>NC_067474.1:162145680-162465993 GCF_947179515.1 Apodemus sylvaticus
CTCAGCTGGGAGAGGAGTTTGAGCCTGAACAACTGAGTTGAACCAGGCAGTGAAGAGTTGAGAAGTAATGAGAAAGGGGGAGCTTATTCAGCATCAAATTTCAGAGGTCTAGATAAGATTGTAGGGAAGCTAGAGTCTTCCAGAACTAGGCCTAGCTTAACAAAGGCAATAATCTCAGACACCAACATATTACATTTTTTGAGAATAAAAGGTACTTTTACAGCTCTGTGGTAAAAATTAGAGATTGCTCAGTATAAATGCTCTCAAGAATGTAAGAAAAGAATAAGAAAGATATAGAGACACATAGCTAAAGCATACAGTACAGAAAAGGTCAACAGTAATTTTCCCACTCTAATTAGGCCTAATTCTACACAGTGCATCAGTGAGAACAAAATTAAAAGACAGAAAAACATGTAGAGTGGAGAGAATATGTGACTCAGAAAGCTAGTTCACCTTTTCAAAAAACCAACTCACATCAGATCATTCACTCTGTCATCAAACACCTTGGACTCCCTGGTGAGTAGGATACAAAGTCTCAAAACTGATTTGCAACCTGGGGCAGGGGCAGAGTTATCAATAGTCATACCAGACTTGCATCCAGTTTGCAACAATCTCAATATGCTAGGCAAAACATGGCCACTGTTATCATAATGGGAAGACTATCTGTGGGTAACAGAATTTTTTTTTTGGTTCAAGCTGAGACCAGCTCCACAGGAAAAAAAATACATAGGTTACACTGGGAATCTGCCTAAAATCCAATAGGTTACAGGCCCTAGGTGGGCATCCACTATTGACATCTGCTAAGTGTATAAATGTCCTATGTCTCGCCGATATCTGAGGCTGCTTTCAATCTGGGTAAAAGAAACTATTTTCAATGGGCAACAATTATTATAGAAATTCAAAACTAAATATTACAATCAACTCATTGGTGACTGCACTGGCTATAATGAGAAACTGATAACACTACATTTAATATTACTCAAAATGAAGTTTTCCAGAATCATTATTGAAATAGAATCTGCCTAAACCAAATTCCTGTCTTCTTCCTACTAACAGGGGAGACCTGTTAGCATTCTGTCTAAATTCCACCTCCACAGTTACTTGGCAACAGCAGGAATGCTCCTCCCCAGAGTTACCTGGCAACCCCCAGGTAGGCTGACTCACTATAAAAGGGGCTGCTTGACCCTCCCCTCTCTCTTGATCTCTTGCTTCCTTCTTGCTTCTCTGTTGCCCTCTGGTGCACTTCTCTTCCCTTCTCCCTTACCCATTCTTTTTGCCCTATCTCCACGTGTTCAAAGCTGGCCTCTACTTCTCTAGTCTCTCCAGCTCTCTGCCTTTCTCTGCCTCTCCTACCCTCTTACTCCCCACTCTGTGCCCTGAATAGTCTACTCTATGCTAAACCATGGCGTGACTGGTCCTTCAGGGGGAAAGGGATGCCTTGGCATGGTCTCTTTGAGGACCTCCCTTCGCCCATACCTCATTGAACATATTCTTTCTCTCTTTACCTTTATATAGAAAATCAGGACCTACCAGACCCCATGCTAAATTCCTCAATCAATCACACCTGAATCCTTGGTTACAGTCTCCTTGGCCTTTACCATCCAGAGATCTCACCTGAGATTGAAGGGTGAGCACATTAGACTGAGCAGAGGGATACCTGAATATGGAAAAACAGTGGTCACAAAGAACATGGAATTTTTCATAAGTAAAAATCAAAGATGCCAACAACTGGCAAAAGGATATAAATGAAAGAAAGGAAAGATACCACAGAAAATGTCTCTTTTTCTCTGAAGATTTCAGGTTACTCTGCCCAAGAACCAGGTACCTTCCTGAAATACTGCCCTGTGCATTACAAAGGAAAACAATAAAGAGTCATGGGAAACTACAATGGACTATATGATTGTCTATCAAACTCCCTGTACCATGAGTCCAAATTACAGAATGAGTCAGGATGTAATGTTTACTAAACCTTGCTTATGTGCTGGGATTGTTTTTGTCTGGCGACACTCAGAGTTAACAGAACCTACAATATATCTTCTACTCGGCCATACCTTACTACTACCATGTCTTCCTGATTTATTCAGTCCTAAGGGGTAACACTAATATCTAAGCCCATGAAGACACATTTCTAAATGGAGTACTTACATCAGAAAATGCCCATACCTCACTGTAAAATTAACTGAAAGTATAACTTTACATAATAAATATGAATATCTATACTCAGTGTGAAGGTGCTTTACAATGTACATTTTCTGAGCCAATCAAATCTGCAGTGGATCCTCATATGACTAATATCTACAAAGCACTCTGGGGATGCATATGAATTCATTCTCCTGGCAAAAGGCTACTCTCTCAAAATGGCAAATGGAGGAACAAAAGAGTTAAGAAAGAATGGATGAATTTTAATTTGAAGAGCTCTGTTAAGACTTTACCAAAGAGAATCTCCATGTACAAATTACAGATACTGCATATGATGCACAAGGTTATTTTAGAGGAATGTTCAGGAAATCATAACATTGATTAAAACCTTACACTGAACCCTAGCTCATATTGTTATGACCAGATATTGAAACCACAAAGATCACCAGGACTTGACTGATGTATTTCATACCAGTGCATATTCCTGCTCAGTATGTAAACCAGCCGTGATGCAGCAGGTTAGCTGACTGAGCAGGATTCTTATCTCTTGCAGGGAAAGTACTCAGGAAATAATGTAGTAGGGCCAGTAAGTCCCAGCAGCTGTAGCTGGCTGGATATGTCTCAAATTGAGACCTGTTTTTTTGTTTGTTTGTTTGTTTTTTGTTTGTTTTGTTTTGTCTAAAATTACAACTATGGCCTTCTACTCAGGTTTCTCATAGCTAAATAGGATCTCAAACTTCCTGACAATTGTAAGACATGCACCACAGAATAGTGAGTGTGGCAACAAAAAATGCATCTCTGTCACACACCTGCTTTACCCCTGCCAGTTTCTCTGAATGGGCAGGTTCCAGAACAGACTCTTCACAGGTGACTCTCTAGGAAGGCCCACACAGCAACTGTAACTTGCAGAAATTTTTGAGTATCTCAAATCCTTAGGTCTAATTTCCCCCAGGACTTCCTGACCATGAGGACAGCCAAGACACACAGAGTGATGGGATTTCCTGTCACTATTGCCTGGTTCCTTGGGACAACTCCTTCTGGAGGCACCCAATATACTGCAGCTTCCTGTTACCTGTTTCTTCTGAACCCACCTGCTTAGGACTCTTTTAATGAATTAACTTCCCAGTACCTCTCATCTGGGTTTGTTTGTTTGTTGTTTGATTGATTGTTTTTCCTTGCTTGCTTGCTTACTTCATTGCTTGTTTTCTTGTTTTCCTAAATGCATCTAATCAGGGAGGAATGACCTCCCCCCCAACTAAGGTTCCACTCCCCCAACTCTTTTGCAGCCCAACTTCCACACAACTACAGGAGTGGACACAGCTCCCCCACAAGCTTGCTGCCATTCCAGACCAGAACGACAATGCACCTGGGTTCTGACCCATTCAGATTCAAGTTATGTTGCAGAAATTCTCACATTGAGATACCAACCTCCTGGGCTAAGATAGGACACCTACACAAACAGGAATATACCTGCCCCAGTTTACTGAATACTGAGATTAGGCCAGCAGCACTTGCTTATTTTATGTCTATAGAGTCATGCAATGTAATCACAGTTTGGATATCTAGACAACATAATTTATATTCTAGAAAACATTATTTCACTGTCTGTCCATTTACACTAACACAATACTAACATCCTAAGAACTAGAAACATTCATAAAATGTATTTTTATCTGGAGAGGGCAAAAGGAACCTGTGGTCAAAGATAACCACTAGGGAAAACAGGAATGTAAAACTACAAGGTTTTCTCTTAAATGGAAGAGAAGTACACTCTTTTCTGACAAGAAATGGGGGAATGGAAGTAGTAAATAGTTTAGTGACATATGGCATATATAGTGCCAGGACACACATGAAAAGTCCCAGACTATTTATCCAAGACTCTTCCTCCCTAGAGCATTATTTTTCAGTTAATAGAATACAAGCTTAGGAGAGATGTCAGAAGCACTTTATAGTTTAGTGACTTCTACACTGTGTGTTTGATCCTCCTCAATGGCTTCAGTCCATGGAAACTGTATGCCCTCACAGTTAAAAAAAAAAAAAAAAAAAAATTTCAGGGAAAATATAATGGTTTCATGTATGTGAAAGACATAACCATTAAAATTTTCTCGTCCCAGAAGAAAATGAAGATCATAGAAAATAAGTCCTTTAGAAAACATATAGATAACAGAACTATTGAATGTTTTGAATGAAAATGGGATTTTTCAAAAATGTTGGACAGTACACTGACCTGTGGACTATTTACCAGAGAAGAATTCATTCTTTTGCTTTGTTATGCTGGTTAAGCTTACAAATTCCTAAAAAGGGCTCTGTAGGCTTATGGGGGTAAGGAGTCATTAATCACTTTACTGATTTGAAAAGAGGTCAGCCTACAATAGAAATTCAGATATGGCACTTGAAGCAGGTCAAAATCACTCTAAAGATTACAGTCCCAAGCCAGGAGTGGTTGCGCACACCTGTGATCACAGCACTTGGGAGGCAGAGGCAGGCAGATTTCTGAGTTCGAGGCCAGCCTGGTCTACAGAGTGAGTTCCAGGACAGCCAGGACAACACAGAGAAACCCTGTCTCAAAAAAACAAAAAAACAAAAAAACAAAAAAAAAAAAAACAAAAAAAAGAAAAAAGAAAAAAAAAAAAAAAAACAGATTACAAGCCCAAAAGTAAATACATGACTTACATACTGTTATATTTAGAAATAGTGGCTATGCATTTAAATTGTTCTGTTTACACATTAGCATGGTGGTGCTTTCAGCCTAAATCAGAAAATCATGGTTTATAAAGGAAAACTAACAATTCAAATAATGCTGAGTAAAAAGCCAGCAGTGGGGGCCTAGGCAAGGCTCCAAGAAAGCAGGAAGTGGAGTTATGGAAACACATATTGTCATGTAACATGAGCACACACTATGAACATATGTCAGCATGGATACCCATCCAAAACCTGATGTATGCATCAGAACAGAACATATATGAAACAAGGCTATAATGAAAACATGAATAACAAGGGATGGGACACATTAGGGATTTACATAGCACAGATTAAAGAAACCAGATAATGCAAATATTCTATCAGAACCTTTCTCTGTAAATATTCTCACAATTGTAATATGCATGAAAAAAATAGTATAATCACTGATTCATATGGTAGAAAATTTACTGACAACAGGAATTGCTCTAAAATAGAAATTGGTGATGCAGGGGAAAATATAATGCTGTTATAAATTTAAAATATGTAAAAGTTGATGACCTGTGCATTTGTGGACAGCATCAAGTGGGTAACAAAAATGTGCATAGGAATACATGAATTTTCAGAGAGTAATCAGAACATTTTTCAAAGCATGTCACTTTATGAATTTTGCCTGTAACATGCATGCTGAGTATTGCTGACCTTTCTACCAGCAACAGATTAAAATTTTCTGCCCTAGTGACAGATGCTGTGCTGAGTTAATTTCAACAGTAGTAAACATATAAAATGAATCTGTTTCATGTAATGACTTTTTCTATGTGTATCATGTGAAAAGTACATCTTCCACGTCATGGAGACTGAAAAAGAGCAAATACTAGAATGGGAAGAATAACCCATGGGTTTACACACTTCCACCAGGAAATCTACATGAACACTAGGGCTTCGACTTTAAATCTTAGAACTGACATTTCCTCAAATACACACCTGATTCTGAATAGAATGAATAGAAATTCCACACTTTTGCGTCTTCCAGTCAACATTTACTATCCCTTGTTTTATCACAGTCTACCTTTTAAAGTAGATAAACTTAAATAGAATTGTGTAGTGTTCATATACTGGGACTCTTGACTACTAGAAGACCACAGCATTCTAGCCTAGCATTCCCTAGGAAAGTCTCTCACAGACTGGATTCATGGACTCCCAGGTCTATCTGCCCATTGTCATATCTAAGTGCAATAACAGTGTACATCCCTTTCAGTTTCTTGATCTATTCCTTACCATCAACTAGGCAACATTATATTAGCATACATTAGTACTAAATCTTTATCCATAGATTAAAATCTGGGGAGCATAGCAAAATGTTTTTCAAGCCCTGAGAGAAAATTACTGGCAACTGTAATGTTAAATCAAAAAAGTAGTTACAACTATTGACAGTGTATAAGGTACATTTGAACATAGTAATACATTAAGACATGGTTTTGATTTGGGTTTTTTTTTTTTTTCTAGTTTTTAAAGACCGGGTTTCTCTGTGTAGCCCTGGCTGTCCTGGAATTCACTCTGTAGACCAGGCTGGCTTCAAACTCAGAAATCAGCCTGCCTCTGCCTCCCAAGTGCTGGGGTCACAGGTGTGCACCAACACACCCAGCTAAGAAGTTTCTTAAGTAAAAAAAAAAAAAAAAATTTATCTCGATAGTAAACTGATGAAAATAACCACAAAGGAATAATGCATACATTTTTTGAGGTCATAGGAAATAAGACTTGTCTTGTGAAAAATGAATGGATACAAGAAAACTAGGAGATATTGCTCATGTACAACACAGTGAAGCTCTATCCCACACAAGGAATGGAGAACAATGTGAACCATACTTTGCCACTCACAATGTCAGCAAACCTTCTAGATTACAAATCCTAAGGAATACAATCTCACAAAAAAAAACTTCATTGACCAATCATCAAAGGAATTAACAATGAAATACTTGGTAGAAGAATAGATAAAGCATATATCTACATAATGAAGAGTATTATTTGTGAATCCTGGTTTTCAGTTCAGTAAGAAGAAATTCTACAGAACTAAACTGATAAAATAATATAGATGGATATTGGAACCTGTTGCAACTTAGGGTGTGGTTCAGCCCCTGGCACAAAACTTTAATCACTATGACTGGAATACAAGCAAGCCCTTGGTATTCACTTTAATCCTAAAGGACAAAAGTGCAGTTACTAAGTAAAAAGAGGCACCCATGTTTGAAACTGTTATCTAATTGAATAGCAGAAAATGTGAAATGTCACAGAAAGATCTGACAGAACAGAATATGCAAACTCTCCTGAATTGAGAGACGAAAGGGAAGCTATTTAAGGGAGAGAAAGTCTGAACAGGAAGAAGAGAATAGTAAAGGAATACAATAGAGTGCATGGGCAGCAGTACAGTACAGCTGAGAGAGCAGGGCAACAGAGAGGGGAAAGAAAACAGTTTTCCTGGGAGAGATTTTATATTGTCAGACTGAAGAGAAGCCATGACAGTCACAGTTAAAGACACAATGAGCAAGAGAAAGAGAACACTCAGAAGGTTTTTTTTTTTTTTTGCTTTTTCATAAGTGAAACTTTTTTAAAAAATAATTTACATCTAGATAAGATAAAAAAATCCAAATTTTTGAAACTTTAGTAAGATTTTAAAACATTTTGAACTGAAAAACATACACATTTGACACAGAAATATTGTAATATGGATCAACTCCAACTTGATTTGAAAATATGTGAATCAAACTACAGTTTTAGATGTTAGTAATTCACATTTAAGCAAGTTAGCGCCTTGCTGAATTCAGCCTTTGTAAAAAAGAGGCTTAGTGCATATTTTAATGTTACATTGTAACAGTGTACCAATTACTGATAGTTCACCTTATTAAAGAAAATGTTCTAGAAAGTTGATAAATAATAGCAAACCTCCTATGACATGTAAAATTCCCAATGCTAACAGTTACATTGTGTAACATAACACTTTCTATAGATTTCTATCCTATCTTAAAATTTTAAAAGCAATCAATGTAATGATTGTATCCACAACAATTTATCAGAGGAAGATCAAACTTTATTGAAACAGTTTGCATACAAAATATATTGCACTAAAAACAAAACAAAAAAAACATCATAAAATCAAATCTGTTGTTGCTAGTATGTACAAAGAATTAGTACATAATAGATTTATATTAGTACATAATAGAATTAGTATATATAAGATTAGTACAGTTAATTTAAGGCCAAGCAGAGCATTTCAGTGTCTCAGAGAAGAACCAGATTGTAAGAGTCAGCTGGGAGAGGAGTTGGAGCTGGAATAGCAGAGCAGCACCAGCCAGTTAAGAGCTGAGAATGAACAAAAAAGGGAGAGCTTATTCAGCAGGAAATTTCACAGACAGAAAACACTCTAGGTCTAGATAAGACTGTACACAGGCTAGAGTCTTCAGTCCTGGGCCTAGATAAATGGACAGAGGCAGTAAGCCTCCCAGACAATAATTACAATTGGAAAATAAAAGTTACTTTACAGCCCTGTGGAAAATCGAACACTGCTCAGTATAAAAGCTTTCTAGAATGTAAGAAGAGAAGAAACAGACCTCAGAATACTAAGGAAAAGAGACTCAACCAAACAGTAGAGAAAAGATCAACAGTAATTCTTCTCCTCTAATCAGGAATAATTCAACACAGTGCATCAGTGAGAACACAACTGAAGGACTAAATATCATTTAGACTAGACAGAATATGTGATTCAGAAAGCAAATCCCATTGCTAGAGAAAACAACTCAGCTTGGATCATAATAAATAAATCAATAAATATCCTGGATGGAGTCTATGGTGGTAGCATTCACAGTGGCAAAAACTGCTATGCAAACCGGGACAGGAGGCAGAGTTATTAAAGGACATGCCCAGATTTGTATCTTGTGTGCTACAATCATAATATGTCAGGTAAGGCATGGCCACTAGTATCCTGGTGGCAAGATGCTCTGTGGGTAACAGAAGATTTTGTTGTTCTAGATGAGCCCAGCTAGCTCCTCAGGGGGAAGAAAAACACAGATTAAACTGATAATCTGGCTAAAATCCAATAAGGAAAGTCACAGGCCCTAGGAGGAAAAACACTACTGATACTTGCTTCATCTATAAAGAGCCCTTGTCACACCCATTGTCTGATCCTGATTTCAGTCTGGCTAAAAGAAACTTTGTTTTCAATGGGCAGCTGCTAATTCAGAGCCTCAAAATTAATCAAATGTTGAACTCAACTGACTGCTGACTGCACTGCCTGCCGTGGGAAATACTCATCACATTTAATAATATTTTCAGTAAAATTTTCCAGCATCATAGATGTAATAGAATCTGGCAAAACCAAATTCATGTCCTTTTTCTACTGACAAGTGAGCCCCACCTGACCCTTAGTGCAATCCTTCTAACATACCTGGATCCCTGAGACTCCTTGGCCTTTTCCATTCAGGGCTCTTACCTTCGATTTATAGTTATACAGTTTTGTTGCATATAGAGACCTGAAAATCGAAAAATAATGATCAGAAAGAACCTGGAACGTTTCATGAGACAAAGATGAAAGATGCCGACACTAGGAAAAAGGATATACATGAAGAAAAGAAAAGAAAAGGTATTATGAAATGTCTCTTTTTATCTGAGGATTTCAGATTACCCTAGAAATGTGACAGTCAGTCACATAACTAACACAGGTCCAGAGTCTTTTTCCCAGCAACTCAGAAGAGGAGCAAGGAAGAATGTACAAACATATTATGACACACTGAATACAGATGGTTGAACTTCTCCAACAAGAGGTTTGTAAAGAATGCCCTGAGTGCAGGGTCTAAACATTCCCATACCTGCAGGAAGTCCATAATGCAGAACTCAACAACCCATGAATGTGCAAGGGCAGAGTGCTTTTCATGAACCAAGGAGACATTTTTCTTAAGTAAGTGAGCAATCATAATTATTTCAAAGGTGAAGTCTAATTTTGTCTTAATATATACTCTGTTTTATATCTGTAAAAACATGTTGGCCTGATACTATCCTCTCACAGGATGCTGTGATTCTTGGAAGGATTCAAGGAAATTCAGTAGGAATGGCTAACTGGAGAGTCTATTAACATCTCAATGCAGACTTTGTTGACTCAGCATTGTCTGGGCTCCTGGTTCCTCTTTTGCACAGCCCCTCCACCCTCCTTGCTAATCCACAATAACCCTCCCCCTCCAAAACCAGGTTCAGTCTGTACCCAAGCAGATACTCTGACTGCTTCTCCCTCAGACTAAAAAGCCAAAAAGTATCCTCTAAGCACCTCCAGCCCCCCTAAAAAAGTATCTTCTTGCAATGCTGCAGGTTGCATGTCTTTGTAAAGTAATAAAGCCTCATAAGAAACCTGATGGCCTATAAAATCACCTGTAGCATGTGACCAAAGTCCTTCTCTTGGTCAGGATGTCAAATTTATAAAGTTTGCCCACATAGAGTAACTGGTTTTTCTCTGGCAACACTCAGGGTTAACAGAACCAACAACTTTCTTCTCCTTAGCAGTACCTGGCAGCAATCCTGTCTTCGTTTTTCATTCAAAGCTAAGGTGTAACATTACTAACTAAGCGTATGAAGACACATTTGTGAATGCTGTGTTTACCTCAAAGACTACATATACCTCAGCGTTAAATTAATGGGGAGTATAATTTTGCTTGGTTAATGTTAATATTTACTCCCAAATGATGTGTTTTATAAGGAAAGATTGTAATTCAACCCAATCTGCACTGGTCCCCCATATGAAAACTATCTACAAAGCTCTCTTGGGATACCTATTCAGTTCCCTGGAGAAAGGGAAATGAAATGGTAAACGGATGAACAGGGGCGTTGAGAAAGCCTGAAAAATTTGAATTCGAGGAGCTTTATTAAGGTTTTTTTGAAAAGAAACCCTCCTAGTATACAAACTGCAGATATGTCCAAGGATCTATGAGACTATTTCAGAAAAAATTATTCTGGCAACCATAAAATAAACGAAAACTTCACCATAAACCCCAGTTCACAGGATCTCAAACTTCCTGATAATGGTAAGATACCCACAACACAACTGTGAGGTGGCAGCAGAAAATGCACCCCTGCTCCACACCCCTGCTCCGCTCCTGCCCCTTTCCCAGCCCAACAGCTCCTCTGACCTGGCAGGGGACAGGACGAGCTGCTGGATGTCCTAGGAGGCCAGCACAGCAACTGCAGCTTAAGGAAGTTTTCAGGTTCTGCAAACACGAGGCACTCTTCTCCAGCAATGACTTCCGGACCGTGCTGCAGCAGAGAAACCCAGGGAATTCTGGAAGGGCGGGACTTCCTGTCATTTCCGCCTTCTTCCTCAGAGCCACTCCTTCTGGACCCACAAACAATAAAAAATGCTGTAAAAAATTGAGAATCTAAATCGAAAGTTCGCAAAGGAGGGTGTAGAATTACAGGAAGCTGCGGAATAATAGGCAGGTCACATTCTCTCCACTCTACATGTTTTTCTGTCCTTGAATTGTGTTCTCACTTACGCACTGTATAGAATTAGGCCTTATTAGAGGGGGAAAACCACTGTTGACCTTTTCTGTACTGTATGCTTTAGTTCTGTGTCTCTATATCTTTATTATTCTTAGGAATGTTTCTTTTCTTACATTCTTGAGCGCTTTTTTACAGAGCAATGTCTAATTTTTAACCGCACAACTGTAAAAGTGCCTTTTATTCCCGTAATGTACTTGTTGTCTGGGAGGATTACTGACTTCATCTGTTAAGCTAGGCCTAGTCCCAGAAGCCTCTCACCTCCGACAATCTTATCTAGACCTAGAGTGTTTTCAGCCCCTGAGATTTGCTGCTGAATAAGATCCCCCTTTCTTGTTCCTTCTAAACTCTTAACTGCCTGGTTCAACTCACCTATTCAGGCTCAAATTGCTCTCCCAGCAGAGCTATTCAATCTGGTTCTTCCCCAAGGAATTGAATTGCTCTGCTTGGCCTTGATTTTTTCTAATCTTATGCCTCTGGCTCTTTCTCTTACCTATTTTGTCTTTACCTGTGTCCCAGAGTGCTGGGATTACAGGAGTGCGCCACCACCGCCTGGCAGAACACTCATAATGTTCCTCTTATGGTGCTGCAAACCCCTTCAGCTCCTTGGGTCCTTTCTCTAGCTCCCCCATTGGGGACGTTGTGCTCACTTCAATGGCTGGCTGAGAGTGTCCCCTCTGTATTTGTCATACACTAGCAGAGCCTCCCAGGTGACAGCAATATCCATCTCCGGTCAGCAAGCACTTGTGGGCATCCACTGTAGTGTCTGGCTTTTGTAGCTGTATATGGATTGATCCCTAGGTGAGGCAGTCTCTGGTTGATCTTTCCCTCAGACTCGGCTCTACACTTTGTATCTCCTCCTGTGGATATTTTGTTACCCCTTCTAAGAAGTGACAGAATATCCATACTTTGTTCTTCCTTCTTCTTAGGTTCATTTGATATGTGAATTGTGTCTTGGGTATTCCAAGCTTCTGGGCTAATATCCACTCATCAGTGAGGGCATACCATGTGTATTCTTTTGTGATTCAGTTACCTCACTCAGGATGATATTTTCTAGTTCCACCCATTTGCCTGAGAATTTCATGAATTCACTGTTTTTAATAGCTGAGTAGTAGTTCATTGTGTAAATGTACCACATTTTCTGTATCCATTCCTCTGTTGAGGGACATCTGGGTTCTTTCCAGACTCTGGCTATTATAGGGCTACTATGAAAATAGTGGAGCATGTGTCCTTATTACATGCTGGGGAATCCTCTGGGTATATGCCCAGGAGTGGTATAGTAGGGTCCTCTGGTAGTATTATACCCAGTTTTCTGAGGAACTACCAAACTGCTTTCCAGAGTGGTTGTACTAGCTTGCAATCCCACCGGCAGTGAAAGAGTGTTCCTCTTTCTCCACACACTATCCAGTGTTTGCTATCCCCTGCGTTTTTTGATCTTGGCTACCCTGACTGGTGTGAGGTAAAATCTTGGGGTTGTTTTGATTTACAATTCCCTGATGACTAAGGATGTTGAATATTTCTCTAGGTACTTCTCAGCCATTCGGTATTCCTCAGTTGAAAATTCTTTGTTTGGCTCTGTACCCCATTTTTAATAGGTTACTTGGTTCTCTGGAGTCTTAACTTCCTGAGTTTTTTGTATATATTGGATGTTAGCCCTCCATGGAATGTAGGGTTGGTAAAGTGATTCTTAACCCTTAACTGGCTGGTTCTACTCAGCTGTTCCAGCTCAAACTCCTCTCTCAGCTGACTCATTCTATCTGCTTCTTCTCTGAGACACTGAAATGTTCTGCTGAGCCTTAAATTAAGTGTACTGATCTTTTTAAATCTTCGGGGGCTTCTCTTTCTCTTGCTCGATCTCTTTACCTGTGACTAGCATGTTCTCTCTCCAATCGGACTACATAAAATCTCTCTGAATAAAACTGTTTCTCCCTCTTTGTTGCCCTGCTCTGTCATCTGTTCTGTACTGCTGCCCATGCACTCTACTATATTCCTTTACTATTCTCTTCCTGTACCGCCTTTCTCTCCCTTAAGTAGCTTCCCCTTCCTCTCTCATCTCAGGACAGTTGCGCATATCCTGTTCTGTCAGATCTTTCTGTGACATTTCACATTTTCTGCCATTCAATTAGACAACACTTTAAAACATGGGTGCCACCTTCTTAGTAACTGTCCTTTTGTTCTTTGGGATTAAAGTGAATACTAAGGACATGCTTGTATTCCAACTATAGTGATTAAAATTGTGTGCCATGGGCTGAACCACATGCGAAGTTGAAACAGGTTCAAATATTCCTACATAATATTTGGTTGCTTTAGTTCTACAGAATTTCTTTTTCCTGAACTGAAAACTAAGATTCACAAATAATACTCTTCATTATGTAGAAATCTGTTTCATCTATTCTGACTTCTTCCAAGACTGTATTGTGATCCTCTTTCATGATTGGTCAATGAAATTCTGTTCTTTGTGAGATTGTCTTTCTTAGCATTTGTAATCTAGAAGGTTTGCTGGCATTGTGAGTGGCAAAGTATAGCTCAGATTGGTGTCCATTTCTTGTGTGGGATAGCGCTTCACTATGTTGTACATTAGGAATATTTCCTAGTTTTCTTGTATTCCTTCATTCTTCACAGGAAACGTCTTATTTTCTATGACCTCATGAAATATGTATTTCTTATTCCTTTGTGCATATTTTCATCAGTTTATTAGCTAAGTAGGTTTTTGACTAAAAAGCATGTCTCAATATATCACTGTGTTCAAATGTACTTTATACACTGTCAATACTAGTAGCCACTTTTCTTGATTTAATATTACATTTGCCAGTTATTTTCTCTTAGGTTTGGGATATATTCCATGCTCTCCTGATTTTAATCTGTGGATAAATATTTAGCACTACTGTATGCTAATGTCACCTCTTTTGATGGTAAGGGATAGTACAAGACAACTGGAGAGAGGTACATTGTTACAGCACTTAGATGTGAAAATAGGCAGATACAACTGTGAGTACAGTAATCCAGTCACTGAGAGACTTTCCTAGGGAATGCTAGGCTAGAATGCTGTGGTCTTTTAGTACTCAAGGGTTCCAGTGTCTGAACACTACACATTGCTATTTGAGTTTCTCAGCTGTAAAAAGATTGTGATAAACCAATTTCAGCTTTCCAATTTGACTGGAAAGCTCAAAAGTTTGGAATTATGTCTGTTCAGAATCAGCTGTGTATTTGAGGAAATATCGGTTCCAAGATTTAAAGTCAGAGCCCTCGTGTTCACATTGATTTCATGATGGAAGTATGTAAAACCATGGGTTATTCTTGTCATTCTAGAATGAGCTCTTGTTCAGTCTCCATGAAATTGAAGGTGTACCTTTCCTGTTATACACATAGACAAAATAATTCCATGATACACATTCATTTTATATATTTACTTCTTTTTGAATTTAAAACACAGCATCAGTCACGGGAGCAGGAAATTATGATCTGTTGGTGGTAGAAATGACAGCGATACTCAGCCTATGTGTTACAGTCAAGAATCATAAAGTGACATGCTTTTGAAAAATGTCCTGATTACTCCCTGAAAATTTATGTATTCCTATGCCCATTTTTTATTACCCACTTGTTGCTGTCTATAAATGCCCAGGGCATCAAGTTTTACATATTGAATTTTTTAAAAAATTTGTTTATTATATGTAAGTACACTGTAGCTATTTTCAGATACACCAGAAGAGGGCATCAGATCT
This sequence comes from Apodemus sylvaticus, assembly GCF_947179515.1. NCBI lineage: Eukaryota > Metazoa > Chordata > Mammalia > Rodentia > Muridae > Apodemus > Apodemus sylvaticus. The sequence goes on from NC_067474.1 coordinate 162,160,755, forward strand.
CATTATGGATGGTTGTGAGCCACCCTGTGGTTGCTGGGATTTGAACTCAGGACCTTCAGCAGAGCAGTCAGTGCTCTTAACCACTGAGCAATCTCTATAGCCCCCATTTTGTAAATTTTTGACAGCATTATATTTTTCTGTGCATGTCAAATTTCTGTTTTACAGAAACTCCTGTTCTCAGTAATTTTTTTATCACATGAATAAGGGATTATCTTCATTTTTTTCATGCATACTAATGTTAGAATGTTTACAGAGAAACATTCTGATAGAGTATTTGCCTTACCTCATTAATTTGCTGTTGCAGATATTACAAAGCTCCTAAAAATTATTTTAATCTGTGCTGTCTAAATCTCCTAGTACTTGCAATTATAGGTGAGTGACCTTTGCACATGAAGTGCCCCAGAGTGCTTGCACAGTTACCATCGCCTCATTCTCAGTCCCATCCCTTGTTATCTTGTTATTCATGTTTTCATCATACCTGCGTGTGTCATGTATGTTCTGAGGCAGGTTTTGGGTGGGTATCCATGCTGTCATATGTTCATAATTCCATATTCCAAAGAAAATGGCAGTATGGGTTCCCATAACTCCACTTCCTCCTCCTTTTAGAGCCTTGCTTTTTCCTCCGCTGCTGGGTTTTTACTCAGAACTCTCTAAATCGGCTGTTTCCCTTCACAGACTACGTTTGTCTGACTTAGGCTGAAAGCACCAACACTTGAAGTGCATTTCCAGTATTTCTCCATATAGCAGTATGTCAGTTACCAACTTGTCACTACTACACTGGTAGTTACACATTGTCACATAGGTTGGTATTACAGCACAAGGGTCAGCATCTAGGGAGAGCCATTACGGACTCCTAACACCCATCTGCCTACAGCACTGTTTATAGCAGTTTGTAGGCCAAACCAGCACATCCAAGATTATTTTAGACACTGAATGGTCTTCTGATTTCTCTGACTATTGTTTAGGAATGTATAATGTTTAGGAATGTATCGTATTGTCTCATTATTTTTCTATGGCTTAGTAAGAGTATTATCAGATATCTTATGTATTCTAGTGTGAAATACATGAAATACAATTCAATTCTAAGCATCCATCATGGTAGCCACTAGCCCAGTGTGCTTGAGTCTAGACTCAGGAAGATAATTTCTCACAAATAACTCTGAGTAATAATGTTTCATGGCAGGTATGCATGTGCTCTCATTTTTTGCCTTGTGCCTGCTGATGTTAGAAATAGGCCTCAGATTATACTCATATTCCTTTCCACACTAAATGTCATTACGTGCTCTCATGTATGTAGAAATGTTGACAAGATTCCTGGTACTATTTTGCTTTTAATGTATTTTTATGTGTTTTAGCATTGTTCATACTGTAGTTGTATTAATTTCACCTTTGTGTTTTTCAAACCCTGTTGTGAAATTTCAAGGAGAGGTCCAATATTTGAACCCGGGAGAAGAACAACAAAAAGAATGAGTGCTTCTCTGGTAAACACTTCACAGGTCAGTGTGCTGTCCACATTTTTTTAAGAAATCTCTCTATCATTCAAACTATTCAAAAATTTTAGCATCTACATGTGGTCATGTTAACTAAAGGTCTTATTTTTCTATTATCTTCATTTTCTTTTGGGATAATGGAAATTTAATGTTTAGGAATTTCACATATATTACTCCATTATATTTTCATTAGATTTTGTACTGTGAGGAAATACAATTTCCATGGACTGAAGACCTGCAGGTCTGAAAGAGAATCTATTGTAAATGATTCTTTTTTTTTTTTGTTTTTGTTTTTGTTTTTGTTTTTTTGGTGTTTTGGATTTGGTTTTTTCGAGGCAGGGTTTCTCTGTATAGCCCTGGCTGTCCTGGAACTCACTCTGTAGACCAGGCTGGCCTCGAACTCAGAAATACTCCTGCCTCTGCCTCCCAGAGTGCTGGGATTACAGGCGTATGCCACCACCACCTGGAGTAAATGATTCTTAACGCTTTTGATGGCTAATTTCTACATTAGATGAAGTTGTCTATTATATTAATGTGGAAGGAAAGTCACATGTGTCACATAAATAGCATTTCAGTTATGGTCTGGGTTCCAGACAAAAACTTGTGTTGTGGATATGGAAATATGTGGAGACTGATGACACTGAGGAATATATGGAAGAGAACAATTTGTAGAAGTATAAAATTATAGGAGCGCACTGTCTGGAATCCTAATCGTAAAAGCATTAACATCCTGGATGCACAGAAGATGACAGGAATATGTGTCTTTCTTTTGCTATAACACTGATGTGTTTGTAAGCAGATGCAGTTTGCATTACGTTTTTTTAAATTTTATAACATTTTTTTCATTTATATATTTATTTATTCTGCTCCAGATTTTATTCTCCCTCACCTCCCCATCCCCCATGACTATTCTACATCCCATACCTCCTTCCCACCCCCAGCTCCCATTCAATCAGACCACTAAACTCCCTAGAGCCTTTAGTCTCTTGAGGGTTAGGTGCACCTTGGCTGCCTGAACCCAGATCCAGTAGTCCTCTGTTTTATATGACTTAGGAGCCTCATATCAGCTGGTGCATGCTGCTAGTTTGGTGGCAGAGTGTTTGAGATCTCAGGGTCCAGGTTAATTGAGACTGCCCGTCCCCCTACAGGATTGCCCTGGTCCTCAGCTTCATCCAGCCCTTCCATAATTCAACTACATAGGCCAGAAGCTTCTGTCCATTGGCTGGGTGCAAATATCTGCATTTGACACTTTCAGCTGCTTCTAGGGTCTTCTGGAATGCAGTCATGATATGTCCCTTTTTGTGAGTGCTCCATTGCCTCAGTAATAGTGTCAGGCCTTGGGACCTCTCCTAGAGCTGGAACCCACTTTTGGCCTGTGGCTGGACCTTGTTTTCCTCAGGTTCCTCTCCATTCCCATCCATGCATTTCTTTCAGACAGGAAAAACTATAGGTAAGAGTTTTGACTGTGGGATGGCAATCCCCTCCCTCACTTGATGGTCTGTCTTTCAGGTGGAGGTGGGATCTATATGTTCCCTCTCCCAACTGTTGGACATTTCATTTGACATCCTAAGATTCTCTCACCTCCTGAGTCTCTGGTGCATTCTGGACGGTCTCCCTAACCTCCTACTTCTTGAGGTTGCTTTTTTCCTTTTTTTTCTACTGGCCTCAGGGCTTCAGTCTTTTTCCTCACCCTATACCAGATCCTCCTCTTGCACATTCACTGCCCCCCCCGCCCCTTTCCATCCGATGTCCCTCCCTCCCCACTTGTGAAGGCTTTCTTCTCTCTCCCAAGTGGGACTGAGGGGTCCTCACTTGGGTCCTTGAGGTTGTTGACCTTTTTGAGTTCTGTGGACTGTGTGTGTGTACACGTGTGCGTGCACTTGTGCGTGTGCATTTGGAATTTTATGTGACACAATGATCATGGGTGTGTTTACACCTGAGATTTATTTGTGTCAAGAGAGATACTGCCCTGTGTGGTGCTCTATGGCAAGTTCTCAATGGGTTATTTCCCTGTTCTCTTTTGGTTTATTTCTGGGTCTTCAATTATATTCCATTGTCCTGCCTGCCTGCCTGTCTCTGTACCAACACCATGTGATTTTTATCACTATTGCTTTGTAGTAGAGCTTGAGGTCAGAGATGGTAATTGCAACTGAAATTCTCATATTATTGAGAATAGTTTTTGCTATACTGTTTTTGTTGTTGTTGTTGTTGTTGTTTTTCCAGATCAAATTGGGAATTGCTCTATATCTGTGAAAAATTGTGTTGGAATTTTAATGAGTATTGTGTTGAGTTTGTAGGTTGATTTTGGTAACATTGCCATGTTTCCTTACCAGCTCAATGAATTCTTTGGTGGAATTTTGGAAATTTGGGGGTCACATATGTATACTATCATATCATCTGCAAATAGTGATGTCTTGACTTCTTCCATTCCAATCTGCATCACTTTGGCATCCTTTTGTAGTCTAATTCCTCTAGCTAGAACTTCAAGTACTATGTTGAATAGATAGACAGACCCTGTGCAGCCTTGTCTAGTTGCTGATTTTGGTTGAGTGCTTCAAGTTTTTCTCCATTTAGTTTGATGTTGACTATTGGTTTGCTGTATATTTCTTTTTCTATGTTTTATTATGAATTACTTAGCATTGAATTACTTATCTTTTATAGCAAGTAGGGGGGGTTGTATCTTGTTAAAGCCATTTTAAGCATCTAATGAGATGATCATTTTCAATCCATTCCTATCTGCATTACTTTGGCATCCTTTTGTAGTCTAATTCCTCTGGCTAGAACTTGAAGTACTATGATGAATACACAGGCTCTTAATATGTTTTATTACGAGCATTGAATTACTTATCTTTTATAACAAGTAGGGGTGTTGTATTTTGTTAAAGCCATTTTAAGCATCTAATGAGATGATCATTTAATTTTTTTCTTGGAGTTTTTGATACACTGTATCATGTTGATGGATTTCTGTATATCGAACCATCCATGCATCCCTGGATAAAGCTTGCTTATTCTTGGTGAAAGATAATTTTAATTTGTTCTGGAGTCAGTTTGCTAGAATTTTAGTGAGTATTTTTGCAGTGATATTCATAAGGAAAATTAGTCTGAAGTTCTCTTTCCTTGTTGGGTCTTTGATTAATTTAGGTATCAGTGTAACTGTGGATTCTTAGAATGAATTAAATAGTGTTCCTTCTGATTCTATTTTGTGGAAGAATTTAAAAAGTATTGGTATTAGGTCTTCTTTAAAGGTCTGATAGAATTCTGCACTAAACCCATCTGGGCGTGGGCTTTATTTTAGTTGGGAGACTTTTAATGATTACTTTTATTTCTTTTGGTGTTATGGGACTGTTTAGATTGTTTATCTGATCCTGATTTAACATTGGTATCTGTTATCTGTCTAAAAAATCATTATTTCATCTAAATTTCCAGTTTGTTAAATATAGACTTTTGTTATAGGATCTCATTTTTTTTTTTAATTTCCTTGGTTTCTATTGTTATGTATCCCTTTTCTGATTTTGTTAATTTGGTTACTGTCTCTATGCCCTCTGGTTAGTCTGGCTAAGGGTTTATCTTTCTTGTTGATTTTCTCAAAGGACGAGCTACTGGTTTGATTGATTACTTGTATAGTTTTCTTTGTTTCTACTTGGTTAATTTCGTCTCTGCATTTGTTTCCTGCCTTCTATTCCTCATGGGTGTGTTTGCTTCTTTTGTCCTAGAGCCTTCACATATGCTGTTAAGCTGCTGGTGTATGAACTCTCCAATTTCTTTAGGGAGGCACTCAGAGCTATGAGTTTCCTTTTAGCAATGTTTTCATTGTATCCAATATGTTTGGATATGTTGTTCCTTCATTTTTTTAAATTCTAAAAAGTATTTAATTTCTTTCTGTATTTCGTCCCTGACCAAGTTATTATGGAGTAGAGAGTTTTTAAGCTTCCATGTGTAGGTGAGCTTTCTGTTGTTCTGTTGTTATTCTTAGTCCATGATGATGTGATAGGATGCATGGGATTATTTCATATTTTCCGTATCAGTTACCACTCGTTTTGTGTTTATAATATGTTCAATTTTGGAGAATGTACCATGAGGTGCTGAGAAGAATGTGTGTGTGTGTGTGTGTGTGTGTGTGTGTGTAAGTATGAAATGTTCTATAAATATCTGTTAATTCTATTTGGTTCACACATTACGTTAGTTTCACTGTGTCTCTGTTCAGTTTGTTTCCATGGTCTGTTCATTGGTGAGAGTGTTGTACTGAAGTCTCCTACTCGTATTGTATCAGGTTCAATGTGTGCTTTGAGATTTAGTAGAGTTTCTTTTACAGATGTGGTTGCCCTTCCATTTGGGATATAGATGTTCAGAATTTGGAGTTCATCTTGGTAGGTTTTTCCATTGATGAGTATGAAGTGTTGTCATTCCTCCTCTTTTTCAATAACTTTTGATTGAATGTCAATTTTATTCAATATTGGAATGGCTACTCCAGATTGTTTCTTGGGACCATTTGCTTGGTTATTCTTTTTTTCCAATTTTATCTCTTCTATTCTTTTTTTTTGTCAATTTGTATACACATATATTTCACATATTGTTAATAGGTCTTCTATGAAACACAAGATCAAAAACTCCTATAGAACAATGAGATAACCTTGTTTTGCCTACATATCAAAAGCTCTTATAAAGCCAGTCATAGATCCACCCACTCTAGTGGAGGGGGGGATCAGGAGAAGCACAAGTTGAATGTCATCCTCAGCTATGCAGGGAACTTAAGAGTCATCATGGTTTATATGAGGCCTTCCTCCTAGCCTGCAGACAGGACTATGTGGTCCCTACATAGGGCTGGGGTGGGGCTACAGGGCAGGCTCCCTTTTTTGTTTGTTTGTTTTTTTGGATTTGTTTTTGTCTAAGACAGGGTTTCTCTGTGTAGTCCTGGCTGTCCTGGAGCTCACTCTGTAGACCAGGATGGCCTTGAACTCAGAAGTCCGCCTGCCTCTGCCTCCTAGAGTGCTGGGATTACAGGCGTGCGCCACCACCGCCTGGCATAGGCTCTTATTCCTTAGAAGGAAGCCTGGTTCATCTACTCTTTTTCCTTTTCTCTTGAAATAATGTGGTCCATACGGAAAAACTGAAGGGATTTTGTTAATGCATTAATTTTGCTTTACAATATTTCTTAAGTATATAATTGTTCATCTGCATGCATTTGCATACACTGAATGATACATTATGTCCATAGATCCCTGGATTCTGTACCAAACTCTTGAGACTGAAGTCACAGCAAGAGTTTTTAACTCTTAGTCAATTTTTCCTACCCCTGGTTTATATTTCTTATGCCCATTTGTAATAGACATGTGTGTCATTGTTTTTTAAAAACAAACTAAGATTTCTTTTTTTGAGACAGGGTTTCTCTGTGTAGCCCTGCCTGTCCTAGAACTCACTCTGTAGACCAGGCTGGCCTCGAACTCAGAAATCCACCTGTCTCTGCCTCCCAAGTGCTGGAATTAAAGGCGTGCACCACCACTGCCCAGCACGAAGGAAGAATTAAAGGTAATAGTTATTTATGGAAGCTACTATTCTGGTACACAAATAAGGTCATATACCAAAGAAAGAAAATAATGATAAAATTGCACAATTGAAAATTTCCATTAAGTCAATCCTATGGTGAATAATGTATTCCATGTGAAGTGTTAGAATAATTCTCCCTCAATTTCAAAGATTTGATTAAGAAATTATTCTACTTCATTGAAATGAATTGTGACATATACAATTTATTTACCCATAGAAACCTAAGTATTCTTTTATGAAAGACCATATGGAATTTATGAAATACTAATTATTTGTATTGCTTGTGCCAGCTTTCTTATAACTTTAAATAATTTGATGCTCTCTAATAGTGGTTTTTCTATTTCCTAGTTGTCAATATACTTTCATATAATAATTTCCCTAACTATTAGATTCTATGTGTCATTTGAAATGTTAATGTATGTCCTGACATTGCAGTCCTTTTCTGTCTAAAAATAAAAAAAAAAAATGGTAACATTTAGTATGTTATAATACAGTCATGTGAGATACAGCTTCGTCCACGATTGAACTAGTTACCATATTTGAGCAAGGTGGACTTTGTAGAACTGAAAGCATATTTTTTTTTTATCATGACTTGACCATCTGTGATGACACTAGGGTTGTCTTTGATATTAATGCTTATTTCATAAAAGTACATTTCTACATCTAGATATCAAATGTACCTAGTATATTCTATAAAGTTTTGCATCTTTTGAGGTGATTATATCATGCATTCACAGAGAGATATAAACAGAAGGAAGTCTATGACTATTTTAGAAAGTATATTTTATTAGAGTAAGCAACTTTTTTGTACAATGTTGATTACATTTGCCTGAAATTATGCATATGTGCTGTATAGTCCTCCTGTCCCTGGTGTTCCAGCAGAGATCACTGGCTTTTAAAGAACTGGGTTTAAAAATCCAATATGTAGTGCCATGAGATTGCTGGGATATAAATTTCATAATAGAGGACTTAAAACGATATTATACAATCCTATCTGCACACAAAACTTTCTAACTTAGTTCTTGTGGCAAATATTTCATTTGCTTCTAAGGTCTCAAAACCACAAAAAATTAATGAAATGGAAAGCCTTCATAAATGAGAGCATTATAGTAAGTCACTCTATAGATTGCCTATATAGGAGCAGCAATTCATAATGTTAGTCACATTTCTATGAAACTTTGAGAAAACATTTGTCCTTTAATATTTTACTTTCCTCATTTGTATCAGAAAGTATCTTCTATTCTTTAGGGCCTTTTTTAAAAAAATATTTTTATTTTCTATATTCTTTGTTTACATTCCAAATGATTTCCCCTTTCCCAGATCCCCCCTCCCCATATGTCCCATAAACCTTCTCCTTTATATCCATTCTCCAATGACCTCCCTCCTTTTTTCCCTCTGTCTTTATATTCCCCTCCAATGCTAGATCAATCCTTTCCAGGATCAGGACCTTATCCATATTACTTCATGGGAGTCATTTGTTATGAGATTTGTGCCTTGGGTATTCAGGGCTTCTCGGCTAATTAATATCCACTTATCAGGGATTGCATTCCATGTGTATTCTTTTGTGACTGGGTTACCTCACTTAGGATGATATTTTCCAGATCAAACCATTTGCCTAAAAATTTTGTGAATTCATTGTTTCTCATTGCTGAGTAGTATTCCATTGTGTAAATATACCACATTTTCTGTATCCATTCCTCCTTTGAGGGGCATCTGGGTTCTTTCTAGCTTCTGGCTATTATAAATAAGGCTGCCATGAACATAATGGACCATGTGTCTTTACTGCATGCAGGGGAATCCTTTGGGTATATGGCCAGGAGAGGTATAGCAGGGTCCTCTGGAAGTTTCTGAGGAACCGCCAGACTGATTTCCAAAGTGGTTGTACCATTTTACAGCCCCACCAGCAGTGGAGGAGTGTTCCTCTTTCTCCACATCCTCGCCAACACCTGCTGTCTCCTGAGTTTTTGACCTTAGCCATTCTGACTGGTGTAAGGTGAAATCTCAGGGTTGTTTTGATTTGCATTTCCCTAATGACTAATGATGTTGAGCACTTCTTAAGGTGTCTCTCGGCCATCCGAATTTCTTCAGGTGAAAATTCTTTGTTTAGATCTGTACCCCATTTTTTAATAGGGTTATTTGGTTCCCTGGGGTTTAACTTCTTGAGTTCTTTGTATATATTGGATATTAGCCCTCTATCAGATGTTGAAAAGATAGCCTTTTCAACAAATGGTGCTGGTTCAATTGGAGGTCAGCATGCAGAAGAATGCGAATTGATCCATTCTTATCTCCATGTACTAAACTTCACTCCAAGTGGATCAAGGACCTCCATGTAAAACCAGACACAGTGAAACTAATAGAAAAGAAACTTGGGAAGACCCTAGAGGACATGAGCACAGGGGAAAAGTTCCTGAACAGATCACCAATAGCTTATGCTCTAAGATGAAGAATTGACAAATGGGACCTCATAAAATTACAAAGTTTCTGTAAGGCAAAGGACACGGTTAAAAGGACAAAACGGCAACCATCAAATTGGGAAAGGATATTCACCAGGGCCTTTTATTAATATAGGAAAGCAATTATGTCCAGAGCAAATAACTAGTTTTCCATTACAGGGCCTGTTAACCTTCAAGGATGTGGCTCTGGACTTCTCACTGGAGGAATGGGAATGTCTCAGTTTTGCTCAAAGGGCATTGTACATGGATGTGATGATGGAGAATTACAACAATCTTTTGTTTGTCGGTAAGACTACACTTCTTGTTGATTTTCTGAATCTTTATTTGAATTTTCTTCCTATATTTTTTGAGATCTTTCCATCCCTCTTATCTATCTTTAAATGGAAACTTCTGAATTGAAAAATATCAAATGTTTTTAACAAGGAATTATACTTCTACACACATAATAACTGGGGATCTTGCTTTTAATATTACATTAAATCATTACTTACTGTGTTTTTAGACTTAACATTGATTTTATTATCAAAGCATTTGGGTATAATTAAGCACATTTCTATAACTCACAGTATGTAGACTTCACCTGGGATAGAAGGAGAAAAGTTTAAGAAGTAAGTAACTATTTTCAACAAATAGAGACAACAATGCATAATGATAGTGGAGTGTACAGATATGAAGAAAGACAAAGCCAGACCAAAAAAAAAAATAGCAACCTAAGAACTACATCAAGTTCCATTCAAAGAAGCACAAATATTTCTAGGTTTGGCTTCATGACATTTCAAAGAGAATGGATTAAAACGTGAAAGCCTACTAAATAGTCTAAAGTGTAAAATAGGACAAAATTTTCATGTTTTCATTCACAAAAGCCATCTGTGAAGGTCACACACTTGTAAAAAGCGTAGCATTGGTTGTTCACAGCTGACAGTAGCGAAGAAGAATTTCTTTTTAACTGTCATTAATGTTCTTACTCATGGAGTAAGCTATGGAAATACTTCATACAACAAAAGAATGTCCATTCATATCTACATAAGAATGACACACACATCTGATCTTTGTAATCTTTAACAAATTGATGCATGTATGAAATACATTCTGTCACAATTACCATATATATTCTTTTATTACCTTCCGAATTCATTCAATTAATAGCCACTTGGGGGTTTTGTTTTGCTTTGATTTATTTCTTGTTTGAGGATCGTTGAATGAGAGTGTACAGGTAATCATTGGAGCAGAGTTGACTCTCCAGTGGTTATACTACTAAAGCAGTGATTTTCTTTTTTTTTTTTTCCTATGGAATATCGTCTGTATTTTCATTGGAATGGTAAAATGTAAATTGTTTTCTTGCCGATTTCCCCCCTCCCCAAAGACCCCCCTCCTCCCACCCAGTGCCTCCTCATATATGCCCCTCCACCTGACACACTCCCACCTCCCCCCTCCCAGTTTCCCTTTGTTGGGCCCTCTATTGAGCCTTTACCTGACCAAGGACCACTCCTCCCACTGATACCCAAAAGGCCTTCCTCTGCCATATTTTTGGCTGGAACCATGTGTACCCCTTGGTTGATGGTTCTGTCCCTGGGTGTCTTGGTGCATCTGGGTTGCCGAAGTCATTGTTCTTCCCATGGTGCTATAAACCCCTTCAGCTCCTATGGACCACCCTCTAGATCCTCCACTGGGGACCCCACGCCCAGTCCTATAGTTGGTTGCTAGTTTCTGCCTCTGTATTTGTAGGGCTCTGTCAGGGCCCCTCCAGAGACAACCATGGCATGCTCCTTTTGGCTTCTTATAGTACTGCCCGGGTTTGGTGACTGTTTATAGGATGAATCCCCAGGTAGGGCAGTCTCTGGGTGGCCTTTACTTCAGTCTCTGATCCACACATTGTCTCCCTTATTGCTCCTGTGAGTATTATGTTCCCTTTCTCAGAGGAACCAAAGCATCCTCACTTAAGTCCTCCTTCTTCTTGAGCTTCCTGTGGTGGGTGAATTGTAACTTGTTTATTTTGAGCTTTTGGACTAGCATCTGCTTATTAGTGAGTACATAACCATTTGTGTTCTTTTGTGACTGGGTTAACTTGCTCAGGATGACACTTTCTAGTTCCATCCATTTGCCTAAGAATTTCATGAATTCATTGTTTTTAATAGCTGAATAGTACTCCATTGTGTATATGTACCACAGTTTCTGTATCCATTCCTCTGTTGAGGGACATCTGGATTCTTTCCACCTATTATAAATAAGGCAGCTATGAACATAGTGGAGCATGTGTCCTTATTACATGTAGGAGCACTTTCTGGGTACATGCCCAGGAGTGGTATAGCTAGGTCTGCAGGTAGTACTATGTATAATTTTCTGAGGAATTGCCAAATTGATTTCCAGAGTGGTTTTACCAGTTTGCAATCCCATCTGCTGTCCCATGAGTTTTTCTTTTTTTTTTTTTCCTTTTCTTTTCTTTTTTTTTTTTTTTTTTTTTTTTGGATTTGGTTTTTTTTTTTGAGACAGGGTTTTTCTGTACAGCCCTGGCTGTCATGGTACTCACTCTGTAGACCAGGCTGGCCTCAAACTCAGAAATCCACCTGCCTCGGCCTCCCAGAGTGCTGGGATTACAGGTGTGCACCACCACCACCTGGCTTTGAGTTTTTCATTTTAGCTATTCTGATCAGTGTAAGGTGGAATCTCAGTGTTGTTTTGATTTGCATTTCCTTGATAACTAAGGATGCTAAACATTTCTTCAGGTGCTTTAGAGCCATTAGCATTTCCTCAGTTGAGAATTCCCTGTTTAGCACTGTATCCCATTTTTTTCATAGGGTTATTTGATTCTCTGGATACTAACTTCTTGAGTTCTTTGTATACATTGGATATTAGCCCTCTATTAGATGTAGGGTTAGTAAAGATCTTTTCCCAATTTGTTGGTTGCTGTTTTGTCCTATTGACCATGTCCTTTGACTTACAGAAGCTTTGCAATTTTTTGAAGTCCCATTTTTCTATTCTTGTTCTTAGAGCATAAGCCATTGGTGTTCTGTTCAGGAACTTTTCCCCTGTGCCCATGTGTTCAAGGTTTGTCCACACTTTCTCCTCTATAAGCTTCAGTGTGTCTGGTTTTATGTGTAGATCCTTGATCCACTTGGACTTCAGCTTTGTATAAGGAGATAAGAATGTGTCAACTTGCATTTTTCTGCATGCAGACCTCCAGGTGATCCAGCACCATTTGTTAAAAATGCTATCTTTTTTTCCACTGAATGTGTTTAGCTCCTTTGTCAAATATCAAATGACCGTACTTGTGTCTGTTCTTTTCTGGGTCTTCAATTCTATTCCACTGATCTTCCTGCTTGTCTGCATACCAATACCAGAGAATTTTTATCACTTTTGCTTTTTAGTAGAGCTTGAGGTCAGGGATAGTGAATCCCCCAGAAGATCTTTTGTTGTGGAGAATAGTTTTTACTATCCTGAGTTTTTTGTTATTCCAGTTAAATTTGAGAATTGCTCTTTCTAGATCTATGATGAATTGATTTTTTTTTCATTGATTGTATCTTTTTTTATGTTGAGGTCCTTTATCCACTTGGACTTGAGCTTTGTGCACATTGATACATATATATATTTATTTTCATTTTTCGACATACAGACTTCCAGTTAGATAATCACCATTTATTGAAGATGTTTTCTTTTTTCCATTATGTATTTTTTGCTTCTTTCTCAAAGATAAGTGTCCGTAAGTAATTGGTTTATTTCTGGGTGGTCAACTCTATACCATTCATCAAGGTTTCTGTCTCCATATCAATGCCATGCTGTTTTTGTCACTACTGCTTTGTAGTATATCTTGAGTTCAGGAATGCTGATTGCTTATTATAAAGAATGTGGGGGGTTTTTTGGTTTTGTTTTGTTTTGTTTTTAATGATTCTGGGTTTTTTATTTTTCCAGATGAATTTGAGAATTGCTTTTACACAACTTTGAAGAATTTTATTTTAAATTTTAATGGGGATTGCTTTTGGTAGGATGGCCATATTTACTGTGTTAATGGTTCCAATCCATGTCCATGGGATATTTCTCCATTTTTCTGGGGGATTCTTCGATTTCTTTCTTGAAAGACTTAATATTCCTGTCATACAGATCATTCACTTGTTTGGTTAGAGGCACACCAAGGAATTTTTTATCATTTGTGACTACATTGAAGGGTCTTGTTTCTCTATTTTCTTTCTCAGCCTGTTTTCATTCTTATAAAGGAAGGCTATTGATTTATTTGACTTAATTTTATGATCTAATGATTTTTTGGATTTCCTCAGTTTCTGTTGTAATATCTCCCTTTTCATTTCTAATTTTGTTAATTTGGATACTTTTTCTGTGTCCTTTGGTCAGTCTGGCTAAGGGTTTATCTATCTTGTTGATTTTCTCAAAGAACCAGCTCCTGGACTCGATTCTTTTTATGGTTCTCTTTGTTTCCACTTTGACTTAATTTTATATCCAGCAACCTTGCTGAAGTTGTTTCTCAGCTATAGAAGATCTCTGGTTGAATTTATGGGATTGCTCATGTATACTATCATATCATCTGCAAATAATGATACCTTGACTTCTTTGTTGCCAATTTGTATCACCTTGATCTCCTTTTGTTGTCTGGATTTCTCTAGCTAGAACTTCAAGTCCTATATTGAATAGATAGGATGAGAGTGACCAACCTTGTATAGTCCCTGGTCTTAGTGGATTATTTGAAATATCACTCCATTTACTTTATTTTTCACTGTTGGCTTCCTGTGTATTTCTTATTATGTTTAGGTATGAGCCTTGAATTTCTGATCTCTCCAATACTTTTACCATTAAAGAGGTGTTGTATTCTGTAAAACATTTTTCAATCATCTAATGAGATAACAATGTGTTTTGGGTTTTTTTTTGAGTTAGTTTATACAGTAGATTATGTTAATGGATTTTCTTATTGCTTACGGTCTTGTGCTTGCCTCTTATCATTTTGCTTTACCTGGTGATTGCTGATCTGGGTGTCTTTGTCTGGTGTCTGCCTCTTGATTCCCTGGGTTGCTTCCAGTGGTCCTTGCTATAGCAGGCACCCAGTGAGGCCTTCAGACCATGGCATCTGTAGAGGGGCAGGCAAGGTGTTGATTTGTTGCAGCAGATTTCCCGGGATGTTTTCACACTATTGGGTTTTAGGAAGAGCAGCAAAAGTGTTGCCCTGCATGTTGTTGTTTTCCTGGGAGGTCTTCAGACCATAGGGTCTGTTGTCCTATGTGAAGCAGAACAGTTGCCCTTCGCTGTGTGCAGTGGATGTCCTACAGGCCTTTAGACTGTGGTGCATTCAGAGAAGCAGTCAAGCTGGAGCAGGCAGAAGGTACTGACTGAAGAGGAGTGGAATTTGGGGAGCGAAGGCTTTGGGAGATGATGGGGCCTGAGAACAATGGGATCCTTGGGAATCCCAGTGTTTGTGACTGTGCTTGTTGCCCTACATACTGCGGACCTTCTGGAGGTCCCAAGACTACAGAGATGATTGATCCTGGAGAAGCTGACAATCTTCTTATTTATGATTTTTTAAATAATGCTCAAGTTTTTAAGTGGATGCAGAACTGTTGGTGTGGAAATTTTTGATTTTCCTTATTTATTTACATTTGGACATATGGTCTCTGTTTAGTGCTGATACTGAATGATCTTTATCCAACATCTTGAATGCTGAGACAAGTGTTTGTAGAGGATTCATTCTATATCATGAATATTTAGCTGACCAAAGCTGCACAATTTCACTGTGAATCAAGTCATAGTCAAAAATCAGAATTACTTTGTTTGAGATATAATTTGTGACAATTCAAAACCTGATCAATCACTTTTTTTGGCCTGGCTTCTGCAAGGTACAATTTTAAAAATAAGATTTAGAATGGTATTATCATTTCCCATCAGTTGATGTAGATCAGAATTGAGGATCTTCTGAGAATCCATGTAATCATTATGAAAAAAGCAAAAAGTCTCTAGAGAATGTGAATTCTGTAGAAGGTCTAGTTAGCCTGAAATGTCAGCAAACACCCATTATTGAATCTCTTTCTCCCCAGGACAGTAATCCCTGTCATCTCTATTTGCACTTTTTTCAGAAAATCATCTCATATGTGGAAAACATGGGAAGGTCTTAGATCAAGACAGAGAGTGCATTGTCCAAGAGCATGTGAAGATACAAGAGAAGTCTTCTAAATGTAATGGGCTTAGCAACATGATTAATGAATCCACCCAAAGTACACCTTATAAAACTAATGACAGTGATGTTGCTCTCCAATCCTCCAACCTTAAAAGACATAAAACTGGGAAAACCAGAGAAGTTTGCAAATATAATGACTGTGTAAAGTGTTTAAATGAGTGCACTCTCATTAGTGTAAATCAAGGAATACACATGGGGAAGCAAGAAAAAAGCAATATAGAATTTGTTATTGATTATGTCCCTAAACATAAACTGATGCAGAATCAAACCAATAATGGCAAGAAGCTTTACAAATGTAGTGAATGTGACAAATGCTTTAGCCACATAAAAACTCTGAGATGTCATCAGAGAATCCATACAGGAGAGAAACTGTACAAATGTATTGAATGCGACAAATGCTTTACCCAGAAAGGCTGTTTTAATAATCATCAGAAAATTCATACAGGAGAGAAATCATACAAATGCAGTGAATGTGACAAATGCTTTAGGTACAAAGATGGTCTGAGAATTCACCAGAGAATTCATACAGGAGAGAAACCTTACAAATGTAGTGAATGTGATAAATGCTTCACTGATCAAGGCAGTCTGAGAAGTCATCTGAAAATTCATACAGGAGAGAAACCTTATAAATGTAGTGAATGTGACAAATGCTTTACCCTACAATCCCATCTTAGGATTCATCAGAGAACTCATACAGGAGAGAAACCTTACAAATGCAGTGAATGTGACAAATGCTTTACCCAACAATCCAATCGGAATAATCACGAGAGAATTCATACAGGAGAGAAACCTTACAAATGTAGTGAATGCGATAAATGTTATACTGAAAAGGGCAAGCTGAGAATTCATCAGAGAAGTCATACAGGAGAGAAACCTTACACATGCACTGAATGTGACAAATGCTTTACTGAAAAAGCCACTCTGAGAGTCCATCAGAGAATTCATATGGGAGAGAAACCTTACACATGCACTGAATGTGACAAGTACTTTAGGTACAAAGTTAGTCTGAGAATTCACCAGAGAATTCATACAGGAGAGAAACCTTACACATGCACTGAATGTGGCAAATGCTTTACCCAACAATCAACTCTGAATAAACATGAGAGAATTCATACAGGAGAGAAACCTTACAAATGCAGTGAATGTGATAAATGCTTTACTAAAAAAGGCAGCCTGAGACATCATCAGAAAATTCATACAAGAGAGAAATCTTAAAACCTTAAAAATGTAGTTAATTTGAAAAATGCTTTACCCCAAAACACCATCTGAACAGTCATCAGAGAATTTATACATGAGACAAATATTAAAAATATTCTGTTGCAAATGCATTATCACAACCTCATTTGGAGAAATCATCAAAGGTTTCATACAGTGAAGAAAAATGTATTAGTGAAGTGAATCCTTTATAAAGAAATGTTATCTTAACATTCATTACAGAATCCTTACAGGAGAGAAAATCTTTCAAAGGCATTGCAGATATGAATCCTTTAGTTTTGGCCTATCTCTTAGAATTTAACAGGGACTATATACAGGCACAAATCTTAGCAAATGTATGCAGAAATATCTTTGACTTCATTTTTCGTTGTTGTTGTTGTTGTTGTTGAGAAAGTATTTCTGCTGGGTAAATGTGGCATTTGTTTTATTCAGGGTTTATTTTTTGTAACACTTGGGGCTCCAAAAAGAGAATTAGTATGATTTTGTAAAACTTGTGAAACCCTTCTCGCAATGTTCAAATCTTTGATAATGGCAACTATGTATGCTGAGACAAACTCTGAAAATGTGACTATGTAGTAAAGTTTTCTTTGAACTTTTACTTGTTCACTCTCAAATATTACAAGATGAAGACAAGTGGGGAAGCCATAAGAATATAATATTGTGTAAAAATTTCTTGAGAATGCCATAGGAATATAAAATAGTTTAAAATTTTCTTTGAGATAGAAATAATCTATTCCAAAGAGAACCTAATTAAAGTTTGTATTATATAAAAGATCTAATAAAAATATTTAATAAAATTGTCAGTATTCTGCATATAAAATTCAAATTAACAAATTTAGATTGTACTTAAAAGTGTATTTGAGAAACTGAGCCACCAAAACTGCAAGTTCTTCATCCTATATGTATGTCTAGAGATGTGAAGTGTGCTTTGAGTGTCCAGTATTCATAATTCATATCAAATGTTGGTTTCATGTTTCAGTATAACAACTGACTTATGAGTCCTTTGTGCTCTAGTCAGCAACTCCTTCCCCATTGTCCTGTAAATAAAGCTGAATGATTTAACAAGTTTCACCTGGTTGTTTTTAGTTTGTACTTGGGATATTTAGATGAATATATGTTGAATCTTTCCTGGAAATGTTTCTCATGAAATATATGTTGAAGTCATGAATGTTTTTTGTAAACCTGTACCATAAACTTAAAAATAGTGATTTTTCAATAGATAGGTATCAACCCCTTAGGTGCTAGAATGACTTTGTCACAAGGGTTGCCTAAGATAAATTGACTACATATATTTCTAATGGTCCTCGAACTGAGAAATCATTCATTCAACACCATGTTAATCTTCCCATATACAAATAATTTGAACTGTATTTCAGGTTTTAGCATTACAAAAGTATGAAACACTGTATTAGTGATGCTGATTTATGTTAGCTAAAACAAGGAAGATTCTGTTCAATGTTGCAGGCTTACTGCCATAATTGTACTATGTTAAGTTTTTAAAAAAGTCTAAAAACAGAGCCTTGCTGGGCCGTGGTTGCACACGCCTCTAATCCCAGCACTCTGGGAGGCAGAGGCAGGCGGATTTCTGAGTTCGAGGCCAGCCTGGTCTACAGAGTAAGTTCCAGGACAGCCAGGGCTCAAAAAAACCCAGTCTCAAAAAAACAAAACAAAACAAAACAAAAAAAAAACAAAAAACAAAAAAAACCAAACAAACAAAAAAAACAAAACAAGCAAACAAACAAACAAAAAAAAAAAAACAGAGCCTCAGCAATATGCCTTCTTTCTCGTTTGATTTCAATAGGGAATAAGAGAAAATTCTTCAAAAAAAATAATTGGTAACATGGCTTTATAGTTTTCAAGGATAGCCACTGAGGCTATGTTTTGTAAATCCATGGCCCTAGAGTCATTAATTCCCTTTAATTGTAGAAAACTCTAATGACACACAGAACAGTGACACCCATAAGCACATTTTCCAAATTATTGTGGTGTGCTATCTTGTCCTTTAATACTCCACTACCAGGAATGAATTTGATTTCCATTCGTTTCACAAATCATTTACAGAATGGTACAACTATATACATCTCAAAATATATAGTCTGAAGAAAACCACACAGGTTACTATTAATGTATTATCTTTTTCTTAAATTTAGATGTTAATCCATCCATACAAATATTATAAATCTATAATCTTGAAAGAAATGCCTTTTGATTAGTAGATGAGGTACATGCTCATGCTTAGTTTAGAAATCCAAACTAATATATCTGAACTAAAATAAGTAAATAAATACAAATAAAAAAAATAAAAGGAACACACAAAAAACCAAATGCCCCTGAATATTTTATTTTATCAGTTGCTTTGTTTTCATCTATGAATCTCAAATTTAAAATGAAAAAGTATTTAATTTTGTTTTGTTTTCTTTTAAATATGTAAGTGTTTACCCTGCATGTATTTCTGCATGTGCAACATGTGAATGCCTTCTGCCCATGAACACCAGAAGAGACTATCAAGTTTCCTGAAACTGGATTTACAGAAAGTTATGAAACACCCATGTAGGTGATGGGAATTGAACCTGGAACCTCCAAAAGAACAGGAAGTGCCATCTGATCCATCATTTCTCTAGCCTGAAACTGGAACATAAAAAAATTACTCATGTGTGTGAACACGTGCAAAAGTGTGTAAAGATGCCAGAGAGGAGTGTGTTGGGTCCCCTGCAGCTAGAGTTCCAGGCGTCTGTGCTCCACTGGATATGGATGATACAATGCTAGATTCTGATGTAGAAGTGTACTAGTTATTTTTCCTCTAATATGGTAAAACCATATTAGAGCAAGGCAGCTGACAAGAAAGGTTCTACTTGGGTCTTATGGTTCCTATAGTTTAGAGCACATGGTGAAGGGCAACGTGTGGCAGCATGGCAACTGAGATTCAGCATGGCTAGAATCTGAGAGCTCAGATACCAAACCACAAAGAGGACACAGATAGAATGTCCTCAGAATAGTGAGTCTTTAAATTCCCAAACCTACATTCAGTGACATTATTCCTCCAAGGTCACACTTCTACAGAAACTCTTATCTGCTCATAGACAGCTATCTATGTAGATCTAACAGCTACCAAAAAGTCTAGAATCCTGAGGAGGGTCCAGTGAAACATGCCGATATTCCTTAATCATGAGACAGTGGCAGAAGGGTTATAAGTAAATGGTGATTCACATCCCAGAGAGTACACAGAATATTTTCATTCAAACAACCACAAGTAGTATGTGCGCTTGACTGCTGAGATATCTCTCGAATGTCAAAGCTCAAATTTAATATCATGAAAACCTAAAGCATAAAAAGCATGGGAGAAACTGGATCACATTCCTAAACACTTGATAAGTGTGTTTCTGATGAGTTTTCTCTCTGTAAGTTTCCTAATGAACCCTTGTTAGGATTGTGTGTAACCCAGTTCTAGAATTAGGTCCAGAATTGAACATAAAAATACCAGGGACCTCATGAGAAACCTCGCACTGAATCAAGGAGAGAGTTCATTCTACATGAGACACATTTTAAAGTGAGTTCCATACAGAGACACTGTATGTGTGTGGATACACTGCACACATCCCAGAAGTGCATATGAAATCCTGATGACCACATCGGGTGTGGGTCCTTATCTTCCTTTGAAGTAGGGGGTTTCTTGTTCTGCCAATGTGTATGACTGATTATATTTTCCAACAGCCTTTGTGATTCCTCCATCTCCACCATTCACACCCCCACAGGATTATGAACACTTGCTATACACCTGGCTTTTACATTGGTCCAGGGGATTTGATTCAGGTCCTCAAACTTACATTGGAAGCATTCTTATCCATTGAGCCAGTTCCTCACACCTGAGATACTTTAACATTGACCTCAGTCTAGACTGCTTTAGGAGCCTTAACCCCTATCTATCTGGTAGATAACAACGTATCTAGACATGAGAGCTACAGAAAAATCTAGTGCCCTTTGCAGCATCCAGTGATGTGCCTATGTTCGGTATACTGGAGGTAGAGGCAGAAGGATCTGAAGTTCAAGGACATCGTTGCCTACATTGTGAGTTCCAGACCAGCTTGCTCTTTTGAGACCATATGGTAGAGAATACACACAGACAGTTACACTCTCAGGTGTGGGTGTGCACCCCCAGGTATCTGATGTCTACCTTAGGTGAAGTGAGACCAGATGAGTCAAGGACGCCTGGACTTGAAGAGGACTAGCAGAGAGGCTTACATGGAAGCCAAGTGTAGGGCCCTGAGCTCTGTTAGCACACTACTGATAGCACTTCATCCCCTCTGCACTTGAAATCCCACTTTCAATACCTCAGAGACAGAGGGGTCAACCTAGGACAGACAGCTCAGACACCTCCATCTTGGTCACTTCCAGCTCTCAGGTGCTTCTTTTCCACAGGGGAGGGGTCTGATAGCATGGCTAGAATACTGCCGCCTTTTAGGTAGTCAGTCCACCGGGCTTCTAGTGGGAGGGACAGAGCTGGAGAAACTGAGGCTATGATTATGTTAGTGTTGGGTTCTTTGTGGGTGTGGCAAGGCCTGGAATGAGAATAGTGAGGTCTTGGGAGCTACTAGGGAAGAGATGACTAGGAAAATATTGTGGGGTGCCTCAGGGATACTTGAGATCCTCTACTCCTCCTATAGCTTGGAGGGAGGGCCTCCTTCCTGAATAGAATGGAGCAGTTGTCAAGGAGTGTCAAAGTTGTATGGGACAACTTTTTTGAGTTTTGACTTCCCCATATTGATAGGATCTGTCCTACAGGACACCTTCCCATGTCAGGGTGGGACACACCCTGAACCCTAGCTGGTGGGCTGGGCTTGTTGCTGATAGGTACTGGCACTGTGCTGCTCCACACGACACAGAGGAGCAGCAGTCCAGACTCAGAGCTTTTTTTCAGAATTTGTGGGGAGGATGTCCCGGCCCAGCAGACAGAGCTGTGGACAGCAAATATTAAAGGCATATGTCTTACACACCTATGGAAAAGTCACCTGAGCAGCCACGATTCCCTGCCTGAGGCAGAAGCTGACTTTGCCCAGTGGTTTACCATAGGTCACCCCTTACCGAATTTTTATTTCAGTTTTTTGCAGGTGTTCCTAACCACTTATTGAACTCGGTTTTCTATCCTAAGCTGTCTTCATTTCCTTCAAACAACAGGTATTATATTCTTGTCTACCATACATGTTGTTCTTGTCCTCTTTGAGTTGATTGACATGTTCTGCAACTTTTGATACCCTTGATCCTGACTGGTTTTTCAGTTCTGTATTTGGATATTAAAAATTGTTCTTATCAGTTACATATATTTTCTGTGCTTTGAGACTAGGGCATTTTATCTTAGTTTTACTTTGTTATAGAAATGGGTTGTGAGCATCAGAATTAAGAGAGATTATTCAGTTCTATGTGTTTTTAGCGCCAGGGGACTGGTATTTCAATGTGAGAAGTTAGGCAGAATAACTTGTATCTGAAGGGTTCAGAACCCAGTGTGGTGTCCTACTCCATCCAGTTCTGGTGGAGACTGCCAGCAAATTTGTGGGGAAGGTGTATAGTGTAAACCTTGTGCATCCTGACAGCTGCAGTTGTATGGAAGGCAGCCTGCAAAAGAGTGGGAGGAATGGTTTATTTTGAGGAGAGTCATCACAACTGTCTGATCAGATGCATTTAAGAAGACTACAAAAACCAACAATGAAGCAAGCAACCAAGGAAAAACAAACAAACAAAGATACAAAAACAGCTGAGAGGAACTGGAAGCTAATTAATTAAAAGAGTCCAAATTAGGGGGATTCATAAGGAACATGCAACAGGAAGCTGCTAAATATTGGTCTGATCCAAAAGGAGTTGCTCCAAGGAACCAGGCCATAGAGACAGAAAATGCTACCATTCCTTCATTCTCCATGTATCAGGGTTGTCTCCACGGTCAGATAGTTTTAATGGTGGATGGAGACTAGTGCCAAGTATATGAGATACCAGGACTCTTCCTTAGCTACAGTTAGGGTTAACAAGCATCTTCTCTAGGGATTTTGTGAAAATCTGAAAAACAAAACCAGGGACGACCACACACCACCCTTCACAAACACCCTTATTTGAAAAGTGTGAGTATACAGAATTTGATATTTAAATAATGTACTGGCTAGTTTTATGTGTCAACTTGACACAGGCTGGAGTTATCACAGAGAAGGGAGTTTCAGTTGGGGAAGTGCCTCCATGAGATCCAGCTGTGGGGCATTTTCTCAATTAGTGATCAAGGGGGGAGGGCCCCTTGTGGGTGGTACCACCTTTGGGCTGGTGCTCTTGGGTTCTATAAAAGAGCAGGCTGAGCTAGCCAGGGGAAGCAAGCCAGTAAGAAACATCCCTCCATGGCCTTTGCATCAGCTCCTGCTTCCTGACCTGCTTGAGTTCCAGTCCTGACTTCCTTTAGTGATGAACTGCAACGTGGAAGTGTAAGCTGAATAAACCCTTTCCTCCCCAACTTATTTCTTGGTCATGATGTTTGTGCAGGAATTGAAACCCTGACTAAGACAAATAAACAGTGGACTCCATAGATGATCATCAGTCATGCTATACATTGCAGAAAAAAAACATATCACCAAGTGAAAATGCAAAAAAAAAAAAAAAAAAAGATGATCAAGATCCATAGACGGAATACAACAATGACATAATAAAGTCTTATAAATGGATTTGCCTCACATACATTAAACTTCAATATCTATCTTAAATATTTCAAAATACAAACTCCAACAACTGTTGGTGATCACCTTCTCTACACTTGAGTGAACATGGTAAACCATATTCTTCCTTCAAAGCCATGATGAAAAAGAGAAAAACTAAGTTTTTTTTTTCCTGGAAAACCGAAGACAACTATGATGTTTAAAGTTTTTGCCAAAAGGTTGCATGAATAGTGTTTTTTCCTTTATGTGAATACTTTACTACATTTACTTGTGAATGCATTCATTCCTGTTAAGGCATTTAAAAGCCTACCTATTGAATTTTTCTTTATCTTGAATTTGTTCATGAAAAAGAAACCAAGCATATAGGCTTCCAGTTTGAAATGACAATCCTTCCTCATTGGTAGTATCATTTGGTAAGGTTTAGGAAATGCTGCTTTGCTGGAATCATTGTATCAAATCGAGTGGGTTTAAGGTTTACATCCATACACCATTTCTAGGTCCCAGTCTTTTTGTCATTCTTCAGGTTTGGATGTCATTTCTGGGCTTCTGGTTTTAGTTGCTATATGTGATACTTGTTGGGATGCTACCTTCTTGGTGATCACATGTCCCTCTCAACACTAAGCCAAATTAAACACTTTTATAAGCTGCCTTAGACATTCAGTTTTATCACTGTAACAGAAAGGGCTCTGATACACACCCATAAAACTTCACACTTGGACGGGTTATTTCATGCAGTTGAAGAAAATTGTGAAACCTAAAAGGGTTAGCTTATTATTTAATTTCCTAGGGCATTTTCTATATGAGTTGGCAAGTGGAAACAAAATCAAGAGTGAGATCATAATGTTTGAATAGTTTGTTGACACTTATCAGACACTTTTTCTCCAGAATCAATATTTTTTTATGACTGGATATAACTATGTTGCCTAAAGATGTAACCAAATCCTTTATATACATTTATTCCCTTCAATATGAGTTTTTTCAGATCCTCAATACTTCAGTAATATTCAAAATCTCTAAGAGATTCACTACATAATTAAGTTTTTATTCTTGTATAAAAGTACCAGGAAGTATAATACATTAACAAACTAAATACTTTAATAAGATTTCTCTTCAGTATGGCTTTTTGTATAATTTCTGACAACATTTGAAGGCTTTGTCACATGGCTCCTTCATAGAGTTTCTTTCCAATATGCATTCTTTTATATAGTCTGAGATGTTATTCCTGTGAAAAGGCTTCTTCATATTTGTTAGAATAGGCAGCCAAAATCCAGAACACATCACACCAAGTCTCTGTTCTCACATGAGGATTTATTGGCAAAGGCAGCCTCTGTGAAGGGGTACGATGTAAGAAGAAGGGGTTGTGGGTCAAGGAAAACTCTTTTATTCAGTTCATGACAATGGGAAGCATGAGAAAGAGAAGTGGTACCATGGTGGGAGCCAAGGCAACAGGTGCAGGGGCAGTGCTGTTGCCAACAGATGAGGAGTCTCCTCAATGAATGGAGGATCTGGCAATAAAAACACTTCTAGCTGTCAACAAACACACCTGATGTTAACAACATTGCTTATATTTGTAGGATTTCTCCTTAATATAAAATCTTTTATGACATTTAGATTATAGTGATGTGCAAAGACTTTACCACATTGGTTACTTTCATAGGGTTTGTATTCAATATAAATTCTTTTGTTTTGCAGACACTAGAGTCCAGTTTATCTTTTCCATATTGTGTCACAATCTACTCTTTGGGGACATTTGTCTGAGGGAAATGCAAAGGCAGATACAATTTAACATGCTCTCATTTCCTAGGAAATATCAACCTAAATGAAGCACAAAAACTTCATGCAAGCTTTCTCTAAAAATTCAGCATTGATATAATGAATTTCAATAACAACAAAATCATTAACAATAACAAACACATTCCATTAAATGCTGTGGAATGCCCTTCTTCTGTAAAATTTAATATTTGTGACCCTTGTGACTCATGCAGTATTGCTGCAAAATCATGTTTGGTGCATTGATAATACTCAAGACCCTAGTTTTGGGAAGGCTGAGGTATATTCATGTCATTTTGACACCTTCAGAACAATTTCCCTTATGGACATTGATGCAAAAATTCTCAATAAAGTCCTCAAATACTGAATCCAAAGACTATCTCTAAGAATCCATCCAAAATGATAAAGATTCTTTTCTAATCCAGTCTATCTTGAAGAGTTTCCATTCCCTCTACTCCTCGAAGTTCCTCTCCAATTTCCATCCCTTCTGGATCAAATCCCTTTTTGTCTCTCCGTAGAAAAATTCATAGACCCACTCATTGACACATCTACCCCAAAAGACTAGGGTAAATCTTATAATGTATCCAGAGGACTTGTTGCAGACCTATATAGGCCCTATCCTTATTGCTTAAGTGGCTGTGAGTTCACATGAACCTGGTTCAGCTGATTCAGATAGCCATTTCTCCTTGTGTGCGCCATCCCATCTGGCTATTTCACGTTTTCTCACATGCAGTTGCCTGACCTTTGTGGTGGGATGTTTGATTTAAAGCTCTTTGTTCTAAAGACTCTTGCTTTGTTTAACATCTTCGGGTTGGTGTCTAAATATCTTCCTCTCTGATATAAGAAGAAGTATCTCTGATGGTCACTGAATAAGACACTGGTCTTGAGTATAACAGAATATTATCAGGATTCACATTAATTGATTTTTTTTTAATGGTAGTGCTTGGTTTTCTTCCATCCTGTCGGTCTAAAAAAATGCTCTGACTGTACAACCTGTTACAACTAGTACTTATTCATTGCAAGATTACAGTTCTGTTTCTCCAGATATCTGGACATAAAATTATCTACTTTCTTACCCAGTTCTTCCTGATCTGGCTTCATATGTTGGCCAGGCAGTTTTGGCAAATTTTTCAAACAGGCCATAGCCAATTAGGTATCCAAATGTGAGAGCAATGAGCTATTGGTCTTCCACAGTCAGTAGAATGGTGATTGACTGAGAGGCATACCCCATCCAATTATCCAGAATGTTCAAAAAATTGTTATTCTAGGAACATTAATAATATATCAAATTACACATAGATAAATAAAATTTTAAAATAAGTATGTCCTAGTTTTTAATCACTGAAAGAGATGGGTATTTTGAATCAGAACCGTTGCTGTACCACAATTACTTCAGTTACATCCTCAGCTGCAAAGGATGTTGATGTTGCATAGCTTCTCGCAACTATGTCTGAAAGTATCCTGTGATTGTGAAAGCTGCAATGATACTTTTGTTTCTCTATCACATGCGTATTAGTGTGTGAAGTGTCCAATGGACTGGTACACTATCACAGAGCCTAGATTACCACTGTGTCCATAAACCTGTATGCCATCTCTGGTCTATGGAGACTCTTTGAGAATGGCTCTTGCCGGTGTGGTTCTGTTTCACTGCCTTCAGAGGTCTGCTACTTGAGGTTTTAGTGAATCCCCAAGCCCCTTCCATTGGGAAAGCCAATAACCTCACTCTCATCTACATTCTGCCCATATCCTTCATTTGTTTCCTTGGCTCCTTGATATTCACAGGCCATTCAAACTCAGTCACTTTGATAGTAAGCTAACCTGTGGTTGTAGTTGCATAAACTGGAAATATTTTTTTCCTACACTTTTGTCAAAATTGACCGAGGGTCTTGATTTCAGTGTCTACTTTTACTGAAATTCATTCACTCTGTGAACATCATCAATAATATTTCATGTGCAAGCACTAGTATTTGTATCTCACTAATTCTAGTCTCAAATTTCTGGTCTAGTTTTCTGCAGTTTTCTGTGAAACATATTGCTGCGTGCTGATAAAGTATATTCTCTATGGGTCATTATAAATGAAGATATCAAAAAGCTAAAATTTCTCCAGGCGTGGTGGTGCATGCCTGTAATCCCAGCACTTGGGAGGCAGAGGCAGGCAGATTTCTGAGTTCGAGGCCAGCCTGGTCTACAGAGTGAGTTCCAGGACAGTCAGAGCTACCCAGAGAAACCCTGTCGGGTGGGTGGGGGGGCACTAATATTTCAAAGGGGAAGAAATTTTGTGCTCAACTCTGAGTTTAATGGTCAGAATGAAAGACTATTATTGATGTTTACTGCTTAGGTGTTATAAGTTTGGGGGGGGGGGTCTCAGCAGACACTAGGTCTGGTAAAGTAACAATCCATGAGACAGAAAAAGAAATCTAGTTTAGTACCACACTGTAGGTATTTCAGCACTGGTTTGGGCATGTGGTGGGTTATTGCTAATGAAATACTTGCAGCACTATGGGAAAAGCTTTCCCAGTGCATGTGTGAACAGCTCTGAAGTAAAAGGTCTTCTGGTAGTTATAAGTTAAGGTACACCACAAAGCCCAATTGAAAAATTAACCACAAACAAGGGATTTACTGGGAAAAACACTAGAGGGAGTTCTGCCTCTGCTAAGGTGAGAAGCAGAACTGAACTGAGTGGCAGACAGGCTACCTATAGGGTTTCATTGTGTGGGTAGGATTTTCAGGAATGGAGATAACTCCAGTTGAAGATTGCTGGGATTTTATCTCCTGAGTTTGAATAAAGTGAGAGACTTCTGAGCTATTAAAAGCAGGAAGAGTAAAATATAAAATTTCTCTCAGTATCCAATGCTGAATTAAACTTGGAGATTCTGATCCCAGGGTGATTTATTTTAGGAATAATTAAGCACATATAATTTTGGAAAGAAATTTCTTGGTGATAATTGTCTCAATTCTCTGCACACAATGTAGATAGAAATTTGACTACGCCGGGCAATGGTGGCGCCCGCCTGTAATCCCAGCACTCTGGGAGGCAGAGCCCAGTGGATTTCTGAGTTCGAGGCCAGCTGGTCTACAGAGTCAGTTCCAGGACAACCAGGACTATACAGAGAAACCCTGTCTTGAAAAAAGCAAATCCCCCCTCCAAAAAAAATAAATAAATAAATAAAAGTTTGACTCCTTTGAAAGTCTTTTGCAAAGTAGATGTGAGTCTCAAATGTTGGATTCTAAAACTGTAGGGCCTAGAGGAGGAGCAAGCATACACTGTAGGGAATACCAAGCTATAAGGTATATGTCATATCTCCCACAAGGCTGGATTGTATTGACTGAGCAACAATAACCTAGGGAAGATTGCCTGGGACAATTTAATAGTCTGGGACATTCAGGTGTGTTTTGACATTATGTCTACCACAGGTCACCAAGCCACTGACTACATTAATTCTCTCACTTCTGGTCAGAAAAGAGTGTACTTCTCTTCCACTGAAGAGAAAACTCTGCAGTTTTATATTCCTGGTTATCCTAGAGCTTATTTTTGATCACAAGGTCCTTTTGCCCTCTACAGAAAGAATATATTTTATGGATGTTACTAGTTCTTAGGATGTTAATGTTGTGTTAGTGTAAATGGAAAGACAGTCCAAAGATATCTTCTAGAATATAAATTATGTTGTTCAGATATACAAAGGGTGATTACATTGATTGACTCTATAGATATAGAATAATCAAGTGCTGCTGACATTAACCCAACATTCAGAACATTGGGGCAGGTATATTCCTCTTCATTTGAGGCCAAGCTAGTCTACAGTAAAGTGACATTACAACCTTTGGTCCCCAATTTCCTCTTCTTGCCTTCATGGACTCTCCACATGGGTTGAAGTGAATTTCTTAAAATTTTATGTGGTGTGTCTGTGTATTTTCACATTTTGACTATTGTAGTGGCAGAGAAGTAAGTGCTAGCAGGATCGTGATGTCATCAATTCTATGGCCTATCACCATCCTTACATTTGTCAATACTTGCCCTACCATACTGCCGGAGATACTTGAAAGACAGTCAGCTCTCTATGCTTGACACAATCTACTGAGGTTCTGGTGATGCCTCACACCTGATTGCTTGTAAGAAAAAAATTGGCATACAATTACTGGGATAAGAATTGGAAGGTAGAATTTCTGGATAGAAAAAGTGATATAGGGAGGAGAAAGCAGACGGAGGAGATTTAGTGTTAGATAGAAGAGAACAGATAGGTGGGAACAGGGCCAGAGAGAGGTAAAGAGCTAGGTAAAGAGGTCATAGGCTTGAATAGTCTTAAATTTAAGTGATAGCTAGAAGACTGTACCAAGAAAGTTTTATGTTTTACACTATATAGAAACCTCCTTTGCATCATTTATAAAACTAGTGTGTCTGCAAACACTCCCACTACACTCATGTCCATACACAAATGTACATAGAGATATATAACATTTAACAAGGATGCTTTTGGTATTTAAGTAAAAGCAGATATTAATTGGATATTCCCAATATGTTCACGACATCATTGACCTAGCATATTTTGTAGGATGAATTATAGATTGAAGCATTTTTGGTTGGTTCCATGTATATATTTTACTTTGTGTCTCTTGCAAAGTATCTTCCCAAAAGTAAGACACTAGAACATAAGAGTCAATGTTCTTGCAGGCACCAGTTTGACCTCTTTATATACTATGAGTTGTGTCAGTCTTATCTTTAGAAATGAAGACTTATTTTCAGTTTGTGAAAAGCAACCCTGATGCCACCCGGTCCTTTCTAGTGGGGCAGACTCATAGCTGGCCTGCTCCATTGAAGACACCATCTCCTAATCTATCCTAGAGAACTTAATCTACTCATAGCAGTTGAGAACCCACTGTGCTCAGAGAAGTTGATCTACCCTAAAGAACCCGCTGCACTCAGAGCAGTTGACAAAACAGTGTGAAGGCCTCCCAGGAGATCTACTGCAACCAGGGAAACAGATCAGAACTCTCTTTTCCCCTGTGAAACACCCCCATTGGAAGGCCCCACAGGTTGTCAGCCAAAGCCAGGGCTGCAGGCCTACGAGGAGAACTGAAGCAACACAAGGTCAAAAGAGGCAGACCCCAGACAATCACCTAGACCAACAACACCAGGAATATCCTGATGAAGAAAGGCATGTGTAAAATCATATACCACAGAAGCCACTATTTGTGGCCATTATGAGAACCAAGTTCTGCTGCCACAGTATGCCCTGAGTAAAACAACACACCTGGAATTCAGGAACATGTCCTTAAATACTATCTCATGAAGATAATAGAGTCCTTCAAGGAGAATATCAGTAACTCAATGAAAGAAATAGAAGAAAACACAGGTAAACAGATGAAGGAATTTCTGTCCAGAAACTGCATGAATGTCATTTGCTGAAAGCATGAACTACAGAGGCTTAAACAACCCTCCAAAATAAATATACCATTTACGGGTATTGATTGATAAGCAATGATGTTTATAAATATTTTTGTCTTGATCACTTAGAGCCTGTTAATAATACTTTTTAAAACTCTGTTAATGATTTTTGTACACTGTCCCATTCCTTCCCCATGTGATGGTTTTCTTCACCTTTCATAAACACTGCAAAGCTCTTTCTTAAGGTCATCCATGGTCATACAAATAGCCAGCAGACATACAAACAGAGTATACAGATAGACACACACCCAGAGACAGAAGGCAGACACACAGGGAGAGATACACAAAGCAACCTTCAGGAAGTTACAGGTTTAAGCTAACTGACAGGCATACCAAGGATGGAAGAAAGCACAGGGAACATGAAGTGGAGAATTCAACTTTGGACTCACACTCAGCTAAATGCCTGTGAGGGAAAGACTCTCATTTTTTCCTTAACTCACCTCAGTGCATCAGTAATCACCATTATGTTTAATCTATTCATATAAGCTGGATCAATTAACTTGTGACTTTTTGCATAAGCATAATGTGGGAAAATATAAACTCACCACGATGGGCAACAAGTAGTGCTGCCATCTGAAAGGTGTCCATGGGCTCAGAACCCTGTGCTTTAATGGCAGACCCCCAGGTCTGGCCTTGTGCTTCTCAACTCTCACCTCCACGCTGAGCTAGAATCCACTTTAACCTGTCACAATCATTACAACAGATTTTCAACCTCAGAGGTTACATAAGAATCCTAGAACTCATTATAATCATAAAAAGAGTTGAATTCCTAGCTATATTCTCTAAGGAGACTTGGATAATTCTCTAGCTGCTTTTCCCAGCCTTTGCAGATATGCGTGGGTGTACATAGAGTATTATAGAGAACAGTCAGGAAACTCTAGGAATAGATGGATAAACAGTGCAGTATATTGTATTCTATTTCTAGTTCCCTTTCTTTGCCTCTTTCCTTCCTTCTTTCTTCCTTCCTTTCTTTTTCTTTCTTTCTTTTGTTCTTCCTTCCTTCGTACCTTTCTTTCTTCCTTTCTCTTTCTTTCTTTCTTTGTTTCTTTCTTTCTTTCTTTCTTTGTTTCTTCCTTTCTTTCTTTCTCTGTTTCTTTTCTTTTCTTTTCTTTTCTTTTCTTTCTGTTTTTGATAAAAATATTGACAGTTTTCCAAAGGAGTTTCTCTTTATTACCTCTCCCTTCAAGCAATAAATAATATTGTGCCTTAACCTAATATCATTTTAATTCATCATTTTTTGACTGAGGCATTCAGCTCCTTTTCATTTGTTTCAAGTGAGATAATCTGTCTCCTATAAGTTCTTTATGAGTTATTATTTTTTGCTTTACCGCATTTTCTTTTCAGTGTCTTTTAATTACTAAATTAATTAATTAATTAATTAATTAATTTAGTGTTTTAAGCACCCATTGAACTCAATTTTCATGTCCTATGTTGTCGTCATTTCTTTCAGGCATCAACTATTACTTTCTTACCCAAGAATCATTTTGTTTCTGTCCTCTTTCAGTTGATTTACATGGTTTACAAACTTTGATCTCTTCGCTCATATCTCTGGGTTTTTAATTCTTTGTCTTGGATATCATGAAAATTGCCATCATTATAGGATACATGTATGGTTTGTGACTTGAGTCAAGGACGTTTTATCTTAGTTTTACTATGTTTTGAGTATTTGTTCGGAGCATCAGAATTTAGAGAGATTATTCAGTTATATGAGCTTTTAGCTCGAGGAGACTGGTATCTCAGTGGGAGAAGTTAGGCAAGATCACTTGTATTTGAAGGGTTCAGAACCCAGGTGCAGGGTCCACTACATCCATTTCTGGATGGCAGAAATCTTATGAGGGAAACTGTGCAGATTAGGTCCTGGGAAGTTGTGTGGAAGGCAGCTTGCAGAAGAGTTGGGGGAGAGGTTCCTGATGGGGAGGGTGGACTTTGTCCATGATTATATGCGTTTAAGAAAAAGTCAAACTGGAGAGATGCCTCAGCATTTAAGAGCACTGACTGTTCTTCTGAAGATTCTGCGTTCAAATCCCAGCAACCACATGGTGGCTCACAAACATCTGTAATGAGATCTAATTCCCTCTTCTGGAGTGTCTGAAGACAGCTATAGTGTACTTACATATAATAAACAAGTAAATCTTAAAAAAAAAACTATAAAAGGCTATTTCCTGGGCTGGAGTGATGGCTCAGAGTTTAAGAGCACATACTGCTCTTCCAGAGGTCCTGAATTGATTTCCTAGCAGCCTCATGGTGGCTCACTGGTGTATCTGAAGAGAGGTATGGTGTACTTATATACATAAATAAATTAATTATTTAAAAAAAGAAAAAGGCAAAATCAAAACAAAGGAACAATCAATTAAGCAAGCAAACAAGCAAGCAAAAATCCAAAACAACAAAATTTGATGTGAAGTGTTAGGAATCTAATTAATTAAAAGGTCCCGAAGTAGGTGGGCTTAGAAGAATTACAGGAAGTTGCTGAATATTGGGCGGGTCCAGAAGGAGTGGCTGGAGGGAAAGGAAGTTCCGCCATTCCAGCATTCTCCATGCATCTCTGCTGCCTCGTGGTCAGGAAGTCATTGTTGGAGATGAGTGCCTCATATTTGTGGAACCTGAAAACTTCCTTAAGCTGCAGTTGCTGTGCTTGCCCCCTAGGACATTCAGCAGCTCGTCCTGTCCCCTGCCAGGTCAGAGAAGCAGTTGGGCTGGAAAATGGGCAGGAATAGAACAGGGGTGTGGAGCAGGGGTGCATTTTCTGCTGCCAGTCTCACAACTCTGTTGTGCATATCTTACATTGTCAGGAAGTTTAACCTCCTATTGACTGGTGTTAATGGTGAGGTTTTAATTAAATTTATGGTTGTCAGAACATTTTTCTGAAATAACTTCTTAGGTCCTTGGCAGTATTTGGAGTTTGTATATTTGTTGTCTTTGCAAAAGCCTTAATAAAGCTCCTCAAATTCAAATTCATTCACACTTT
The DNA here is from genome assembly GCF_947179515.1 of Apodemus sylvaticus. NCBI lineage: Eukaryota > Metazoa > Chordata > Mammalia > Rodentia > Muridae > Apodemus > Apodemus sylvaticus. The sequence goes on from NC_067474.1 coordinate 162,194,487, forward strand.
ATTAACTCCCTTGTTCCTCCATTTGCCATTTCATTTTCCTTTCTCCAGGGAACTGAATAGGCATCCTGAGAGAGCTTTGTAGATATTTGTCATATGGGGGACCAGTGCAGATTTGATTGAATTAGAAAATTAATCCTTATAATGCACCATTATATGGCTGTAAATATTAACCAAGAAAAGATATTTTCTCCTTTAATTTAACACTACATGTCTTTGATGTAAATACATTATTCAGAAATGTGTCTTCGTAGGCTTAGTTATTAATATTATACCTTAGATTTGAATGAAAAATGAAGAAAGGATTCAGCAAGTTACACCTGTGGAGAAGATATGTTGTAGGTTCTGTTAACCCCTGAGTGTTGCCAAAGAAAAACCAATACCACCATGTGGGCAAGCTTTATGAAATACTACATCCTAACCAAGAGATGGACTTTTGTCACACCCTACAGACAGTTTTATAGTCCATTGTAGTTTCCCATGAGGCCTTATTATTTTCCTAAGACATGCAACCTGCAGCATTGCAAGAAGTTACCTGGTTCTTGGGCTGGTGGTTCTTAGAGGTCAATGCTTGGCTTTTCATTGTTAGGGAGGAAACAGTCAGTGTATCTGGTTGGGTACAGACTGAACCAGGTCATGAAGTGGGAGGGGGCTATTGAGGAAAAGCCTGGCCAAATAAGGAACCAGGAACCAAGAAAATACTGAGTCAACAAAGTCTGCATTGATATGCTAATAGGCATCCCAGTTAGCCATTCCCTGGAATTTCTTTGAATCCTTCCAAGGTTCAGCCCAGGCATCCTGTGAGAGGATGATATCAGGACAAGATATATTTACAGATATAAAAGTTAGTGTATCTTGAGATAAAATTAGACAGCACCTTGGAAATAATTATGATTGCTCACTTACTTAAGCAAAATGTCTCCATGGTTCATGAAAAGCGCTCTGCCCATGCACATGCATGGTGTGTTTATTTGTGCAATGTGGACTTCTTGCAGGGGGGAGAATGCTTAGACCCTCACTCAGGGCTTTTTTGAGAGACCACTTGTTGGAGAATTTTCACAGTCTGCATTCTGTGCCTCACAATATTTTTCTTAAATTCTTCCTTGCTCCTCCTCAGTGTGGTGGAAAAAGGACTCTGTATGTGTGTTTACTGTGTGACTGACTCTCACATCTCTAGGGTAAACTGAAATCCTCAGATAAAAAGAGACATTTTCACGATATGTTCGCTTTCCTGCATGTTTATCCTTTTACCTGGCGTTGGCCCCTTTCATTTGTGTCCCATGAAAAGTTCCAGGTTCTTGTTGAAAAATATTTTCCCATTTTCAGGTCTCCATATGCTTAGCCACATCTGCATAACTATAAATCAAAACTAAGAGCACTGGATAGTAAAGGTCAAGGAGACTCTAACAAAGGATCCACATATGTTAGAATGAATGAACAAGGGGTGGGGTGGAGTGCGGCTTAACTGTCATTAGAAACAAAACATGAATTTGATTTTGCCAGATTCTATTTGATTAGTGATTCTGGAAAATTTCAATGAGAATAGTCTTAGATGTGATGAGATCCAGTTCAGTCAACCATCGGTTGTTGTGAATATTTTATTAGTTTTGAGGTTCTGAATTAACGGTTTCCCATTAAAAACAAAGTTTCTTTTAGCCAGAATGAAATCAGCATCAAAGCCTGGAGGTGGTGGCACACACCTGTAATCCCAGCACTCTGGGAGACAGAGGCAGGCGGATTTCTGAGTTTGAGGCCAGCCTGGTCTACAGAGTGAGTTCCAGGACAGCCAGAGCTATACAGAGAAACCCTGTCTTGAAAAAACCAAATCCAAAAAAACCAAAAACTAAAAAAATAAAATAAAATAAAATAAAAAATCAGCATCAGGCAATGGGTTTGGTAAGGGCCATTTACACATGAAGCAAATATCAGTAGAGGATTCTGTCCTAGGGCATGTGACATTCACTATTAGATTTTAGCCAGATTCTTAATTTAATCTATGTATATGTATGTATTTTTTTCCTGAGGAGCTGGCCTCATCTTGAACAACAAAATCTGTTACCTTCAGATAGTCTTGCCACCATGATACTATTGTCCATGCCTTGACTGGCAGATTGACATTGTACCACAGAGGATACAAATCTGGGTCTAGCCCTGGATAACTCTGACCCAGTCTGCATAGCTGTTTCTGACACTATGAAGGCTACCACCAGAGTCAATCCCCAATATTTGTTGACAGAGTGAATGATCTGAGCTGACTTGATTTCTTCAGAAGGTGCACTTGCTTTCTGAATCACAAATTCTATCAGGTCTAAGTGATATTTAGTCTTTGAGTTGTGTTCTCATTGATACCGTGTGTTGAATTAGTTCTGATTAGAGTGGGATAATTACTGCTAAACTTTTCTCTATTGTTTGCTTAAGTTTCGAGTCTCTTTCCCTTAGTATTCTGAGAAGTGTTTCTACTCTTCTTACATTCTAGAATGTTTTATACTGAATGGTATTAGATTTTTCACAAGCCTGTAAAAGTAACTTTTATTTTCCTATTGTAATTTTTGTCTAGGAGATTTACTCCCTCTCTCTATTTACCTTGATCTAGTCCTGGAAGCCTCTAACCTCTAAACCTTATCTAGACCTAGAGGATTTTCAGCCTCTGAAATTTCCTGCTAAATAATCTTTCCCTTTCTTGTTCTTTCTCAAATCTTACTTGACTGCTTCAACTCAGCTGTTCCAACTCAAACTCCTCCCCCCATCTTCCTTATTCAATCTGTTCTCTTCTGAGACACTGAATTGCTCTGCTTGGCCTTAAATTAACTGTAGCATTTTTTTTAAATCTTCTGGCTCCTCTTTCCCTTGCTCATTCTGTCTTTACCTGTGCCTAGTTTATTCTCTCTTCAATCTACATCTGTATAACTCTCCCAGTAAAACTGTTTCCTTCCCCCTCACAGTTGCTCTAATCTCTCATTTATACTGTACTGCTGCCCATGTCCTCTACTGCATTCCTTACTATTGTCTTCTTCCTGTGCTGACTTTCTTGCCCATAAGTAGCTTCCCTTTCTTCTCTCAACTCAGGAGAGTTGTGCATATCTGGTTCTCTCAGATTTTTTCTGTGACATTTCATGTTTTCTGCCATTCAGTTAGACAACACTTTCAAGCATGGGTGCTTCCGTCTATGTATTAACTTTCCATTTGTTGTTGGGAATTAAGGGCATTCTTGTGTTTCAACCATAGTGATTAAAGTTGTGTGCCATGGGATGAATCAAACCCTAAGTCAGAAGAGGTTCAACTATCCGTACATAATATTCAGTCAGTTTAGTTCTGTAGAATTTCTTCTTCCCTAACTGAAAACCAAGATTCGCAAATAAAACTCATTATATAGATATAGCTTTTTTATCTATTCTGATTTCTACCAAGGGTTTTATTGTGAACTTCTTTGATGATTGGTCAAAGAAATTCTATTCTTTGTGAGACTGCATTCCTTAGGTCTTGTAATCTAGAAGGCTTGCTGGCATTGTAAGTATAAAAATATGGTTCGTAAGGTTGTCAGTTTCTTGTGTGGGATAGAACTTTACTATGTTGTACATGAGGAATATTTCCTAGTATTCTTATAGTCATTCATTCTTCATAATAAATATCTTATTTCTTAAGACCTCATAAAATTTATGTCTTATTCTTTTCTGCACATTTTTATCAGTTTATTATCTAAGTAGGTTTTTGACTTAAAAACATGGCTCAGTGTACTACTATGTTCAAATGTACCTTATACATTGTCAATACTACTAGCCACTTTTCTGGATTTAACCTTACAGTTGCCTGTTATGTTCTTATAGGTCTTGAAAAATATTATTCCATGCTTTCCTGATTTTAATCTATGGATATTTACTACTACTGTATACTAATATAATGTCACCTATTTCAATGGTAAGGGATAGGACAAGATGACTGGAGTGAGATGTACATTGTTACAGCACATAGATGTGACAATAGGACAATACATATGACAGTAGAGCAATGTAAATTTTGAGAGACTTTCCCAGGGAATGCTAGGCTAGAATGCTATGGTCTTCTAGTATTCAAGATTCCCAGTGTCTGAACACTACACATTGTTATTTAAGATTATCTACTTTCAAAATATTGTGATGAACCAAGTGACTGCAAACACTGAATGGAAGGCCCAAAAGTGTGGAACTGTCTATTCAGAATCAGGCGTGTATTTGAGGAAATGTCAGTTCCAAGAGTTAAAATTGATGTTCTAGTGCTTATATTTACTTCATGGTGGAAGTATGTACAACCATGGGTTATTCTTCCCATTCTAGAGTGAGCTCCTCTACAGTATCCATGAAATACACATAGACAAAATAATTCCATTATATACACTCATTTTATGTATTTCCTACCATTGAATTTTAATGCACAGCATTTGTCACTGGAGTAGGAATATATGATCTGTTGCTGGTAGAAATGAAAACAATACTCAGCCTGTATGTCAGAGGCAGGAGTCAGAAAGTGACATGCTTTGAAAAATGTCCTGATTACTTCCTGAAAATTCATGTATTCCTATGCCCATCTTTATTACCCAATTGATGCTATGTACTAATCTTCAGGGCATTACATTTTACATATTTTACATTGATGCCATCATTATATTGTGCCCTGAATCTCCAATTTCTCTTTTACAGATATTCCTATTGTCTGTAAGTTTTCTATCACATGAATAAGGGATTTTCTTCATTTTTCATTCATATTACAATTTTTAGAATATTTTCAGGAAAATATTCTGGTAGAATATTTGCATTTATCTCTTTTCTTTGCTATTGCAGATATTACAAATCTCCTAGAATTTCCTACAGGAAACACTAGAAATGAAGACTCAGGAAATTATACTTCAGAATAAGAAACAGAAAAGAACAAAATATACAATAATTTACAGATCAAACTAAGGAGCAAAGAGAATATAATGAGGATTGGAAATAAGACTTGGGAAATATTCTTTTAAAATTAATCAATCAAAATGAAATAGACAGCAGAATATCAGGTTTACAATATTATGAAAAAATTAAAATTCAATGGGAGAACCTTGAACAGACAATACAGAAACTCAGAATGAGGAAAAGGGACCCAAGGAAAGATATGAAGCACAGACACAGACCTTAAGGGAGGAATTTAAAATCTCAATTAAGGAAATACTCAGGTCGACATAGAAGATAAAGGAAGCCACTCAAAATTATTAGAAAACAAACTTTAGAATATCAGGTTAGTACAAAACAAAAATATCTAGATGATGATCATCAACACGTTACAGTAATTCAAATGGCAATACATGGATGTGTTAGACCAGACAAAAGTTAAGGAAAGTGTCAGTAATTTTGGAATGCATTTGCCATTTTTACAACAAATCCTCTGGAGAAGAAGAAGATGGGGGGGGGGGGTCAGGGGTAGCCTGGGTTTGTGAAGGGAGGATAAACTGTGGTCAGAATATATAGGAGAGAAAAATCTATTTTAATTTAAAAAAAAAACAGTTCAAATTATCCTAAAGAAAATGCAAAGAAGGGAAGGAATAATGAACAGAGAGAAGCAGAATACTGAAAACAGGGGAAGCATGATTTTGGCAGGGAGAATTCTGCTTCTGTGTATGGAGAAGTAGAACACTACAGAGGAGTTTCTTACAAGCTCATTCTTGGGTCCTGTCTACATCTGTGAAAACAGAAATGCTGCTCTTGGCAATATGAAATGAATGACATTCCTGAATCAAATCCAGGTCATTTTTCTCATGCTATCTTTAAAAGTTTAGATCGTGGAACTACAGTGGTTCCTTGTTACTTAATTCTAATAGAGTTTTCTTAACTCTCTTTAGGGAAAATTAATGTTAAATAACTTCAAATAATTAAAATACCTATGTAATGCTGTGCAATATTGGATCATTTATTATATAACGTATTAAATAAAAACAAATTGATATATAAAAATGTTAAATGTTTAAATGTACACTCGAAACCACAACTGAAACCACCAAAACCTAAGGCTGGTTGTTGGAACAGAAGAAATAAAAAAGAATGTACAACTAGGCTAACAGTATTACATTTTTGTTAAACTATATATTATTGTCATTATGTAAATTTAAGTAAAACAAGTCAGTCAGTTTCTTAACCACAATTTTACTTTTTCATTCACTGAGACTCATTGGCAGAAAGTTCTCATATCATCCAAATGAAGCAACCATCTGCATTTTTACAGTATCGTATGATAGCATATATGGCTCTCATCTCTATTTAGAATCCTTGCTACAAAAACCTTTACAATCAATTTTTCTTTTCCACATACCAACTAAAAGAACATTAGAAAAACACTTTGAGATGATTGCTTCAGTTAGATTCTGTAGCCTCTGCCTTGCACTCTCCATTGCTACCTGCAGTGTAGAAGAGATGGGTGAAGCTCTCACCCATTTGACAAATGAGAGTTAAAGGTTTAAATCTGTGGAGACAAAGAAGTGTGTTAACACTGTGCAAGGAAAAATTACATGATGTTTCATTTTAATTTACAACATTAATTCTGAATGTTTAGATGTAGAGTCTATTAACCATTGCTAACCAGTCCTAAGCCATTCCTTTACCACAATGTCCTCCTGAGGTACCAATCTTATCCTCAATGAAGGGACATTTAGGTTATTTTAAAATTTAGGTCACCATCAATGTAACTGCAATGAGCATGAGAATTCTGATACTTGTTAAAATTAATATTGAGTGCATGAAAATATAATGAGAAGATTTCTTAGAAGCATTCCAACTCTAACATTTTGTGAGACCCTGTAGACTGTAGGCACACATAAGCTTGGATAGTATGAGACTGTGTAGAGAACAGAGTTTACTGTGTTGTTTGTTCTCCCTCATATCTCCCTATGGTTGCATCAATGGAGAAACCTGGAAAGAACATTGAGGCTATCTCCCCATGTAACTAGTGATTGCTAGGCCTACTGAGAAGCCCTTTTTAGCTTGGACCACCTTGCTGGGCCATAGGACAGCAGCAGCTCCTCTACTGGAGGAATCAGAGATCAAAGGTCTTTGACAGCTGTGGTTTTCCAGCTTTGCTTTTCCACCCTAATTTTCCTGTCTCCCAGAACACTTCCTGTTCCTCTTCTATAGCACAGGGTCCTTTGTGTGCACATTGCATTGCACACACATTGTTCATTGTAGCAATCTGTACCTCATAACTGGGATGTTCTGTAGGCAAACCTAGTGAAAGTCAAGGACTAACAACAATTAAAACAAAAGGTGGCCAGGAATTTGAAAGCAAGGAATGGTGAATGTGGATATTCAGAGAGGAAAAATTACATTCCTATTAGGCACAGCTACATCAGTTTCTCCAGACTTTATTGCTTAAACACAAATTTGGTTTCTAGAAGTTGAGTTCATTTCCTCATCCAGAATCTTTATTGCTTTGGCTGGTAAAAATGACCAGTTTGGACACTTACTGATCATCTAAAGTTGAATACATGACTACTTGTTACTAATGCCAACTATCTTCACCTCAATGCTTCTTCCTGTGCATCTCTTTATCTTTGTTCCAAACTCCCTCTTATTCTCTGTTATTTTTCCTTAAAAATCCAGGGTTCCAAACCTGTCACCTGGCTGCTTGCTCCACCTATTGAACCATGATTGATTTTATTTAATCTTGTTTACATTTGGGGGTTCACTGTATGATCAAATACCCTGCAACTGAGGTCTTGTAGAAGCTATGTCTCACACAGTAAGTATTTTAATAAGAACAGCCTCTAGTAAACTATGGAAAGAAATGTGAGACTTCTATGTAGTCAGCAGAAATTATCATAGAATGTGACAAACTCCAGAGAAGATAACAAATCTATGCTGTTCACAGGGAACACAGGGTATATCAGGAACATTACTGAACAAGCCTACAGCAGACTTGGGACTAATAGATTCTGCCCCTCATGATGGCAAGAGTTGTGTTGTCAGGATCTGATATAATCACACCCCACATGTCCTGGCCCCAGTCCATTATCAGCTTTTCCAAGCATATTCCTTGCTTAAGAGTAGGAGCTCTGTAAAGGTAAGTTTATACACCTGTGGTAATTGTCATCTCTGATGTATATGACCTCAGTCTGCTTATCTAGCCTAGTCATCATTTCTAGTGTCTGTACAACTGTATCTAGGCTTAGAATATTTTCAGACTTGAAGGCTAAATAAGATCATATTTCCTAGGTTTTACTAAGCTCTTGATAGCTGCTGAAATCAAATGTTCTGGCTCAAAATTCTTGTACACACTGACTGATTAAATCTGCTCTCTCTCTCTCCCTCTGTGTCTTTGTCTCTGTCCCTCTCCTTTTTTTTCCCTTCTCTCTGTTCATGCCTAATTCTTCTCTTTCTCATATCCATACTGCCTCCACTCACACCCTGCTTACTTTCCTGAGCTCAGCTTGTGGGACCTTGAAAGGCAGTCTGTTTTCTGGTCAAGCTAAATTTAAACCCTGGAGGCCCAGCAGATAACTGCAAGGGACAGTAGGTGTTTGCCTCCCAAGCTCATAGGCCCCAGGCTCCTGACTGGAGGCCTCAGCTCTCCATAATTCTGTGGTAATCAGTCACATGTGGCAATGCCTCAAGTCCCTCTACAGGTAGAGAATGACTGCAGATCATGTAGCTTCAAGGCAGATCTCCATTTTAATGAGGTACCTAAAGGCCTGAGAGGCTTAGACAATTAAGCTCTCCTTCCCTGACACTCCACCCTACAAAAGGTGTTTAAGTTCAGGCCTGCCCTGAGGAAGTAGGATATGATTTCACTCATCTCAACTCTCTTCCGTGACAAAAAATGTTTTAAAACCATGGACTGCCTCTTCTCATGGGGACCCACAGAGGGGAACAATGGAACAGGTCTTCCTCAAAAGAGTTGCTCTAGCCTCCCCTGCAAAAGGCCTCTGAGTGTTTCTAGACACAGTTTTCACCAACCAAGCTGCCTGCCTGAGGAACCTAGGACACTTTCTTCCCCAAGGGACCCAGCCATCTGCAGTGTCCAAGAGTGTGAGAATCTTCCCTCATGTTTCCATTTTGCGGCTCATATCCTAATGAGGATGAGAAGTAAAGGGTGTTCTGCTTAAGACTGATGGAGGACAAAGTAGCTGCAATTGGAGAAGAGAGGAGGAGAAAGATCTTTTGGCTCAATCATAAAGAGGTTCCCAAAGGATGATACTCAGTATTGGCCTCTCATGTGTGGCTTAGTTAAGTCATACTACTGAGTTGTTCAAGACCAAGTCCAGTGTGCAAAGAATTTTTCTAATATCCCTACCTTCTCCTCCATCTTGGGGAGGGTTGTGATGGCCAGGTCAACATGAACTGAGTTTGGGGTGACCAAGGTAAACCAGTGGGTAGACAAATCTTCTGCCCCAGGGAGGAGATCTTGGCTGCTCAGGGAGGTCTCCCATAGTTGTGTATGGCAGATGCCTTTAACACTGGCTTTCCAAAGCAGTGTCTGCTGGGTTGGGATATCCTGCTTCTAAATTCTGAAACAAAGTTCTGGGTCTTGGCCTCTGGACAACTGTGTATTATGAAGAAGCACAGTGGTGGCATCCATCTGCCACAAGTCGATGACACATGGTAGGGTTCAGGGTGTGTCCCAACCTAGGGTGTGAATATATCCCAGTGAGACAGAACTTATCAAGATGAGGAAACAAGGCTCTGAGAAGGTGTCCCATACAACTTTGAAACTCCTTGATACCTGTTCCACTCTAGTCAGGAAGGAGGTCCTCTCTCCAGGATACAGAAGGAGTTTTGCCTATTGTGCCCAATCTATCCACAAGGATCCTCACAATATTTTACTGTTCATATATCCCCTAGTAGCTTCCTATGACCTAACTATTTTACTTCCAAACCTTGCCAGCACAGGACACACCACTGATCTGATCATAGCCTCAGGTTGCCTAACTCTGTCCCTCCCACTAGAAGCCCTGAGGACTGACTATCCAGACTGGTGACAATATTCTACCAGTACCATCAGAGTCCAATGAGGAGAAGCACCTGAGAGCTGATAGTGGCCAAGATGGAAGTTTGCTTTGCTGTCTCTCCTTTGTTGTCCTTTCTGTTTCAAGAAGTATTGAAAGTGGGAAATCCGGAATAGAGGGGAGGGAGTGCTATAAGTAGTGTGCTAATAAAACTCAGGGCCCTACTTCCTGTTTTCATGTAAGCCTCTCTTTTCTGCTGGTCCTCTTGAGGTCCAGGAGTAATGTTCTCATCTGATCTCCCTTTGCCTAAAAAAGAAACCTGGTACCAGGGCATGAACACCCACCACTGGGAGTGTGGCTTTTTTCTGTGTATTCTCTCCCATATGATCTCACAAAGTCCAGGCTGTCCAGGAACTCACCATGTAGCCAACTATGTTCTTGAACTTCTGATCATTCTGTTTTTATCTCCTCAATGTGCGATATGGGTGTGTGCCACATGACCCTGCTTAGGATACTAACTTTTTCTCTAGCTCTCAGATCAAGATAGTTATCCACCTACCATACAGTTAAGGGTTGGTGTCCAGAAAGAAGGCTAGATCAAAGGCTGTGTTGCAATATCCCAGGACTGTGGAGCTCGATTAATGGATAAGGAACCTTCCAATATAAGTTTGATGACCTGATCTCAAAACCGAGGTGCATTCCAAGAGTATATAATCCTATGGGGAGGTGAAAGACTGAAATAGAGGAATCCCAAAGCTTAAGGGCAACATAACCAGGCATACAAATCGGAAGAACAACAAAGAAACACAACTCTTCAACGTGTAAGGTATGGACCTACACCCAATAAGGTCTTTAAGATTTCATATGCATGCCATGGCATGTGTGCACTATATCCTCACAAATGCAGTGTCTCACCATGCTACTCACTGAAAAATATGTCTCATGTTGAATGTGCTCTCTCTTTGATCTCAGTGGAAGGATTCTCTTGAGGTCCCAGGTATCTTCATGCTCCTTTCTGGGTCAAGGTCTAGAAACTGTTTGACCCACTATCAAAATAAAGGATATAGTGGGAAGCTGACAGGTAAGATCCTGAGAAATATATTTGACAGATGTTTCTCCCATGCCTTGTGTGCTTTATGCTGCAGAATATTAAATTTGAGTTTTGACATATGACAGGTGGCTAGGCAGTTGAGAGTTCACATACTATTTGTGGTGGTTTGAATGAACATATTGTCTGTGGTCTCTGTGAAGATGTCACTTTGAGGAATAATACCACTGGATATGAGCTTCTGGAGTTAAAAGACTCCCTCTTCTGAGTGCATTTACTCTGCATCCTTTTTGTGGATCTCTATATGAACCCTCAGCTCTCAGCTTCCAGCTCAGCTGCCAGCCTGCCATGATGTGCCATTCTCCATGGGCTTTAATCTTCAGGATCCATATAAAACCTTCATTCTGTAAGTTGCCTTGTTCATGCTGTTTTACCATAGTAGTGGAAAAATAACTATGCAATGGGACACTCCCCACACAAGGACCCAGAGTTCTGATCTAGACATTTGGAGATGAAGACCTGCTGGCCACCTCCCAGTCTGGAGGGGGTTGAAAGGAATCAGAGCAGGGTTCTACTGTGGATTTGACGACTGATGGTGTGCGGACGTTCTAACTATACTGAATGTTCATAACTTCTAAACATTTCCTAAAACATTTTTCTCAATCTGAGCATTAAAAGCTGCTGGCTCAGGCAATTACCACCTGTAGCCTAACAGCAAGGGTCTAAGCAGTGTAGCCTCTGTTTTATCTACCCAGGATTTGCAGGGTTCAAACTTACAGCCTGCTAGTTGAAGTTGAAAGAAAGGGGGTACTATGAAAAGTGATTTTCGTGTTTATTTCTAAGTTGTAAAAAGTTTCCTATGAAAGTTCACTAAGAAAAAGGGAAAATGTAGAAGGATCTTGAGCTGGACAAGGGAAATTTGTGTTCCTAACTTTTCCCTCGGCACTTAACACAACTTTCATAATACGTGATCACATGGCATGTAGTCTTAAGATACAACAAGAAATGGGACCAAAATGATCTGTTGTATGAGCCAATAGGTAGCACTGTTCTGAGTTTTATTGGGATTTGTCTCAATCAAATGCTATTAAAGAGTTTAGAGACATGAAGTTACACAGCACAATATGGATGTCTATCCCGTAAATGACAAAGCCACACTTTTTGTTTATAGTTTGGTAGACTTTTCTCTCATATTCCTAAGAATTCATGAAAGACATACTTATTGTTGAGACTCCCAAATCATTTTCATATGGGCAGACTCACTGAGAGTCAAAAGATTGATTTCTCAGTCCTAAGACCTTTTGAAATACATGTTTTCATTTCCTCTTAATGAAGTCCTGACACAGAGTCATTTCACCCTCCAAAGGAATTGTTACCCACACACTTAAAATCACTAGTATTAAGTTCATGTTATACACTTGTAGAAAATTTTAGTGTCTCACTCTTATGTTTCATGAGAGACTTTTCCTGGGGATATACAACATATATTCATCTAAGCATCCCAAGCAGAAACTGAAAACAACCAAGTCAAACTGGATTAATCAATGAGCTTCATTGCATTTACTTACAGGACTATGGGGAAGGACTTGTTGACCCAAGCACAAGGGACTCATAGTTGTTACCTGAAACTTGAAACCAGCATTTGATAGAGATTATGAATACTGGATACTGTAGGAATCTTTTTTTTTTTTTTTTTTTTTTGAGACAAGGTTTCTCTTTGTATACCAGTCTGGCCTGGAACTGAGAAATCTGTCTGTCTCTGCTCCCAAAGTGAAGAGATTAAAGGCATGCAGCACTACTATCCAGTCCTGTAGGCATCTCTATAGGATAAAGAACATCCTATTTTGGTGGCTCAGTGTATCAAATCCTCTTTTAAGTTTAATTTTCTGAATTCCTTTATGTGAAATAAATGTAAAGAATTCTATCATTATTATTAAATAGTTTCAAAGGTGTATTAAACACGTTAATTTTGTTTCCTTTTGAACCCTTTATTTTAGACTGAAGGAATGTGTCCAAAAATATTCTGCCTTCCCCACTTGGTCTTTATCTTAAAATATTTGAGGTTGAACAAGTATAACTTTCCTATATTGTCACATTTTCAGAGTATTTCCCTGCAGAAATAGGTTACATTATCTAAGATTGGAACATGGTGTGAAGGTTTTCACAAGTTTTGCATACTTATAATATTTCTCTATTATTGAACCTCTTGTGGTAAAGAGCCTTGATAAAACATTTGACACAATTTTTGTTCTTCTTTTACGGTAGAAACATTTTCCTCAGTATAAATATTCAGGTGTATTTTTCAGAACTGAAAGGAGGTCAAAGAAATTTTCAGTCATTGCATTGCATTTGTGAGACTTCTCTTGTACATGTATTGCCTGTGGCATAAGAGCCAGAAGTCAAATCAAGTTGTTTTTACCACCACTGCATTTGAAACATTTCTCTCATGTACATATTTTCAGAAAAATTCTAAAATGTCCATCTTTGGTAAAGAATTTCCTCATTCACTACAATTTCTAAACTTACACTACTATAAGAATTTGGGGAGTGGGGGTCCAGAAAAGGGGAAATCATTTGAAATGTAAATAAATATATCAATAAATTTAAAAAAAATGAAAAAAAATTCTCTGATGTTTTCTAAGACAGGGAATATGGGCAAAGCACTTGTTTCCTTCACTGCATTTGCGATTTCTCTCTTGTATGAACTCTCTGATAATTTCTAAGACTGCTACTGTGGATACAGAAATTGTCACATTCAATACAATTAGAGTTTCTCTTTTTTATTTATTCTCTAACAAGTATGAAGTTTGCATTTTTTGGGTGAAGCATTTCTCCCATTTACTGCATTTGTAAGGTTTCTCTCCTGTATGAATTCGCTGATGCCATTGCAGACTCCATTTGTGGGTAAAGCTTTTGTCACAGTCACTGCATTTGTAAGGTTTCTCTCCAGTATGAATTCGCTGATGACTTCTAAGAGTACTTTTGTCAGCAAAGCATTTGTCACATTCACTGCATATGTAAGGTTTCTCTCCTGTATGAGTTCTATGATGAATTCTAAGACTACTTTTGTTAGTAAAGCATTTGTCACATTCACTGCATTTATAAGGTTTCTCTCCTGTATGAATTCTCTGATGAATCCTTAGATAGGATTGTCCCGTAAAGCATTTATCACATTCACTGCATTTGTAAGGTTTCTGTCCTGTATGAATTATCTGATGAATTCTAAGACTACTTTTGTCAGTAAAGCATTTGTCACATTCACTGCATTTGTAAGGTTTCTCTCCTGTATGAATTCTCTGATGAATCCTAAGATAGGATTGTCCCGTAAAGAATTTATCACATTCACTGCATTTATAAGGTTTCTCTCCTGTATGAATTTTCTGATGAATTTGAAGATAAAATTTTTGGGTAAAGCATTTGTCACATTCACTGCATTTGTAAAGCTTCTCTCCTGTATGAATCCTTTGATGAATCCTAAGATAGGATTGTCCGGTAAAGCATTTGTCACATTCACTGCATTTGTAAGGTTTCTCTCCTGTATGAATTCTCTGATGACTACGGAGAGTGCATTTTTGGGTAAAGCATTTGTCACATTCACTGCATTTGTAAGGTTTCTCTCCTGTATGAATTTTCTGATGAATTCTAAGACTACTTTTGGCAGTAAAGCATTTGTCACATTCACTGCATTTATAAGGTTTCTCTCCTGTATGAATTCGCTGATGACTATCAAGACTGCATTTTTGGGTAAAGCATTTGTCACATTCACTGCATTTGTAAGGTTTGTCACCTGTATGAATTTTCTGATGAAGTCTAAGACTACTTTTGTCAGTAAAGCATTTGTCACATTCACTGCATTTGTAAGGTTTCTCTCCTGTATGAATTCGCTGATGACATTGCAGACTGCCTTTTTGGGTAAAGCATTTGTCACATTCACTGCATTTGTAAGGTTTCTCTCCTGTATGAATTCTAAGATGAATTCTAAGAATGCCTCTGTGAGTAAAGCATTTGTCACAGTGACTACATTTGTAAAGCTTCTTACCATTATTGTTTGGTTTCAGCATCAGTTTATGTTTAAATACAAAACCCTTATCAAATTCTGGATTGTTGTTTTCTTTCTTCCCTTGATTTAGATTATTTATAGAGCACTCATTTAAACACTTTATACAGTCTTTATATTTGGAAACTTCTCTGGTTTTCCCAATTTTAAGTCTTTTCACGTTTGAGGATTGAAGTGAGGCATCTCTGTGGTTAGTTTTATAAGGTGTACTTTGGGTGGATTCATAAATCATTTTGCTGAGCTCATTATATTTATAAGACTTCTCTTTCATATTCACATGTTCATGGACATTGTACTCTGTGTCTTGATCTAAGACCTTCTGATGTCTTCCATGTATGAGATGATTTTCTGAAAAGATACAAATAAAGATGGCAGGGATTATTGTATTGAGAAAAAATATATTCAGTAATGCATGTTTGCTGATATTTCAAGTTAATTAGATATCAAGAAATCACGCTCTCAAAACAGCTTTTTTCTTCTTTCATAATGATTACTTGGATCCTTAGAAAAACCACAATTCTGATCTACATCCACAGTGGGGAAATGATAATACCCTTCTAAATGTTTTAAAAACAGCACTTTGTAGAAACTAGGACAAATAATGTGATTGATCAGTTCTGAACTTTCACAAAGTAGATATCTGATCAATGTATGCAGACCACCTAGCACTAGGGATAACTAGATGGTGAGAGGCAACTGGAAGAGCATAAACATTAAAATATTTTGGCATCAGAAGCTGATCACCAAAATCATAGAAGAAAACATCCCCACCCTAAAGTAAGAGAGGATCATAAACGTAAAGTAACTGTATAAAACAGCAAATAGATAGGACCAAATAGAAAATCCTCTCATCACATGTATAAAGAAGACTTAAAGTAATAGTAATTTTATTTGCTGAAATTATTATGTGTATAGAAATATAATTCCTTGTTCTCAACATTTAGTTTTTTTAAAATTGGAAACTACCAATTAATTTTTGGAAAATTTTTAATTGGAAATTCCAATTAAAGTTATATAAGAGGTATGGAAAGATATCAAAGAATATATCACTGGATACATACTCTTCAAAAGAAATCAGAACCGAGAGGGAAATCCCATGAAAAATTTGTGATTCTAACCAGAATAACCACTTCCTTATTCTAGTGGTCCCTTGACATTTCAGAGAGTTTACATAAACAGAATGTAAGGAAATTTAAATAAAGATTCAGGAATTCAAAAAGGAGTGTAATCTTACCCAAAAACAATAGATTGTTGAAATTCTCCAACATTACATCTATGTACAACGACCGCTGAGCAAAATTGAGACATTCCCATTCCTCCAGTGAGAAGTTCAAAGACACATCATTGAAGGTTAACAAACCCTGAAATGGAAAACTACTTAAATGCTACTGGACAATATTGTTTTCCTATGTTAATAAAATGGCAGAAAGAATAGGAGATACTTACTGATACAGATGAAAAAGGGAAAATATGGAAGGAAAATGTTTTTTAAAACTTTAATAGAGATGTGTCTGAACTTATGAATTGCTGCTCTTTCATAGACAGTCTATAGAATGGCTTACTATAATGTCCTCATTTATTAAGGCTCTCACATTCATGAATTTTCTGTGACTTTCTGAGACCTTAGATGCAAATGAAAGTTTTGCAACAAGCACTACATTCAGAAATTTTGTTTGCTGTTGGCAATGTATAATATCTTTTAAAAGTCCTCTGTTATAAAATTATTTTCCCAACAACCTCATGGCACCACTCCATGGATTTTTTTTAACCCAGTTCTTTAAAGTCCAGTGATTTCTGCTGAACACTACTGACAGGACGAATACACAACACATATGCATAATTTAAGGCAAATGAAGCCAACATACATTATACAAAAAAGATGTTAACTCTAATAAAATATACTTTACTTAAATAGTCATAGACTTCCATGTTTTTATACCTCTGAGAATTAATGATATGATTATCTTAAAGGAGCAAACATTTTCAGAATATACTACATACATTTGATATCTATATTCAGTTAAAGTACCTTAATAAAATATGCAGTGTTATTAAGCAGAATACCTGTGTCACATCACAGATGGCCAAGTTATGATGAGGAAAAATATGTTTTCAAATCTACAATATCCACCTTGCTCAAATATGGACACTTGTTCAATCCTGTGTGAAGCTGGGTCTCACATGACTCTATTGTAGCATTACCAATTTAACATTTTGACACCTAGATAAAAGACTACAAACTTTCTACAATAAACAGATAGACTATAACATAAAGAAGTAATGGATGAACTAAATGTCAGAGTTTTCCCTTAAACAGAAGAGGACTACAAAGTCAGGTTATACAGTAAACATTCCAAATGACATATTGTTGCATCCACCTTCGCCAGCAAAGAGTACGCAACACCAAGGAGTTTCTTCCTTACATGGTTTATTCGGGAAACCTTGAATTAAGCTTATTTCTTCTTTTGGAGGCCCCCCCCCCCCAGCCTGACCTTAGAAACCCTACATAGCCTCATTTGCCCAGGGAGATAACCAGCCCTTTTCTCATAGGTGAACTCAGTGAGTTCTTCATTAGCATCTAAGTGAGATAAGGAATGCAGCACACTGCACATGTATTCAAGTGATTTACTACCAGGGAGCTGCATGTGGCCAGCACCATCTTGTAACAGAGAAGAACAAAGGGTGGCTCACTACAACATATAGAATCAAATATTTAGACAAATTATTTTATGAAAATATATTCACAACTAGGTATTAAAAAAAAAACCAGGGTTGGCTGGGCAGTGTATGTACACACATTTAATCCCAGAACTTGGGAGACAAAGGCAGTAGAGATCAATGCTAGCCTGGTCTACAGAGTTAGTTCTAGAACAGCTAGGGGTACACAGAGAAATCATGTATCGAATAAAAAGAAAAGAAAAATCCAGAGCTGGAGAGATGGTTCAGCTGTTAAGAGCACTGCCTGCTCTTTCAGAGGTCCAAGGTTCAATTCCCAGCCATCAAATAGTGACTCACAACCATCTTTATTGGAGATTCAATTCCCTCTTCTGGTATGTCTAAAGACTGAGGCAGTGTAATCACATAAATGAAATAAATAAATAAACGTTTTAAAAATTAGAATAACTTCTACTAGAGAGCATTACATTATTTAAAGTTAAATAAAAGCTGGCAAAAAATACACATAATAGAAACTTCATACATTCCATATGGTCTTTCACAACGTAATACTTAGGTATGTATGTGTAAAAAAATAGCATGAGACAAGATGCATTCCAATGAAATAGAATCTTTTTCTTTGATCGAATCTTGTTTCAAATTGAGGGAAAACCATGGTAACACTTCAGAAATGTGGAATACTTTATTCCTTATGGAACTGACTTTATTGAACATCTCAATCTTGTAATATAACACTATTTTTTCCCTTTGGAATATGACCTCATTTGTATATCAGAATGGTAGCTTGCATAGAAAAGTATGACTTTCAATTCTTGCTTTATTTTACAAAAATTATACTACACAGGTTATATATAATGTCTATTACAAATTGTCATCAGAACTATAAACCTGGGGCATGAAAAAAACGACAGAGGCAAATGCACTTGCTGTGACTTCAGTCTCATGGGTTTGGAGCTGAACCAGGTATCTAGGGGCATAATGTGTACATAAAAACATGCAGATGAACAGTTATATAATTAAAAGTTTCAGAATAATAATAAAAAACATCAATACAACCCTTCCGGTTTTCCCTATGTAACACCATATGTTTTAGGGAAGAGGAAACAGAGTAGATTAACCATTCTTCCTTCTAAAGAAAAGAAGCAAACAAAATTGAAAAACAATTTTTTTCCAAGCAAATTGACACAAGAAACAAGATAGAGTAGGCATTCTAATATAGAATAAAATTGACTTTCAATCAAAATACATTAAAAAGATGAGCAAGGATAACATTCCATACTCATGAAAGGAAAAACATCTGACAAGATGAACTCTCAATTTTCATAATCTATGTTCCAAATGCAAGGACACCCACATTTGTAAAAGAAACTTTACAAAAGCTCAAGGCACACATTTAACATGACACAATAATAGTAGGAGACTTCAACACCATACTTGCACCAATGGACAGATCATGGAAACAGAAACTAAACTGACATAGTGAAACTAAGAGAAGTTATAAACCAAATGGATTTAACAGACATCTAATGAGCATTTCAGAATAAAACAAACAAACAAACAAAACACCTTCTTATGCCTCATGGTATGTTCTCCAAAAATTAATCATATAATCAGAAACAAACAAACAAAAAAAAGAGTTCAGATGGTACGTAAAAATTGCAATAATCTTATGCATCCTGTGACATTGCCGTGGACTAATTGGTTTTAATAACAACCAAAGCAACAGAAAGCCCACATACACATGGAAAATCAACAACTCTCTCCTCAATAATAATGAACTCAGGCAAGAATAGAGAAAAAAAATGACTTTTTAGAATTTAACAAAAATGAAGGAATGAAGGAATAGCATACCCAAACTTATTGGCGACAATGACAACAGTGGTAAGAGGAAAATTCAGAACTCTCGGTGCATTCTTAAAGAAACTGGAGAGATCATACACTACCAGCTTGACAGCATATCTGAGAGCTCTAGAACAAAAAGAAGTAAATACTCCCAAGAGGAATATAAGTGAGGAAATAATGAAACTCAGAGATGAAGTCAACCAAGTAGAAACACAGAAAATATACAAAGAATTAACAAAACCAGGAGCTGGTTCTTTGAGAAAATCGAAAAGATGGATAAACCCTTAGCCAGCCTAACTAAAGGGCAAAGAGACAGATTCCAAATTAACAAAATAAGGAATGAAAAAGGAAACATAACAACAGAAATAGAGGAAATTTAAAAATAGGCATGAGATCCTATAACAAAAGACTATATTCATCAAAACTTGAAAATTCAGTTGAAATAGGTTGTCTAGACAGGTACCAAGGTCAAGGAGGATCAGTTAGTATCAGACAAACCATCTATACAGTCCCCAAATCCCAAAACAAAGAGAAGCAGTCATTACAATCTCCCAAACAAAAAACAAAAAACAAAGAAGCGTCCAGGCCAGATGGGTTTAACAATACTACCAAACAAAATCCAGGACCACATCAAAATGATCATTCATTATGATCAAGAATGCTTCATTCCCGGGATGCAGGAGATGGGTCAATATACAAAAATCCATCAACATAATACACTGTATCAACAAACTCAAAGAAAATACTAAATGACCTTCTCATTAGCTGCTTAAAAAAGCCTTTGACAAAATACAATATCCATACTTGTTATAAATCTTGGAAATATCAGAAATTCAATGCCCATAATGAAACATAATAAAAGCAATATTCAGCAAACCAATAGCGAACGTCAAATTAAATGGAGAGAAACTTGAAGCACTCCAATTAAAATCAGGGACTAGTCAAGGCTGTCTACTCTCTCGCTGAAAAGATAAAAGAAGTATTCAGAAGATGGAAAGATCTGCCATTCTCAGGATTGACAGGATTAATAGAGGAAAAATGGACATCTTACCAAAATCAATCTATAGATTCAATGCAATATCCATCAAAATTCTGAATCAATTCTTCATAGAGATAGAGCAATTTCCAAAGGCCAGCATAAAGAATGGAAACAGGCAACCTCAGGAGATAGGAGGTTGGGGGGACCTTCCAGAATGCAGAGACCTGTGAGGTGAGAGAATCTCAGGACTCAAAGGGAGGAACCTTAGATGAAATGAATTGACAGTAGGGAGAAGGAACTTATAGAGCCCACCTCCAGCAGGAATACAGGCTACCCAGTGAGGGAGGAGGTTACCATCCCACAGTCAAAACTCTGACCCATATTTGTTCCTGTCTGAAAGAACAGCAGGGATGGAAATGGAGTCTGAGAAAAAGAAGGTCCAGCAACAGGCCCAAAGTGGGATCCATCACAAGGGGATGTCCCAAGGTCTGACACTAATACCGAAGCTATAGAGTGCTCACAAAAAGGGACCTAGCATGACTGCCCTCCAGAAGACCCAACAAGCAGCTGAAAGAGTCAGATTCAGATATTTGCACCTAACCAATGGACAGAAGCTGCTGACCACTTTGGTTAAATCAGGGAAATGTTGGAAGAATCTGAGTGGGAGGGCAATCGTGTAGGAGGACCAGCAGTCTCAATTAAGCTGGACCCCTGAGATCTCTCAAACACTGAACGAACAAAGCAGAACAAACCAGATGCTATGAAGCCCCCAACACATATATAGAAGAGGAGGGCTGGGGCTGGGTTCAATCAGAGAAGAGGAACCTAATCCTCAAAAGACTAGAGGCACCAGGGAGTCTAGAGGTCTGGTTGGGTGGAGGGTGAGGGTGGGGAGGGTGGGAGAAGGAATGGAATGGGGAGCACTCAGATGGTGGATGAGGAGTATGGAGGAATGAAATCCGGAGTGTAAAAAATAAATAAGTAAAAGACAAAAAAGTTGTAAAATTAAAAAAAAAAATACTGCAATCTGCATCTGCTCACAAACACAGCACTGTTATGGCAAAAAGAGAGACACTCTTTCCTCTTTCTGCCATCATCTGTTCCTCTAGTGATCTAATATATTTGCGATTAGGATACAAGACAATGAGGCTCTTATAGTTTTATCCTTCTACAAATTGTTCTCTTTCATTCACTGCTCAGCGACATGAGTGTCCACATATTTCAATACCCACAATCACAAGCTTTTGTCTGGAACCCTAACAATCTTTGAAAAGTAACTTCTGTGACAAATGAGACTTTCCTTACACAGTAATATAAGAGTACACAGCTCCATCCAATGTAGAAATCAGCAATCGATAAGAGTTTTTGAGAATCATTTACAATAGATTCTCTTTGAGACCTTCAGTCTTTAGTCCATGGAATTTGAATGGTCTAACAGAAAATTCAGTGAAAATAGTATGGTGTTATTTATGTGAAAGTCTTAAACATTAAATTTTCTTTATGCCACAAGAAAATGAAGATCTTAGAAAATAAGCCCTTTAGATAACATTACCACATGTAGATAATAAAACTTTTGAATGGTTTGAATGATAAAGAGATTTCTAAAACAAATGGAGACAGCACACTGACCTGTGGAGTGTTTACCAGAGAAGCACTCATTCTTTTTGTTGTTGTTCTCCAAGTTTCAAATATTGGGACTCCTCTTGAAATTTCACAGGTTCTGAAAAGCACAAAGATGAAATTAATACAACCCATTATAGACAATGCTAAAGCACATAAAAATACATTAAAAGAAAACTGATACAAGAAATCATGTCAACGTTTCTACAGACTTGAGATCATGGAGTGACAATGTAGTGTGGAAAGGAATATGAGTATAATCTGAGGCCTCTTTCTAACATCAGCCTGCACCAGACAAAAAGAGAGAGCACATGCATACCTGCTGTAAAGCACTATTACTGAAGAGTTATTTCTGAGGACTCATCTTCCTGGGTCTAGACTAAAGGACAAAGGGCTAGTGACTACCATTATTGATGCCTACAAATGAATGGCATTTCATTAGCCATCATTCTAGAATATGATATCTGACTCTTTAATGAGATTCTACTTCATTCTACCAGGTAGATACAGTATATCTTCTTTCCATGCGTATCTGTTGTCTTGAAATACAAAGATTCTATCTGCCAAATATCATGGCTTTTCAAGGAGAATAAATTACCATCAGATTTAGTTATAGACCTTTTCATCATCATCACCATCTAAGGCTTTCGAGTGATCATGAGATTACAGTTATATTTCCAGCTTATTTCTCCTTTCAATATAGCCCTGCATTCTAAATCCCATGCACACCATTGTATGCATTGATCTTTATCTCCTGACATCTACATGAACGCATTAATATGTGGAATATTATAATTAAAGTCAGAAATGTCTTTAAATAATATTTAATTCTGCTAAAATTTTAATCCAGTTTTTCTCGCCTTTTCCAATGGTGTGGTAAACTTTTATTACAGTTCCAGGAACTCATAACTTGATGCATCTAATGTTTCAGACCCACATACAGACTGATAACAGGAGTGGTGTATCAGTTCCGAAGACCTTAAGAAATATGTGTTTTATGATGGTTGGTCTTTGACATCCTTTGTGAAAGTCATAAATATATGTGTGTGTGTGTGTGTGTGTGTGTGTGTGTGTGTGTGTGTGTGTACACATACATACATACATACATACAGGGATAAAATGAACCATTTCAGAGTATGCTCTTGGGATGATTCACTCATTGTATTAAATCTGCTATAATACTATCACTGTTGGAACATCTTCTTGAATATGCATAGCTGCATCTTGGCATTGTTCCAGGAAGATCTCAGGTTCCCAGTCAGTAATGAATATGAATACAGTGAGAACCTTGAAGCCACGCTGTCACAGGTTAAGATGCAGAAGGTAAACTCAACTTGATTTCATGCTAGAGATTCAAAATTATTTCAACAAGTACAAATCATACAACTCAAGGCCCAACCTATGTATAGTCAGTGAAAGAAGACTCAAAACCATTTCAATATATCTATGAAAGGCCTAGGGTAAAATATCACATTTCATCACTGTGAAATCTCTGAAGAATATGACAACAGAAGGAAAATTACTGAGTCTAATGAAGATAATATCCAACATCCCAAATCTATCATTATATAAACTGAAAAAACTCTCCTCAGAAGACAAAGATGTGCAAAGCCTCCACACTAACTTATTACAGTGCAGCAGTGCTTACAAAGAGAAAGTAAGACTTAGAATATTTTCAGTGTTCAAATAATAAGTGGAAGGCAAGTTCTCTCACTTTACAAGAAACATAATTTTACAACTCAAGAGCTACAAATATCCCAAGAGGATAATTCAATCTGATAATATACTTAATAAGCTATAGAAAAATACAAGAAAATATCATTTTGTTTTATATATACATCTGAAGAATAATCTGAGAAGTCAGAATACCACTCAGTGTCTACAAGGATCTTGGATATGCTGGTTCAGCATACAAAGTGCTGAAAAGGGCTCTGTAGCTTGACGGATGTAAGGAGTCATTAATGGTTCTCCCTACATGCAGACATGTGTGCTGTAATACCAGCCTGTCTGACAATGTAAATCTACCACTGTAATAGTGACAAGTAGGTAACAGACACTTTACTGGTTTTACTTGGTTTCAGGTCAGCCTACAAATAAAATACAAACATGGAACTGGAAGCTGGTCAAAAGTCAGTCTGAAGATAAAAGGCCCTAAATTGAATTTATAATTGAAATACTGTAATATGTAGAAATACTGGATATGCATATAAATTCTTACTGCTTTCACCTAAGTGACACAAACATGATTTGTAAGGAGAAACTGACAATTCACAGAGTGGTAAGTAACAAACAAGCAGTGGGGAAAAAAGCAAGTCTCTAAAAGAAGGAGGAAATGGAATTATGGAAACCCATGCTGTCATTTACCATGGAACATGGCATGATGAATATACGACAGCATGGACACCCATCTAAAACCTGCCTCAGAACATACACAAAATACAAGGATATGATGAAAACCTGAATAACAAAGGATGGGAGAGAAAATGCAGTAACTGTGCAAGCACTCTGGGGCACTTCAAGTGCAAAGGCACTCACCTGAAAATGCAAGCAGTAGGGAATTTAGACAGCACAGATTAAAATAAATTCTTGGAACTTTGTAATATCTGAAATAGCAAAGAAACCAGATAACGCAAGTAATCTATCTAAATGTTTCTCTGTAAATATTCTAACAATTAATAATATGTATGAAAAAATGAGGACAATCTTTAATTCATATGATAGAAAATTTACGGACAACAGGAATTTCTATAAAACAGGAATTGGTGATATAGGGAAAAACATAATGCTGTCATGCATTTGCAGTATATAAAACTTGATGCCTGTTTACCCAGAGGATTCCCCAGCATGTAATAAGGATATATGCTCCACTATATTCATAGCAGTCCTATTTATAATAGTCAGAAGCTGGAAAGAACCCAGGTATCCCTCAACAGAAGAATGGATGCAAAAAATGTGGTATATATACACAATGGAGTACTATTCAGCCATTAGAAACAATGAATTCATGAAATTCTTAGGCAAATGGATGGAGCTGGAGAACATCATACTAAGTAAGGTAACCCAGTCTCAAAAGATCAATCATGGTATGCACTCACTAATAAGTGGATATTAGCCTGGAAAACTGGAAAACCCAAAACATAATCCACACATCAAATGAGGTACAAGAAGAATGGAGGAGTGGCCCCTGGTTCTGCAAAGACTCAGTGTAGCAGTATAAGGCAAAACCAGAACAGGGAAGTGGGAAGGGGTGGGTGGGAGAACAGGGGGAGGGAAGGAGGCTTATATGACTTTCTGGGAGTGGGGGACCAGAAAAGGGGAAATCATTGGAAATGTAAATAAAAAATATATCGAATAAAAAAACAAACAAACAAACAACGTGATGCCTGTAGGATCTGTAGACACCATCAAGTGGGTAATAAAAAGTAGGCATAGGAATACATGAATTTCCAGGGTGTGATCAGGACATTTTTCAAACCATTTCCATTTATGATGCTTGCCTGTGACATACAGAGTGAGTATTGTTGTCATTTCTACCAGCAATAGATCATAAATACCTGCTCCAGGGAGAGATGCTCTACTTTAAATACAACAGTAGTAAATATTTAGAATGAGTGTATATCATGGAATTATTTTTTCTATTTGTATAACAGCAAATGTACATCATCTATTTCATCAACATTGAACAACAGTTAATTTTAGAATGGGAAGAATAACCCATTGCTTTACATACTTTAAGCATGAAGTCAATATGAACACTAGGTCTTTGACTTTAAATCTTGGAACTGACATTTCCTGATTCTAAATAGACACAATTCCATACTTTTGACCCTTCTTGTCAAAATTAACTATTACTTGGTTCAAACCACATTGTTTTTAATGTAGATAGACACAAATAACAATGTGTAGTATTCAGACCGTGGGGATCTTGAGAACTAGAAGACCATAGCATTCTAGGAAAGCATTCTCTAGTAATGTCTCTTAGAGATTGGATTCCTCTACTCACAGATTTATTTGACTATTGTCACATCTAAGTGCTATACGATGTACACCTCTTTCCAGTTGTCTTGTCCTATCTATTACCATCAAAAGAGATGACATTATCGTAGCACACAGTAGCACGAAATATTTATCCATAGATTACAAACAGGAGAGCATGGAATAATATATTTCAAGCCCTGAGAGAGGACAACTGGCAACTGCCAGAAAAGTAGCTACTAGTATTGAAAGTGTATAGGAATATTTAAACATAGTAATACATTGAGACATGTTTTATAGACAAAAACCCACTTAGATAATAAACTGATGAAAATATGCACAAAAGAATAAAACATAAATTTACATGAGTTCATAAGAAATAACACATTACTTACAAAGAATGAATAAGAAAACTAGGAAATACTCCTAATGTACAACACAGCAAGGCTCTTTTCCACACAAGGAATGGGGAGAAAAGTGAACCATACTTTGCCACTCACAATGCCAGCAAAACTTCTAGATTACAAATCCTAAGGAATACATTCTTACAAAGAAGAGAATTTCATTGACCAATCATCAAAGTAGTTCCCTATAAAATCCTTGGTAGAAGTCAGAATAGATAAAACACCTATCTACATAATGAAGAGTATTATTTGTGAATCTTAGTTTCCCGTTCAGGAAAAAAGAAATTCTGCAGAGCTAAACTGACCGAATATTATGTAGGGATATTTGAGCCTGTTCTGACTTAGGGTGTGGTTCAGCCCATAACACAACTTTAATCATTAGGGTTGGAACACAAGCAAGTCCATAGTATTCACTTTAATCCCAAACAATAAAAGGACAGTTACTAAGTAGAAGGAGGCACTGATATTTGAAAGTGTGGTCTAATCGTATGGCACAAAATGTGAAATGTTAGAGAAAGATTTGACAGAACAGGATATGCACAACTCCCTTGAGATGAGAGAGAAAAGGGAAGCAATTTAAGGAAGAAAAAGACAGTACAGGAAGAAGAGAATAGTAAAGGAATTCAGTAGAGTGCATGGGGAGCAGTACAGTGCAGTTGAGAGGGTAGAGCAACAGACAGGGAGAAGGAAACAATTTTACTGGCAGTGTTTTACAGAGTACCTGCTATGCACAGGTAAAGAAAGAATGAGCAAGAGAATGAGAAGGAGCCAGAGGACTTTAAAAAGATGACTACATTTAATTTAAGGTGACGCAGACCAATTCAGTGTCTCAAAGATGAACCAGATTGAATAAGCAAAATGGGAGAGGAGTGTGATCTGGAGAGCTGAGTTGATCCAGCCAGTTAGGAGATGAGAAAGAACAAGAAAGGAGAAGCTTATTCAGCAGGAAATTTCAGAAGCTGAAAACACTCTAGGTCTAGATAAGATTGTTTATAGAGTCTAGAGGCTTCCAAGATTAGGCCTAAGTAAATAGACAGAAACAGTAGCACCCACCAGACAACAAGTAGAATAGGAGAATACAAGTTACTTTTATAGCCCAGTGGAAAACCTAAGAGTGCTCAGTATAAAAGCTTTTTAGAATCCGGACAGTAGTGAAGCATGCCTGTAATCCCAGCACTTGGGAGACAGAGGCAGGGGGATTTCTGAGTTCGAGGCCAGCCTTTTCTACAGAGTGAGTTCCAGGACAGCCAGGGCTATACAGAGAAACCCTGTCTCAAGAAATCCAAATCTAAAAAACCAAAACAACAACAACAACAACAACAAAAAGCTTTTTAGAATGTAAGAAGCAAAAAAAAATACCTCAGAATACTAAGAGAAAGGGACTCAAATCTAAACCAAACAGTAGAGAAAAGAGCAATAGTAATTATTCCATTCTAATCAGGACTAATTCAACACACTGCATCAGTGAGAACACAATTCAAGGACTATATAACATTTAGACTGGAAAGAATACATGATTCAGAAAGCAAGTGCAACTTCTGGAGAACAACCCAGCTCAGGTCATTCATTCTATCAACAAATATCATGGATGGACTCTCTGGTGGTAGCATTTAAAGTGTCAAAAACTGCTATGCAGACTGGGGCAGGGGACAGAGTCATCCATGGGTAGACCCAGATTTGCATCCTGTGATCTACCATCTCAATCTGCCAGGTAAGGCATGGCCACTAGTATCATAGTGGTGAGACTCTCTGTGGGTAACAGATTTTCTGGTTCTAGATGAGCCCAGCTCCTCAGGGGAGGGGAAAAACATAGACTAAAATGAGAATGTGGCTAAAATCCAATGAGGAAGGTCACAGGGCCTCGAGCAGGGAAAACATTGATATTTGCTTCACGTGTAAATGGCCCTTGCCACACCCATCCCCTGATGCTGATTTCAGTCTGGCTAAAAGAAACTTTGCTTTCAATAGGCAGCTGCTAATTCAGAGCCTCAAAACTAATCACATGCTGACATCAACTGACTGCTGACTGTACTGCCTACCATGGGAAATCCTCATCACATCTAATAATATTCTCAGTGAAAATTTCCAGGATCATAGATAAAATAGAATCTCACAAAACCAAATACATATCCTCTTTCTACTGACAGGTGAGTCCCACCCCACCCCCTATTCAATCCTTGTAACACACCTGGATCCTTGAGACTCCTTGGCCTTTTCCATTCAGGGCTCTTAGTTTTGATTTATGCACTTTTGTTGGAGCACATAGAGACCTGGAAATGGGAAAATACTGAAAATCTTTACTCAGAGATTTTATATTGTCAGACTGAAAAGAGAACATCACAGTCACAGTTAAAGACACAATGAGCAAGAGAAATAGAAGGCCCAGAAATTTTTTTTGCTCTTTCATAAGTGCAACTTTTTAATAAAAATTTACAACCAGCAAGATAAACAATCTTCACATTTTTCAAACTTTAATAAGATTTTAAAAGCATTAATTTGAACTGAAAAACATACACATTTTGTACACATATATTGTAAATGAATCAACTCCAACTCAATTTGAAAACATGTGAATCAAATTACAGTTTTAGAAGTTAGTAATTCACATTTAAGCAAGTTAGCAACTTGCTGATTTCAGCTTTTGTAATAAAAGGGGCTTAGTGCATATTTTAATGTTACATTGTGACTGTGTAACAATTATGTATATTTCACCTTATTAAATAAGATTATGTTCTTGAAAGTTGGTAAATAATGGCTAACCTATGACATGTAAAATTTCCAATGATAACAGTTACATTGTGTAACATAACACTTTGTACAGATTTCTTTCCTATCTTAAAATTTTAAAACCAATCATTGTAATAATTGTTTCAACATCAACTTATCAGAGGAAGATCAAACTTTATTGAAACTGCATGATACAAAATACATTGCACTAAACCCCAAAAATGTCAACATAAAATCCAATCTGTTATCGCTAATATGTACAGAGAATTAGTACATAACAGATTTATATTAGTACATATTAGAATTAGTACATATAAATTAGTACAGATAATTTAAGGCCAAACAAAGCATTACAGTGTCTCAGAGAAGAACCAGGTTGAAAGAGTCAGCCTGGAGTGGAGTTTGAGCTGGAACAGCTGAGTAGCACCAGCCACTTAAGAGTTGAGAATGAACAAAAAAGGGAGAGCTTATTCATCAGGGAATTTTATAGTCAGAAAACACTCTTGATCTAGGTAAGATAGATTCTTTACAGGCTAGAGTCTTTCAGGCCTAGGCCTAGATAAATGGACAGAGGCAGTAAGCCTCCCAGACAATAATTAGAATTGGAAAATAAAAGTTTCTTTACAGCCCTGTGGAAAAGCTAACACTGCTCAGTATAAAAACTTTCTAGAATGTAAGAAGAGAAGAAACATACCTCAGAATACTAAGGAAAAGAGACTTTACAAAACAGTAGAGAAAAGATCAACAGTAATTATTCTACTCTAATCAGGAATAATTCAACACAATGCATCAGTGAGAACACAACTGAAGGAACTAGAAATGGTGATTGGATGTAAAACTTTAAACCCACTCCAAGTGATATTGTTTCCACCGAGACAGCATTTCCTAAATCTTACCAAACAATACTACCAACAAGGAAGGATTGATTTTTCTGACTTGAAGTCTACATACATGACCTCTGGTACATGAACAAATTCATGATGAAGAAAAATTCCGTAGGTAGGCTTTTAGATGTCTTAACAGGAATGAATGCATTCACAAGGAAATGTAGGAATGAAGAGAAAAACACTATTCATGTGACCTTTTGATAAAGACTTTAAACGTCATAGCTGTTTTCAGTTTTCAGAGAAAAAAAAAATCTTGGTTCTTCCCTTTTTCATCATGGCTATGAAGGACGAATATGGTTTACCATGTTCACTCAAGTGTAGTGAAGGTGATCACCAATTGTTGCTGGAGTTTGTGTTTTTCAGTATTTGAAGTAGATATTAAAGTATGTGAGGTAATTCCATGTATAGAAATTTATTAGGATATTGTTATTTATATTCCTGCTGTGAGTCCTAGACGTCTTCTTTTGCATGTTCACTTGGTGATCTACATTTTTTTTCTGCAATGTATAGAATGGATGCTGATCATCTATGTGGTCCATTGTGAGTTTAAATACCACACTGTTAACACTCATATTTTCAAGTAAGGGTATTTGTGAAGGGTGGTGTGTGGTTTTTCTTGGCACTGTTTTTTGGATTTTCACAATATCCCTAGAGATGATTTGGATGTAAGTCATTAGGCAAGGCTACAGGTGAACTCTTTATTTTCATGTAGCAGCCTCCTGAGTACAATTCCAAAGTCCTGCAATTGATACTAAAAGGAAAAACTGAAACTTCAACAAATCCAGATGAAACTGTGATACCTTTTATTAATGTAGAGATTTCCTCATTATGGGCACAGGATGAACCTTGGTAAATAATATGCAGTAATTTGTTGGAGAGAGTAACAAAAAACACCCTAAGATCTAGTGTCTTCAGTTCATAAAAAGACCTACCTGGATTTTCCCTTGTATAATGAGGGAATTCCAATATAGGGAGCCCCTACATTTTACACTGAAGCTAATAAATCAGGAAACACAGGATATAAATCAGAAGATATAAGTAATGTGGCTGAGACTCTCTATACATCACTTCAATCATCTGAATTATGTGCAATACTCATGGTATTGTTAGATTTCCAAGAGTCTCTTTTTTGGGGGGGAGGTTCGAGACAGGGTTTCACTGTGTAGCCCTTGCTGTCCTGGAACTCACTTTGTAAACTAAGCTGGCCTCGACCTCAGAAATACCCCTGCCTCTGCCTCCCAAGTGCTGGGATTAAAGGTGTGCACCACCACAGCCTGCCTCAAGACTCTCTTAATATAATGACTGGCTCTCAAAATACAGAAGGTATTGTTTTACAAATAGAGCTGCAGAACTTATTCAGGATGATTCTGAATTGACTTCACTGTTTATTCAGCTACAACAAATGATCACTAACAGGAGTCACCCACTATATACACCCCACATGTTTGTCAGGTCCTCTGGCACAAGTTAATAATGAAATTGACCAGCTCTTGAAGGGAAGTATACTAGAGGCTTTGGAATTTCATAAAAATCACCATGTTAGCAGCAAAGATTTAGAGAAAGAATTCTCTATCACTTGGCAACAAGGCAAGGAAAATGTGAGGCAATGTCCTACTTGCTCATTATATAACCAAACTCCATTACCTACAGGAACCAACCCCAAGGATACCCAAAGAAATGATATTTGGCAAATGGATGTTTTCCACTTTAGAGTTTGGTAAAGTGAAATATGTGCATCATACTATAAACACATATTCAGGATATAAATGGGCAAATGCTGATTCTGTAATTACACAGTAGTTAGAAGTCATAGCCTTTATGGGAATACCCATACAAATGAAAACAGACAATGGTCCAGCATAAAACTCTGATAAGATGAAGTGAATTTTTACATATTATAATATAAAATATGTTCCAGGAATATCACATAATCCTACAGGACAAGAGATGGTAGAAAGATCTCATCAAAATCTAAAGAAGATAATTAACAAGCAAAAAAATAATTACTGGAGATAGAATACATAGTGATTTATTATCTTAACTTTTTTAAGTGCTAATGAACAAAACACTAAAGATGTTGAAAGACATTTGTAGAAAAACTACTGAACTAACCATAGAGATTGCGATTGAAATGCTTAAAGCCTGTCTGAAAATTCTTGTCAGTATTTCTAGGTGTGAGAACAAACTTAGAATCCATGTTATTTCATTCGACCTGCAGAAACAGTGCTTGTATTTCCCATGTGTATTGTACTTTGTTGCAGAAAAACACATCATGCAATGGCTCCATTTACACGGCAAATATCATATATTTCTTCAACATGATAAACTTGTCATCATATCTACTTATAGCCGTTCTCTAATGTACACTGTTCAGAAGCAAAGTGTTGCTTCCTAACTTACTCCTCCTTCAGGATGGACTTGTCTCTGCTTTACATGCGTGCGAAACTTTGAGTGAAATCCTTTATCAATTGAAACTTATCTGAACATATTTAAAAGGTAGAATGTTACAACTCAGCTGATAAAAATCTGTCTAAAACTTCATGTGATTGCTAAACCATTGTAGGTTACATTAATACAGACTGATCATGCTAGAAGTTTAGGAGAATCTAGATACTGAGAAATTAATATTCAGGATCTTACAGAAACAAAGAAAATCCTTTTAAGCTTGTCCCTGTGATTATATCCTCTTAGATCTGCCTTCTTCATGCTTTCTCTACAAGCTTCCAACAGGCAGATCCACTGTTAGCTAATACATGGACTCTTAACTGAAGAAGATAAAAAATTCTTCAATTCCCTAGGCCTTGTTCAAAGACCTTCCCATACATATGCAGAAGCATGTCATACTATTCTTCTACACTGCATTTACACAATTTTGAGATCCAATTTCTTCATTTTTATTTTATTTTGTTTAGTTTTATTTGTGAATATTCTTCCTGCTTGTGTATGTCTGTGCCTTTGTTGCATTCCTTGTATCAATGGACATCAGAAGAGGAGGTCAGATTCCCACAAACTGGAAGTATAGGTGGTTATGGAACATAGTGTGGTGCTAAAAACCCAATCCTGGTCCTGTGCAAGAACAACAAATGCTCTTCAAATCTCAACCATATCTGAACATGTAACATATAATCCAATTTAATTTACTAATGAATGAGTCTTGTTTAATGACCGTGAACTATTTAGAGGGGGAACATGTTCTTTCTACTTCACACCTGAGTGATCAGTGATGAGTATTAAGATCTGGGTCCAATGGTTGTACTTTACATTAAGAAAATGGTGGGATCTGATACAGTTCACTTTCCTTCTATAGTAGGTTTCTTGGTTGAGGGGACACTGGATAACAGCATTTTGCTGTATTATAAATTCCTTCACAATTAGGGTGTCTCCTCATAAGAGTTCATACCTAAATACATCATCGATATGATAAATCTTCTTTTCTCACATTACAATGAAAAGATAATAGTCTCCAGCTCTGGGATTCATGGATACAAAACATTATTATCGTACATAGGGATCATTCCTAATTGTTAAAATGTTCATATGAAGAAGGGTCAGCTTTCCTTTAACATACTCAGGCTTCACATTTCCTCTCATGCTCTTTCCTATACTGTTTATGTGTTATATGCAATACTTCAGATGATTTATAATTTCTAAATAACAATTATTTATTTTAATTTTATATGGAACATTATCTTTGCCTACATGTACCTCTGTAGACTTCAGAAAGGCAGAAGCTATAGCACCCAGACAACCATAACAGATAGTCTGAAAAAAAGAGTTCTGGAAGGAAGAAAAGTCCCATGGCAGTTACAGGAAACTGAACCTGAATATGGTAAGAAGGGCCCTTAACTGCACAGCCATGTTTTTCTTTTTTAATTAGCTGTTGTGGAGACAAAAATCAATAAACATTGGGACAGCATTCATAGAGCCTGAAGGATAATTTCATAGAGTGTCCGGGTGAGTGCCAGCAGTCAGGAAGGACACTTGCACATAAGTGGGGTAGTAAAGATACATTGAGAAATTTGGCAGTGAGACACTGGTTGTCAAAGGCATTTTCACATAATTTTGTAAGTGAGGGATTTCAAGCATGAAAAGGAGTCATTCTCCAGTAGTACAGAGAAAGACACTAATCAGGTCATGTAGAAATTAATGAATAGACACTCAAAGAGAATACAATGGTTCAATATAACAGACCTGTTTCTCTGAAGACACTAAAGTCCTAACAAAATATTATTCAGCTTATTTAAACTAAAAGAATGTTTGTCTATGTGTGAGAGCTAGAGCTGAAAAGGGGACACTGCAGTGTATGATAATGTCACCACTGTTACCTTATGCAATGCTCTAGAGAGTTATACACAAATCCATTAAAACTGAAAAAGACATGATTCCTAGAAATAAGTGAAAAAATATCAACCTCCTACATTACAAAAGTGGGACACACATCAAGGACAAGTTGGAGTTGGAAGAGATTCCTCTAACAGTGTCTGAGGACGGGACACATTAGCATGGAATTCTCATTTCATTAGGCAAACCTTATAATAACGCGAAAAGGAGAGTATTGAATAAAACGCAAAGAAGAGAAAGACTAGAGAGACGTCATTCAAAGTTGGTTTACCTCTACACCCTAAGCAGTTAAGCAGACACAAATATATGCAAAGAAACTTACAGAGCATTCGCCAGAATATATACAAACACAGATATTGTCACTAAATTATAGGTGAATGGAAGGAGAGCTGAGCTTACATCAAGAATGCAAGAGAGTTCCAACACTCAGAACTAATCAACATAAGACTCAAAGATATAGACTCAGTGAAAGAAAAATTACTTTGGGATATTTAAACCTGTTTCTACTTAGTGTGTGGTTCTGCCTAACACATATACAATCACTCTGATTGGAATACAGTCAAGCCCTTAATAGTCACTTCAGACCCAAATGATGAAGGTTGGAGAGTATGTAAAAGGAAGCTCCCATGTTTGAAAGTGATATACAATTGGGTAGCAAAGAAGGTGACAAATCAGAGAAAGATTTGACAAAATAGGATATGCTCAACTCTCATGAGAAAAGAGAGGAAAGCCAAGGTACTTAGGGGAGAGAAAGACAGTACAGAAAGAAGAGAATAGTAGAGGAATACAGGAGAGTTCATGGACAGCAGTACAGTAGAGTTGACAGGGTAGAGCAACAGAGAGGGAGAAGGAAACAGTTTTACTAGAAGTGTTTTAAAGAGAAGAGAGAACATGCTAGACACAGGTAAAGACAAAATGAGCAAGAGAAAGAGCCAGAGGCAGAAGATTAGAAAAGATTGAGGCCAAGCAGAGCAATTCGGTGTCTTAGAGAAGAACCAGATTGACTAGCTCAGCTGGGAGATGAGTTTGAGTCTGAACAACTGAGTTGAACCAGGCAGTGAAGAGTTGAGAAGGAATAAGAAAGGGGGAGCTTATTCAGCATCAAATTTCAGAGGTCTAGATAAGATTGTAGGGAGGCTAAAGTCTTCCAGAACTAGACCTAGCTTAGCAAAGGCAGTAATCTTCTCAGACACCAACATATTACATTTTTGAGAATAAAAGGTACTTTTACAGCTCTGTGGTAAAAATTAGAGATTGCTCAGTAGAAATGCTCTCAAGAACATAAGAAAAGAATAAGAAAGACATACAGACACAAAGCTAAAGCATACAGTACAGAAAAGGTCAACAGTGATTTTCCCACTCTAATTAGGCCCAATTCTACACAGTGCATCAGTGAGAACAAAATTAAAAGACAGAAAAACATGTAGAGTGTAGAGAATATGTGACTCAGAAAGCTAGTTCACCTTTTCAAAAAACCAACTCACATCAGATCATTCACTCTGTCATTAAACACCTGGACTCCCTGGTGAGTAGCATTCATAATGTCAAAACTGATTTGCAATCTGGGGCAGGGGCAGAGTTATCAATAGTCATACCAGACTTGCATCAGGTTTGCAACAATCTCAATATGCTAGGCAAATCATGGCCACTGCCATCATAATGGGAAGACTATCTGTGGGTAACAGAATTTTTTCTGGTTCAAGCTGAGACCAGCTCCACAAGAAAAAAAATACATACCTTGCACTGGGTATCCGCCTAAAATCCAATAAGGAAGGTTACAGGCCCTAGGTGGGCATCCACTATTGACATATGCTAAGTGTATAAATGTCCTACGTCTCGCAGATATCTGAGGGTGTTTTCAGTCTGGGTAAAAGAAACTATTTTCAAAGGGCAACAGTTGTTTTAGAAATTCAAAACTAAATATTACAATCAACTCATTGGTGACTGCACTGGCTATAATGAGAAACTGATACCACTACATTTAATATTACTCAAAATGAAGTTTTCCAGAATCATTATTGAAATAGAATCTGCCTAAACCAAATTCCTGTCTTCTTCCTACTAACAGGGGAGACATGTTAGCATTCTGTCTAAATTCTACCTCCACAGTTACTTGGCAGCAGCCAGGAATGCTCCTCCCCAGAGTTACCTGGCAACAGCCAGGTAGGCTGACTCACTATAAAAGGGGCTGCTTGACCCTCCCCTCTCTCTTGATCTCTTGCTTCCTTCTTGCTTCTCTGTTGCCCTCTGGGGCACTTCTCTTCCCGCCTCCCTTACCCATTCTTTTTGCCCTATCTCCACGTGTTCATGGATGGCCTCTACTTCTCTAGTCTCTCCAAATCTCATCTCTGCCTTTCTCTGCCTCTCCTACCTTCTTACTCCCCACTCTGTGCCCTGAATAGTCTACTCTATGCTAAACCATGGCGTGACTGGTCCTTCAGGGGGAAAGGGATGCCTTGGCATGGTCTTTCTGAGGACCTCCCTTCACCCATACCTCATTGAACATATTCTTTCTCTCTTTACCTTTATATAGCAAATCAGGACCTACCAGACCCCATGCTAAACCCCTCTATCAATCACACCTGAATCCTTGGTTACAGTGTCCTTGGCCTTTACCATCCAGAGATCTCACCTGAGATTGAAGGGTGAGCACATTAGACTGAGCAGAGGGACACCTGAATATGGAAAAACAGTGGTCACAAAGAACATGGAATTTTTCATAAGTAAAAATCAAAGATGCCAACAACTGGCAAAAGGATATAAATGAAAGAAAGGAAAGATACCACAGAAAATGTCTCTTTTTCTCTGAAGATTTCAGGTGACTCTGAGAAGGGTGAGTCTCCTACACACAGTTCAAACACATTCTGAGTCCTTTTCCCAGGACCCCAGCAGAGGTGCAAGAAGTCTGCAAGAAATCTATTCTGTCCCACAGATTCAAGACACCTGAACCCCAATAAGACCTGTCTCCAACAAGGGCTGGTCAGGATCTTGTGAGGTCTCAAACTCAGGACGAATGGCTAACTGGAGTGCCTGCGAACATATCACTGTAGGCATTGCTGGCTGGATGCTTTCTTGGCTCCTGGTTCTTCTCTTGCCCAGGCCTATAACCTCTCTTCTCTTCCTCCATACCCCTTCCCCACCTGTCATGAGCTGGTTATATGTAGACCCAGCCTCTGGCTGTTTTCTCCCTCAGATTGTAAAGCCCAAAATTAACTTAGAAGCACCACCTGCCCAAGAACCAGGTACCTTCCTGAAATACTGCCCTGTGCATTACAAAGGAAAACAAAAAAGAGTCATGGGAAACTACAATGGACTATATGATTGTCTATCAAACTCCCTGTACCATGTGTCCAAAGTCCATCTTTGAATCAGGATGTAATGTTTAATAAAGCTTGCTTACGTGCTGGGATTGTTTTTGTCTGGGGACACTCAAGAGTTACCAGAACCTACAATATATCTTCTACTTGGCCATACCTTACTACTACCATGTCTTCCTGTTTTATTCAGTCCTAAGGTGTAACACTAATATCTAAGCCCGTGAAGACACATTTCTAAATGGAGTACTTACATCAGAAAATGCCCATACCTCACTGTAAAATTAATTGAAAGTATAACTTTACATAATAAATATGAATATCTATACTCAGTGTGAAGGTGCTTTACAATGTACATTTTCTGATCCAATCAAATCTGCAATGGATCCTCATATGACTAATATCTACAAAGCACTCTGGGGATGCATATGAATTCATTCTCCTGGCAAAAGGCTACTCTCTCAAAATGGCAAATGGTGGAACACAAGAGTTAAGAAAGAATGGATGAATTTGAATTTGAAGAACTCTGTTAAGACTTTACCAAAGAGAATCTGCATGTACAAATTATAGATACTGCATATGATGTACAAGGTTATTTTAGAGGAATGTTCAGGAAATCATAACATTGATTAAAACCTTACACTGAACCCTAGTTCATATTGTTATGCCCAGATATTGAAACCACAAAGATCACCAGGACTTGACTGATGTATTTCATACCAGTGCATATTCCTGCTCAGTAGGTAAACCTGCCGTGATGCAGCAGGTTAGCTGACTGAGCAGGATTCTTATCTCTTTCAGGGAAAGTACTCAGGAAATAATGTAGTAGGGCCAGTAAGTCCCAGCAGCTATAGCTGGCTGGATATGTCTCAAATTGAGACCTGTTTTTTTGTTTGTTTGTTTTTTGTTTGTTTTGTCTAAAATTACATCTATGGTCTTCTACTCAGGTTTCTCATACCTCAATAGGATCTCAAACTTCTTGACAATTGTAAGACATGCACCACAGAATAGTGAGTGTGGCAACAAAAAATGCATCTGTGTCACGCACCTGCTTTACCCCTGCCAGTTTCTCTGAATGGGCAGGTTCCAGGACAGACTCTTCACAGGTGACTCTCTAGGAAGGCCCACACAGCAACTGTAACTTGCAGAAATTTTTGAGTATCTCAAATCCTTGGGTCTAATTTCCTCCAGGACTTCCTGACCATGAGGACAGCCAAGACACACAGAGTGATGGGATTTCCTGTCACTATTGCCTGGTTCCTTGGGACAACTCCTTCTGGAGGCACCCAAAATACTGCAGCTTCCTGTTACATGTTTCTTCTGAACCCACCTGCTTAGGACTCTTTTAATGAATTAGTTTCTGAGTACCTCTCATCTGAGTTTGTTTGTTTGTTGTTTGATTGATTGTTTTTCCTTGCTTGCTTGCTTACTTCATTGCTTGTTTTCTTGTTTTCCTAAATGCATCTAATCAGGCAGGAATGACCTCCCCCACAACTAAGGTTCCACTCCCCCAATTCTTTTGCAGCCTGACTTTTACACAACTACAGCAGTGGACACAGCTTCCCCACAAGCTTGCTGCCATTCCAGACCAGAACGACAATGCACCTGGCTTCTGACCCATTCAGATTCAAGTTATGTTGCAGAAATTCTCACATTGAGATACCAACCTCCTGGGCTAAGATAGAACACATACACAAACAGGAAAACACCTGCCCCAGTTTACTGAATACTGAGATTAGGCCAGCAGCATTTGCTTATTTTATGTCTATA
Source organism: Apodemus sylvaticus (assembly GCF_947179515.1). Classification (NCBI taxonomy): domain Eukaryota; kingdom Metazoa; phylum Chordata; class Mammalia; order Rodentia; family Muridae; genus Apodemus; species Apodemus sylvaticus. The sequence goes on from NC_067474.1 coordinate 162,234,064, forward strand.
GAGTCATGCAATGTAATCACACTTTGGATACCTGGACAACATAATTTATATTCTAGAAAACATTATTTCACTGTCCATTTACACTAACACAACACTAACATCCTAAGAACTAGAAACATTCATAAAATGTATTTTCATCTGGAGAGGGCACAAGGAACCTGTGGTCAAAGATAACCACTAGGGAAAACAGGAATGTAAAACTACAGGGTTTTCTCTTAAATGGAAGAAAAGTACACTCTTTTCTGACAAGAAATGGGGGAATGGATGTAGTAAATAGTTTAGTGACATATGGCATATATAGTGCCAGGACACACATGAAAATCCCAGACTATTTATCCAAGACTCTTCCTCCCTAGAGCATTATTTTTCAGTTAATAGAATACAAGTTAGGAGAGATGTCAGAAGCACTTTATAGCTTAGTGACTTCTACACTGTGTGTTTGATCCTCCTCAATGGCTTCAGTCCATGGAAACTGTATGCCCTCACAGTAAAAAAAAAAAAAAAAATTCAGGGAAAATATAATGGTTTCACATATGCGAAAGACCTAACCATTATAATTTTCTCATCCCAGAAGAAAATGAAGATCATAGAAAATAAGCCCTTTAGAAAACATATTGATAACAGAAGTATTGAATGTTTTGAATGAAAATGGGATTTTTCAAAAATTTTGGACAGCACACCTTTGATTTATAGTTATGCAGTTTTGTTGCATATAGAGACCTGAAAATGGGAAAATAATGATCAGAAAGAACCTGGAACGTTTCATGAGACAAAGATGAAAGATGCTGACACTAGGAAAAAAGATATACATGAAGAAAAGAAAAGGTATCATGAAATGTCTCTTTTTATCTGAGGATTTCAGATTACCCTAGAGATGTGAGAGTCAGTCACATAACTAACACATGCCCAGAGTCTTTTTCCCAGCAACTCAGAAGAGGAGAAAGGAAGAATGTAAAAACATATTGTGACACACTGAATACAGATGGTTGAACTTCTTCAACAAGAGGTCTGTAAAAAAAGCCTTGAGTGCAGGGTCTAAACATTCCCACACCTGCAGGAAGTCCACATTGCAGAACTCAACAACCCATAAATGTGCAAGGGAAGAGTGCTTTTCATGAATCGAGGAGACATTTTTCTTAAGTAAGTGAGCAATCCTAATTATTTCAATGGTGAGGTCTAATTTTATCTTAATATATACTCAGTTTTATATCTGTAAAAACATGTTGGCCTGATACTATCCTCTCACAGGATGCTGTGATTCTTGGAAGGACTCAAGGAAATTCAGTAGGAATGGCTAACTGGAGAGTCTATTAACATCTCAATGCAGACTTTGGTGACTCAGCATTGTCTGGGCTCCTGGTTCCTCTTTGGGTCAGCCCTTCCACCCTCCTTGCTTATCCACAAAAACCCTCCCCCTGCAGGACATGGTTCAGTCTGTACCCAAGCAGATACTCTGACTGCTTCTCCCTCAGACTAAAAAGCCAAAAAGTATCCTCTAAGTACCTCCAGCCCCCCTAAAAAAGTATCTTCTTGCAATGCTGCAGGTTGCGTGTCTTTGTAAAGTAATAAAGCCTCATAAGAAACCTGATGGCCAAAAAAAAAAAAAAAAAAAAAAAACACTCTGTCTTACCTAGACGCAGAGTGTTTTATGTCTGTGAAATTTCCTGCTGAATAAGCTCTCCCCTTTTTGTTCATTCTCAGCTCTTAACTGGCTGGTGCTGCTCTGCTGTTCCAGCTCCAACTCCTCTCCCAGCTGACTCTTTCAATCTGGTTCTTCTCTGAGACACTGAAATGCTCTGCTTGGCCTTAAATTAACTTAAATTAACTGTGCTAGTCTTATATGTACTAATTCTATTATGTACTAATATAAGTCTATTATGTACTAATTCTTTGTACATACTAGCAACAACAGATTCGATTTTATGTTAGTGGTTTTTTTTGTTTGTTTGTTTGTTTGTTTTAGTGCAATATATTTTGTATGCAAGCTGTTTCAATAAAGTTTGATCTTCCTCTGATAGATTGTTGTGAATACAATCATTACAGCGATTGCTTTTAAATTTTTAAGATAGGATAGAAATCTATAGAAAGTGTCATGTTACACAATGTAACTGTTACCATTGGGAATTTTTCATGTCATAGAAGGTTAGCTATTTATTTCAACTTTCAAGAACATTTTATTTAATAAGGTGAACTATCAATAATTGGTACACTGTTACAATGTAACATTAAAATATGCACTAAGCCTCTTTTTTCCAAAGGCTGAATTCAGCAAGGCGCTAAATTGCTTAAATGTGAATTACTAACATCTAAAACTGTAGTTTGATTCACATATTTTCAAATCGAGTTGGAGTTGATCCATATTATAATATTTCTGTGTAAAATGTGTATGTTTTTCAGTTCAAAATGTTTTAAAATCCTATTAAAGGTTCAAAAATTTGGATATTGCTCATCTTATCTAGATGTAAATTCTTGTAAAAAACAGTTTCACTCATGAAGAAGCGGGGGAAAAAAGTATTTTGGGTGTTCTCTTTCTCTTTCTCATCGCATCTTTAACTGTGACTACCATGTTTCAGTCTGACAATATAAAATCTCTCCCAGTAAAACTGTTTTCTTCTCCTTATGTTGCTCTGCTCTCTCAGCTGCACTGCACTGCTGCCCATGCACTCTACTCTGTTCCTTTCCTATTCTCTTCTTCCTGTACTGACTTTCTCTCACTTAAATAGCTTCCCTTTCCTCTCTCAATTCAGGAGAGTTGCACATATCCTGTTCTGTCAGATCTTTCTGTGACATTTCACATTTTCTGCTATTCAATTAGACAACACTTTCAAACATGGGTGCCTCTTTTTACTTAGTAACTGCACTTTTGTTGTTTAAGATTAATGGGAATATCAAGGGCTTGCTTGCATTCCAACCATAGTGATTCAAGTTGTGTGCCAGGGACTGAACCACACCCTAAGTCAGAACAGGTTCTAATATCCATCTATATTATTTTGTCAGTTTAGTTCTGTAGAATTTCTTCTTACCGAACTGAAAACCAAGATTCACAAATAATACTCTTCATTATGTAGATATATCCTTTATCTATTCTTCTACCAAGTATTTCATTGTGAACTCCTTTGATGATTGGTCAATGAAGTTTTTCTTTGTGAGATTGTATTCCTTAGGATTTGTAATCTAGAAGGTTTGCTGACATTGTGAGTGGCAAAGTATGGTTCACATTGTTCTCAGTTCCTTGTGTGGGATAGAGCTTCACTGTGTTGTACATGAGGAATATCTCCTAGTTTTCTTGTATCCATTCATTCTTCACAAGACAAGTTTTATTTCCTATGACCTCATGAAAAATGTATGCCTTATTCTTTTGTGCTTATTTTGATCAGTTTACTATATAGGTAGTTTTTTTTTTTATTTTAGTTAAGAAACCTGTCTTAGCCGGGCTGTGGTGGCGCAGGGCTTTAATCCCAGCACTTGGGAGGCAGAGGCAGGCGGATTTCTGAGTTTGAGGCCAGACTGGTCTACAGAGTTAGTTCCAGGACAGCCAGCCAGGGCTACACAGAGAAACCCTGTCTTGAAAAACCAAAAAAAAAAAAAACCAAAAAAAAAAACTAAAAACCAAACATGTCTTAATGTATTACTATGTTCAGATGTACCTTATACACTGTCAATAGTAGTGGCTACTTTTTGGATTTAACATAACAGTTGCCAGTAATTTTCTCTCAGGGCTTGAAAAATATTTTTCCATCCTCTCCTTATTTTAATCTATGGATAAATATTTTGTACTACTGTGTGCTGATATAATATCACCTCTTTTGATGGTAAGGTATAGGACAAGACGACTAGGAATAAATATACATTGTTACAGCACTTAGATGTGACAATAGGGACATGCATCCTGGAGTATAGGAATCCAATGTCAGAGACTTTCCTAGAGAATGCTAAGCTATAATGCTATGGTCTTCTAGTATGCAACAGTCCCAATGTCTGAACATGACACATTGATATGTGAGCTTGTCTACCTCAAAAGTATTGTGATGAATCAAGTGATAGTAAACTTTGACTAGAAGTCTCAAAAGTATGTAATTGTGTCTATCCAAATTCAGGTGTGTATTTGAGGAAATGTCAGTTCCAAGATTTATAGTCAGAGTCTTAGTGTTCATATATTCTTCATGGTGGACATATGTACAAACATGGGTTATTCTTCCCATTCTAGAAGGAGCTCTTGTTTAGGCTCCATGAAATAGAAGATGTACTTTCCTTGTTATATACATAGAGAAAATAATTTCATGATATACATTCATTTTATGTATTTACTAGTTTCGAATTTAAAGCTCTACTTCTATCACTACAGCAGAAATTCTGGTACATTGCTGGTAGAAATGCCAACAATACTCAGCCTGTATGTCACAGGCAAGAATTATAAAGTGACATGCTTTGAAAACAATGCCCCATTTCTCCCTAAAAATTTAGGTTTTTCTCTGATCTCTTATTATTGCCCAGTTGATGCTGTCTACAAATGCCCAAGGCATCACGATTTACATATTGTAAATTTGTGACAGCATTATATTTCCCCAGCATCTTCAATTTCTGTTTTAAAGAAATTCTTTTTGTCGGTAAATTTTCAATCAGATGAATTAGGGATTGTCTTCATGTTTTCCACACAAATTAAATTTGTTATAATAGTTACAGAGAAACATTCTGGGAAGGTATTTGCATTATCTGGTTTCTTTGCTATTTTAGATATTACAAAGCTCCTAGAATTTACTTTAATCTGTGCTGTCTAAATCCCTAGTTCTTGCATTTTCAGTTGAGTGGCCTTTGGGCAAGAAGTTTCCCAGAGTGCTTGAACAATTACCATCTCTTCATTCTCTTTCCTATCCCTTGTCATTCCTCATTATATCCTTATGTTTCATATATGTTCTGAGACAAGTTTTGGCTGGGTATTCACACTATCATATTATAATTCCATGTTTCGTGATGAATAACAGTAAAGGTTTCCTCCATCTTTTAGATCTTTTCCTGTTCCCCCACTGCTGGCTTTTTACTCAACACTCTCTCAATTGGCAGTTTTCCTTTTACAAACTATGTTTGTCTAACTTAGGCTAAACGCACCAACAAATTAAATGCATGTCCAGTATTTCTACATATAGCAGTATGTCAGTGATAAATTCACTTTTGGGTCTGTGATATTTTAGAGTGACTTTGACCAGCTTCCAGTGCCATGTCTGTATTTCCTTTGTAGGCTGACCTCCGTTCAAACCAGTAAAGTTTCTGTTACCTACTTGTCACTACTACAGTGGCAGACATTCATTGTCAGATGGGTTGGTATAACAGCACAAGGGTCAGCATCCAGGGAGGGCCATTAATGACTCCTTACACCCATCAAACTACAGAGTCGTTTTATAGAAATTTGTGTTCTAAACTAGCATGTCCGAGATCTGTTTAGACACTGAGTTGTCTTGTGACTTCTCAGATTATTCTTTGTGAATGTATAAAACTAAATGATATTTTCTTGTATTTTATACCATATTTAGAGTATTATCAGATTGGATTATTCTCTTGGAATATTTATACCTCTTGAGTTGAAGAATTGTGTTTCTTGTAATTTGAAAACATTTGTCTTCGTCATATCCTTATGAGAACATAGAAAATATTCTAAGTCTTACTTTCTCTTTGTAAGTACTACTGCACTGTGATAAGTTAGTGTGGAGGCTTTGCACATCCTTGTCTGTCTTCTGAGTAGAGTGGATTAATGACAGCTGTCTTCAGCTTGTGTAGTGATAGGTTTGGGATGTTCACTATTATCTTCATTAGATTCAGTGATTTTTTTTCTTCTGTTTCACATTCTTCAGACCCTTCATAGTGATCCACTGTGATATTTTACTGTAGGCCTTTCATAGATATATTGACTTGGTTGTGAGTCTTTTATCACTGATTGTACATAGTCTGTGCCTTGATGGTGTTTGCTTTGTGCTTGTTGAAATAGTTTTGAATCTCTTGCATGAAATCAAGTTGAGTTTACTTTCTGAATTTATTAGAGAGAAACTTTTTTTCAGTTTACACTGGTGCACCTGTACTGTTGTTATTTTCTGTCTGTATATTTTTATGGTCAGCTGTTTTTGAATGCAGGTAAAACAAGCTTTGTGTGATGACTGTACCACATTCACCTTCTTTCTATATTCAGCACTATTTTCTGTGCAAATTTATAATGGGATTTTTCAGGAGGAAATTGTGAATTTGGTACTGCATATGTTTATTCTTCCAACAGTGTTAAAAGGAACACTGAGGGTCTGGCTTTCTTGCTTGCTTTTTCCATGGCCTGGAATTAGGACATAGAAAGCTTACTTGCGTATTGTTCCTAGGAATTAATTTTATAGGACAATCCATGGTACTCCATCATCTTCCTTTTCGCAATCTAAACTTCTGAGGCAGGGGCATTGAAAGAGACCATTCATATATCTGTTAAATGCTAAGAGAATGAGTTGACGTGAGAGAAATTAAAGGTCAACGATACACATAAATAGCACTGAATATTTGCTGATACCATGGTCATGACAACTTCCCTTAATAATTGTATCTCAACATTCAGAATGAAGTCTTTTGTGTTTATACATCCATAAGCATTCGTATCTATATGTATGTATTTGTGTGCATATATGTGTATGTATATATTTTGATACATATGCCAGGAGACCCATATCACACATTCTTTCTCTCATGTGAACCTATAAGAGTGATGGCCAGAGATTAAATCCATAGCAGCAATGCTCTAAGAGTCTCACTGTATTCATATTCATTACTGACTGGGAACCTGAGATCAGCCTGGAACTATGCCATGATTCAGATATATGCATGTTCAGGAAGGTATTCCAACAGTGAGAGTATTTTACCAGATTTGATATAACAAGTGAATCATTCCAAGGGCATACCCTAAAATAGTTTATTTTATGACTGTGTATACTTATTATCCCTGGCAGCTATCAGTGAGTTTCTACCATGCCTCCTCCTTGATATTGTTTTCACATTGCCTAGAACCCATGTTCTAAACTCCTGAATTGTAACTTCTTTGTTGTCAATTGACTCTTTGACAAGGGAAGTCAAAGGCTAACCACCATTAAGCACACATTTCTTATCATCTCGGGAACTACTACACCACCCTCATATCAATCTGCATGTGGGTCTGAAACTTGTAGATGAGCTCCTGGGACTGTAGTCAAAGATTACCACACCATTAGAAAAGTAGAGAACAACTGGCATAATGTTTTAACAGAATTGAATTTTATTGAAAGACACTTCCGGCTTTAATTGTAATATTTCACATATTAATGCGTTCATGTAGATGTCAAGGGATCTAGATCAATGCATAAAATGGTATGCATGGGAGTTAGAAAACACGGCCATATTGAAAGTAGTAGTAAATTGGAAAAATACAAGATTCCTGGTATTATATTGCTTTTAATGTATTTTTATGTGGTTTAGCATTGTCCATGATGTAGTTGTATTAATTTCATCTTTGTGTTTTTCAAACTGTGTTGTGAAATTTCAAGAAGAATTCCAATATTTGAAATTAGGAGAGACACAAGAAGAATGAGTGCTTCTTTGGTAAACACTCCACAGGTCAGTGTGCTGTCCGCATTTCTATTGGAAATCGTTTTATCATTCAAACCATTGAAAAGTTTTAGTATCTATATGTGGTAATGTTATCTAAAGGCCTACTTCCTGTGATCTTCATTTTCTTATGGAATAATGTTAATTCAATCTTTAAACCTTTCACTTATATAACACCATTATATTTTCACTGGATTATCGACTGTGAGGACATCCATTTTCCATGGACTGAATACCTGCAGGTCTCAAAGATAATCTATTGTAAATGATTCTTAAAAACTCTATTGTTGGCAAACTTTTACATTAGATGAATTTGGGTACCTTTATTTTACTATGGAAGGAAAGTCTCATATGTCATGTAAGTTGCATTTCAGATGTGTCAGCGTTCCAGACAAACACTTGTGATTGTATATATACAAATATGTGGAGATTGATGCCACTGAGCATTATATGGAAGAGAACAATTTGTAGAAGGAAGAAATTATAAGAGTCTTCTGTCTGGAACCCTAATAATAAAAATATTATTTTCCTGGAGGCACAGATGATGGCAGGAATATTTGTCTTTCTTTTGCCATAACACGGATTGTTTGTGAACAGATGCAGGTTGCTGTTTCTTTTTTTTTTTTTTTTTTTTTAATTTTCCTTTTTTTTTCTTTTTCTAATTAAATGACTAGTTAATTAATTAATTAATTTATATTTTTACACTCCCGATTTTACCCCCTCCCATCCAACCTCTGATTGTTTCATATTGCATGTCTCCTCCCCACCTCCCTGTTTCTATCAGGATTTGCCTACCCTCTCACCCATCTCCCCACTCAACCAGACCTCTAAAAGCCCTGGGGCATTTAGTCTCTTGAGGATCAGATGCATCTTCTCTGACTGATCCCAGACCCAGCTGTCCTCTACTGTATATTTGTTGGGAGTCTCATAACAGCTGGTATATGCTACGTGGTTTATGTTCTAGGATCTGCGAGATCGGAGGGTCCAGGTTAATTGAGACTGCTAGTTAGTTCTCCTACAGGATTGCCCTCCTCCTCAGCTTCTTCTTGCCTTTCCCTAAATCAACGAGAGAGGTCAGTAGCTCCTGTCATTGGTTGGGTGTAAATATCTGTATCTGATTCTTTCAGCTGCTTCCTGGGTTTTCTGAAGTGCAGACATGATAGGTCTTTTTTTGTGAGCACTCCAAAGCCTCAGTAACAGTGTCAGGCCTTGGGAGCCCCTCTTGAGCTGAGTCCCACTTTGGGCCTGTTACTGTACCTTCTTTTGCTCAGCCTCCTCTCCATTTCCAACCCTGCAGTTCTTTCAGACAGGAACAAATATGGGTCAGAGTTTTGACTGAGATGTCAAACCCCTCCCTTACTTGATGCCCTGTCATCCTGCTGGAGGTTGTCTCTATAAGTTCCCACTCTCTACTGTCAGGCATTAAATCTAAGGTCTTTTCCTTTGAGTCCTGAGAGTCTCTCACCACCTAGGTCTCTGGTGCATTCTGGAGGGTCCTGCAACCTCCTACCTCCTGAGGTTTCATGTTTCCATTCTTCCTGCTGCCCTCAGGGCTTCACTCCTTTTCCTTCACCCAATACCAGATCAGTTTTCCCAGTTCCCTGCCCCCTCCCCTGTCCACTTTCACTTCCAGGTCCCTCCCTCCTTACCTGTGATTGCTTTCCTCTCCAAAGTGAGACTGAGGAGTCCTCACTTGGGCCCTTCAGCTTGTTGACCTTTTCGAGTTCTGTGGCCTGTACCAGCGTCTTGCTCTATGACAAGTTCACAACACAGAACTAGTTATTTCCCTTTGTCTTTTGGTGTGTGAGTTTATTTCTGGGTCTTCAGTTATATTCCATTTTCCTGTCTGCCTGGCTTTGGACTACATTTTGAGGAAAGGGATGGTGATTGTCAATGGAATTCTCATATTACTGAGATTATTTTTTGCTGTCCTAGCTTTTTGTTATTCCAGATCAACTTGAGAATTGCTCTATCTCTGTGAAGAATTGTATTAGCATTTTGATGGGTATTGCATTGATTTTGCATATTTCTTTCAGAAAGATGGACATTTTTCCTGTTAATCCTACTGATTTATGAGCATGGGAGATCTTTCCAACTTCTGATGTCTTCTTTGAATTCTTTCTTCAGGCACTTGAAGTTCTTTTTAAGCAGATTGTTCACTTACTTGGTTAGAGTCACAGCAGATATCTTTAATTACTTGTGAGTATTGTGAAGGCTGTTGTTTCTCTAATTTTGTTCTCAGCCCATTTATACTTTGAGTAGAGGAAGGCTTCTGATTTGTTTGAGTTAATGTTATATCTATCCTGTTTTCTGATATTGTTCACTAGCCTTGTCTAGTCCCTGACATTATTCATAGTGCTTTATGTTTCTCTCCATTTAGTTTGATTTTGGCTATTGGTTTGCTTGTGTTATGTTTTGTTATGTGCTTTGAATTACTGATCTTTCTGAGGTTTATAACAAGTAGGGGTCTTGAATGTGTCAAAGACGTTTTATGCGTTGGATGAAATGATCATTTGTTTTCTTTCTTTGAAATTCTTGATACAGTGTATTATGTTCATATTGAACCATGCCTGAATCCCTGGGATGAAGCCACATTGATCATAGTGAATGATCATTTTAATGTATTCTTTGATTCTGTTTTCTATAATTTTATTGAGTATTTTACTTTGATATTCATATGGAAAATTGGTCTGAAGTTCTCTTTCTTTGTTGGGTCTTTGAATGTTTATGCATCAGTGTAACTGTGGCTTCATAGAAGAAATTAGTTGTGTTCCTTCTGATTCCATTTTGTGAACTAATTTGAAAAGTAGTAGTATTAGGTCATCTTTGAATATCTGATAGACTTCTATATTAAACCCTTCTTAGCCTCAGCTTTCTGTGTGTATGTTTGTGTGTGTGTGTCTGTGTTGGCAGACTCTTACTGACTGCTTCTATTCCTTTTGGGGCTATGGGATGGTTTCAGTGGTTTATGTGATCCAGATTTAACTTTGCTACCTGGCAACTGGCTAGAAAATCACCTAGTTCATCTAAATTTTCCAGTTATGTTGAACATAGGATTTTGTTTAGTATCTCGTGGTTTTTTGAATTTTCTCAGTTCATTTCTGATTTTGTTAATTTGGGTATGGTCTCTGTGCCCTCTGTTTAGTCTTGCTGATTTTTCTCCAAGAACCAGCTCCTTTCCTTTATTATTATTATTTTATTATTATTATTATTATTATTCTTTATCCAGTTTTCTTTGTTGCTGCTTGGGTGACTTCATCTTTGAGTTTGATTGTTTCCTGCCTTCTGTTCCTCTTGGGTGTGTTTGCTTCTTTTTCTTCTAGAGCTTTCAGATACGCTGTTAAGTTGGTAGTGTATGATCTCTCCAATTTCTTTATGGATGCACTCAGAGCTATGAATTTTCCTCCTGTCATTGTATCCAATAAGTTTGGGTATGTTATTCATTCATTTTTGTTACGTTCTAAAACTTTAATGTGTTTCTATATTTCTCCCCTAACCAAGTTATTATTGAGTAGTGAGTTTTTAGCTTCCATGTGTATGTGGGCTTTCTGTTGTTTTTGTGGTTATTGAATACAATTCTTAGTCTGTGGTGATGTAATAGGGTCCATGAGATTATTGCAATCTTCGTATATCAGTTGAGACTTGTTTTCTGTCCAATTATATGGTTAGTTTTGTGGAACGTACAATGAAGTGCTAAGAAAAACATACATATATATATATATATATATTCATTTTATGGTGAAATGCTCTGTAAATTAAGTCCATTTATTTCACATATTAAATCTGTTTGGTTCATAACTTCTGTTAGTTTCATTATGTCTCTGTTTAGTTTTTGTTTCCATGATTTTTCTATTGGTAAGAGTGTGCTGTTGAAATCTCTTACTACTATTGTGTCATGCTCAATGTGTGCCTGGATCTTTAGTAAAATTTTGTTTACAAACATGATGTTCCTTGTATATGTAACATATATGTCCACAATGTAGAGTTAATCTTGGTAGATTTTGCCTTTGAGATGAATGCAGTGTTGTCCTTCCTCATCCTTTTTAATCACTTTTGGTTGAAAGTCTATTTTATTCGATATTTGAATGGCTATTCCAGCTTGTTCCTTGTGATTATGTGCTTGGAGTTTGTTTTCCAATTTTGTTCCCTTTTCTTCTTTAGAAGAAAGAATTGGAGCCAGGTGGTGGTGGCACACGTCTGTAATCCCAGCACTCAGGGAGGCAGAGGCAGGTGGATTTCTGAGCTCAAGGCCAACCTGGTCTACAATCCAGGAATATACAGAGAAACCCTGTCTCCAAAAAACCAAATCCAAAAAACCAAAAAAAAAAAAAGAAGAAGAAAGAATTGTTCATCTACTGTGTTTCTTCTTCCCTGAAATGATGTGTTACATCAGTAAAAGTGAAGGGTTGTCCTGATGTTTTTATTTCTTTCAATATATTGTTATGTATATAATTGAGAATCTGCATGTTTTTTATGTACCGTGAATGATTCATTTTGGTCCTAGTTTCCTGGGTTCAGCATCAAACCCTTGAGACCTAAGTCACAGCAAGTGCATTTGCCTCTTAGGCATCTCTTCATACCCCAGTATTATATTTCTGATGCCCATTTGTAACAGACAGAATGTTTAACCTGCAATATTCTTTTTTAAAAACAAAGGAAAACTTGAAAGTAATACTTCTCTATGCAAGGTACTATTTTGATACACAAATGAGGTCATATTCCAAAGAATGAAAATAGCATTATATAACAAGATTGAAATGTTCCATTGAGTCAGTCCTTATAAGGAATAAAGTATTCCATGTTAATGAAGTATTAGCATGGTTCTCTCTCAATTTAAAACAAGATTTAATCAAAGAAAATGACTCTACTTCATCAAAATGCATTGTAACACATGACATTTAATTACACACACTTACATACCTAAGTATTCTAGTGTGAAAGGCCATATGGAATGTATGAAGTTTTTATTATCTTCATTTCTTTTGCCAGCTTTTATTTAGCTATAAATAATGTCAACCTCTCTAATAGTGGTTTTTCTAATTCTTCTTTTAGAAGATTTATTTATATATTTCATATATGAGTACACTCATCTTGAGACACTTCAGAAGAGGGCATCAAATTTCCAATAAGGATAGTTATGAGCCACTATTTGATTACTGGGAATTTAACTCAGGTTCTCTGGAAGAGCAGTCAGTACTCTTAAATGGTGAACCATCTCCCCAACCCTGATGTTACTAATTCTTGGTCATGAGTGTACTTTCATAAAATAATTTCCCTAAGTATTTGATTCTACTTGTCATTTTGAATCTTTCATATATGTTCTGACTTTGTAGGGTTTTTTTTCTGTTTAAGGAAACAAACTCGGACATTTATTCCATCCATTAGTTTTCTATTTCGTATTCTACCTGTTTTACTTTTTTTATACAAAGTTTGTAGACTTTTACCTATTCCTCAAAATGTCAAATAGATGTTACAATATAGTAATGTGAGACCCAGCTTTACACAGGATTGAACTAGTGTCCATATATGGGTAAGGTGGACTTTGTAGAATAGAACACATATTGTTTTTCATCATTACATGACCATCTGTGATTTGACACTGGTATTACATTTAATATCAAATGTATGCTTCATAAAAGTACATTACATTACATGGTATATTCTGTAAATGTTTGAGGTTTTTTAGGTGATTATATCATACATTCTCAGAGAGATATAAGTGCAAAGAAGTCTGTCTATTTTGGAAAGTAGATATTTTAGAGTAAATATTTTTTTTGCATAATGTATGTTGGTTACATTTGCCAGAAATTATGCATATGTGCTGTATAATCTTTTTGCCTGTGGTGTTCAGCAAAGATCATTGGATTTTAATGAACTGTGTTTAAAAATCCATTGTGCGGTGTCATGAGGTTTCTGGGAAACAAATTTCATAATAGAGGACTTTAAAAGATATTATACAATCCCAACTGCACACATAAAAATATTGAATGCAGTGCTTGTGGCAAATCTTTCATTTGCTCCTAAGGTTCCAGAAAACCACAGAAAATTCATGAAGGTGACAGTCTTAATAAATGAAAGCAGTTTATTAAGTCATTATAGATTATCTATGGAAGAACAGTAATTCATAACTTCAGACACATCTCCATGAAACTTTTATAAAACATTTGTCCTTCAATATTTTCCTTTCCTTATCTGTATCAGAAAGTGTCTTCTATTCTTAAGGGCTTTTTGTTAACAATGGAAAGCAATTTTGTCCAGGCACAAATAAGTAGTTTTCCATTTCAGGGTCTGTTAACCTTCAAGGATGTGGCTCTGGACGTCTCACTGGAGGAATGGGAATGTCTCAGTTTTACTCAGCGGGCATTGTACATCCATATGTGATGCTGGAGAATTACAACAATCTATTGTTTGTGGGTATGTCTATACTTGTTGAAGTCCTGAATCATTATTTGAATTTTCTTACATTCTGTTTATCTAAACTCTCTGAAATATTAAGCAATACCTCTTATATTGCTTTAATTGAAACTTTCTTAGTTGAAAAAATATTCAGAATAAGGAATTATATTTCTATACACATAATAATAATTTTAGCACTTAATTTTACTATTATATTAACTTCTTTATTTATGATCTTTCAGCCTTAATATTGGTTTTATTATCAAAACACTTGTATCCAATTAAGCAAACCTCTATAAACCACAAAACGTAGTACTTCCAGTTCGGTAGAAAGAGAAAAATGTAAACAGTAAGCACCTCTTTTCAACAGAGACAAAGCCCACATGAGGTTTTAATATTAAACATTCCAATTGGTGTAATGTCAAATCTCTGGGTTGTTTTAATTTCCATTTCCTTGTTCACTAAGTACTTTCAAGATTTCTTTATGTGCTTTTCACCCATTTGATATTCCTTTGTTTTGAATTCTCTATTTAGTCCTATATCCCATTTTCTGATTGGGCTGTTTTCTTTCTTGATAGTTACCTTCTTAGATTCTTTTTTTCATTTTGGGTATTACCCTCTGTTGGACATGGTATTTTTTGCCCAACCTTTGGTTCCTGGTTTGTCATTTTGGCTTACAAAAGCTGTCCAGTTTCATGAGGTAGCATTTATAGATTCTTGATCTTAGAGCCTGAACCATTGGTATTCTGTTTAGTACTTTTCCCCCTGTTCCAGAGAGTTTGAGGCTCTTTCCAAATTTATCTCTTATTATATTCAGTGTATCTGGTTTTATGTTAAAATCCTTGATCCACTTGGACTTGAGCTTTGTGCATGGTGATAGATATGTACCGATCTTCCTTTTTCTACATACAGAGTGCCAGTTAGACCAGCACCCTTTATTGAAGATGCTTCCTTTTTTCTCTTGTACATTTTTGGCCTCTTTGTCAAACATCAAGTATCCATAAGCATGACATTTTATTTCTGGATCTTTGCTTCTTATCCATTTATCAACCAGTCTGTCTCTGTACCAATAGCATGTTGTTTTAATCACCATTGCTGTGTAGTGTAGCTTGAGGTCTAGGATGGTGATTTCACATGTTTTAGCTACTCTGGATTTTATTACTTTTAAAATGAATTTGAGAATTTTTTTTCTGTATCTTTGAAGAATTTTGTTGGGATTTTGATGTTAATTTCATTAAATCTGTAGATTGCTTTTGGTAGGATGGCCATTTTTACTCTCTTCTACCACTTCATGGGCATGCTAGATCTCTCTATTTTCTGAGGTCTTATTCAATATATTTCTTGAGAGACTTGAAGTTTTTGTCAAACAGATATTTTACTTGTTTGGTTAGAGGTTACCCCACAATTTTTTTTTTTATATCATTTGTGACTACTTTGAAAGGTGTTGTTTCTCAAATTCCTTTCTCATCCCATTTATCCTTCTTATAAAGGAAGACTACTGATTTATTTGAGTTAATTTTATATCTAGGTAACTTTTAAATGTTGATTATCATCTATAAAAGAAGTCTCCTAGAGTTTTTGGTATAGTTCACGTATACTGTAATATCATGTGGTATCTATCTAGAAAACCATCCATTTCATCTATCTGATCATTTTTTTAATTTCTTCCAGTGTGTTGTTATGTGCCTCTTTTCATTTCTGATTTTCTCTGTTTAGATACTTTCTCTGTGCCCTTCATTTGTTTGGGTAGGAGTTTATCTATCTTAGTGATTTTTGAAAACAGAACAAAACATAATTTGATTTTCTTGATTTTCTTTTGTACAGTTCTTTTTGTTTCTATTTGGTTCATTTCAGCTCTGAGTGTGAATATTTTGCTGTCATCTATTCCTCTTGGGTATGTTTGCTTCTTTTTATTCTAGAGTTCTGAGATGTGCTGTTGAGTTGCTAATGTAGGATCCCTCCAATTGTTTTGCCAGGGCACTCAATGTTCCATTAGTTAGGGTATGGAGTGTCTTCATTTTCATTGAATTCCAGGAAATCTTTAATTTCTTTTGTTATTTCTTCCCTGACTAATTTATCATTGAGTAGAGAGTTATTCAGTTTTCAAGGTTATGTGAGTTTTCTGTTGTTTGTGTTGTTATTAAAGACCTGCCTTGGTCTGAAGCAAGGGCTCAGTGCATAAGAGCACCAACTGCTCTTCTGAAAGTCTTGAGTAGAAAACCCAACAACCACTTGGTGTCTCACAGCCATCCATTATGAGATCTGGAGCACTCTTCTGGTATGTGTGAAAACATCTACTGTGTACTTACATATATTAAATAAATATTTTTAAAAAAGAAGAACCTTACTCTGTGGTGAGCTGATAGAATTCATGGGATTATTTCAATCTTCTTGTATCAGTTGAGTCTTGTTTATGTGATCAGTTTTGAAGAAGGTACCATGAGGTGGTGAGAAGGAGGTATATATTATTTTAGGGTGAAATGTTCTGTAGATTTTCTGCTAAATCAATTTCTTTTGTAATTATTATGAACCAAAATTAATAGTGAATCTATTAATTTCACTGTGTCTCTGTTTAGATTTTGTTTTCTTGACCTGTCCATTAGTGAAAATTGGATGTTGATGTCTTCCCCTATTATTGTGTGGTGTTCAATGTGTAAAATTTTTTTATTAATGTGAGTGCCCTTGTATTTGAGGCATAGGTGTTCTGAAGTGAGACTTTTGTTGGGATTTTTCCTTTGATAAATATGAAGTATCTGTCCTCATCTTGCTTGAAAACTTTTGGTTGAAAGTCTTTTTTATTGAATATTAGGATGGCAACTCTGCTTGCTTTTTGGGAGCATTTGCTTGGAAGACATTTTCCCCATTTTACTTTGAGGCAATGTCTGTCTTTTTTATTAAGGTGTGCTTTTTGTATAAAGGAAAATTCTGGATCCTGTTTGTATACCTAGTCTGTTACCTTATGTCTTTTTATAGGGTAATTGGGTTCATTTATATGTTGATTCCTGTCATGTTTCCTTTTGTAGGTAGCTTTGTGTTCTTGTGGCTCTCTTCTTTTGACTTTCTTGTGATATGATTAATATCTTGTTTTTTCTGTGGTATAA
This sequence comes from Apodemus sylvaticus, assembly GCF_947179515.1. NCBI lineage: Eukaryota > Metazoa > Chordata > Mammalia > Rodentia > Muridae > Apodemus > Apodemus sylvaticus. Next base: position 162,251,163 of record NC_067474.1, read on the forward strand.
TTACCTTCCTTTTGTTGCAATTTTCCTTCCAGAATACTCTGTAAGGCTGCATTGATTTATAGATATTGTTTGAATTTCATTTAGTTTTGGAATTGAGCTGGGAATTCTCTGTCTGTTCTATTCCTATTATTCTTAGATTTTGTCTTCTTATTGTGTCTTGGTTTTCCTTCATATTTTGGGTTATAAAATATTTAGGTTTTGAGTTTTCTTTGACTGTTTTGGCCAATCTCATCTAAGGTATGTTTTACACCTGAGATTCTCTGTTCTATCTTTTGTATTATGTTAGTTGTGTTTATGTCTGTAATTCATGAACTCTTCCCTAGTTTTTCCATTTCAAGGTCTGCCTCCATTTGTTTCTTCTTTATTGTTTCTACATCCACTTTCAGGTCTTGGATTGCTGTTCTATTCCTTCACATATTTGATTGTGCTTTCCTATATTTCTTTAATGGTTTTATTTGTTTCCTTTTAAATGTCTTCTACTTATTTACCCACATTTTCCTGTATTGTTTCATTTAGTTATATCCTCATTAAAGGATTCTATTATCTTCATGAGGTAATAAGGTCAGCTTCCTTATTTTAAGGTATGTTATACCAGGGCTTGCTGTGGTGGGTGAAGTAGGCTCTGATGATGCCAAAGTGTATTGCCTTCCATTGCATATGCTTTTCCACACACCTGTCACCATCTGGTTATCCCTGGTGCTAGGTGGTCTGAGTGTCTCTCTCTTGCCTTCCTCTTTTGTCCCTGAGTTTTTGCCACTCTTCTGGTAGTCCTTTTGCCCTGGCTATAGGAAACCTATATGGGGCAGACAAGGTGGTGATATGTTGCCCTCCTGGCAGCATATTTCCTGGGAGGCCTCCAAACTATTGGATGTTCAGAGGAGCTGTCAAGGTGTTAAAATTTTTGTTGCTCTTTTCCTGGGATGTCTTCAGACTTTGGGAATCTTTTGCCCTACATGATCCAGAGCAATTGCCCTGTGTGCAGTGGATTTCCTGGATTCCTTGAGACTGGGATGTTTTCCAAGGTTCAGACAATGTGGTGTTCTGCTCAGGCAGAAGTTGCAGGCTACAGGGGAGTGTAATTTGGAAATTTTGGGGGTAGATATGTCCAGAGAGCACCTGGCCCCTTGGGATTCCCAGTGTGTTTAACTCCTAGAGAAGTTTCCTTACAAGTTGTCCTGCATGTATCAAACCTCCCAGCAGCTTCAAGACAACTGTGTCCACAGACAAGTTGGTGATTTACTCATTTATGTTTTTTTTTAAACAATGCTTAAGTTTTTATATAGATATAGAGGTACCCCCCCCCCCAAGAATTTTGGCCTTACCTATTTATTTACACTTTGACATGTGGTCTCTGTGTTTATGACTGATACAACAGGATCTTTATCCTATAAATTTGCTTAATGAAACATGCATATATGAAGGATTCATTTTACATCATTATTTTCTACCTGTCTAAGCTACACAGTGTCACCATGAATCAAATTGTAATAAGAAAATTAGACGTACATTTTTCAGAGATCTACTTTATGAAAGTTCTGTACTGATCAAACACTTATTTGTCCTAGCTTCTGCAAAATGCAGTATTTTAAAAGAAGATTTAGCAGGGTATTGTCATTTTCTGTCAGTTGATGTAGATCATTATTGAGTGTTTTCTGAGGATCCATGTAATCAGTATGAGAAAAGAAAAACCTGTTTGAGAGCATGAATGCTTGAGAAGGTCTAGTTAACATGAAATGTCAACAGACATCTATTATTGAATCTCTTTTACCTCAGTATACTAATCCCTGCCATCTCTTTGTCCTTTTTCAGAAAATCATCTCTTACGTGGAAAACAGGGGAAGGTCTTAAATCAAGACACAGAATGCATTGTTCACAGCCATGTGGATGTACAAGAGAAGTCTTATAAATGTAATAAGCTTAGCAAAATGATTAATGAATCCAACCAAAGCACACCTTTTAAAACTAACCACAGAGATGATTCACTTCAATTCCAAAACCTGAAAAGACATAAAACTGGAAAAAGCAGAGAAGTTTCCAAATATAAAGACTATGTAAAGTGTTTAAATGAATGCCCTTTCATTAATCTAAATAAAGGAATGCACATAGGGAAGAAAGAAAAGAATGCAAAACTTCATAAGACTTTTGTGTCTAAACATAATCAGAAGCTGAAACAAAACAATAGTGGTAAGAAGCTTTACAAATGTAGTGAATGTGAAAAATGCTTTACCCACAAAGGCCATTTTAGTCTTCATCAGAGAATTCATACAGAAGAGAAACCACACAAATATAGTGAGTGTGACAAATGCTTTATTGACAAACCTCATCTGAGAATTAATCAGAGAACTAATACTGGAGACAAACTTTACAAATGCACTGAATGTGAAATATGCCTTAACTACAAATCCAGGCTTCATTTAAACCAGAGAATTCATAGAGAACCAATATCGTACAAATGCAGTGAATGTTACAAATGCTTTACCCAAAAATTCCATCTTCAAAGTCATCAGCGAATTCATACAGGAGAGAAACCTTACAAATGCAGTGAATGTGACCAATGCTTTCAGTACAAAGAGAGTATGCTATATCATCAGCGAATTCATACAGGAGAGAACCCTTACAAATGCAGTGAATGTGACCAATGCTTTAAGTACAAAGATAGTATGCGATATCATCAGCGAATTCATACAGGAGAGAAACCTTACAAATGCAGTGAATGTGACAAATGCTTTACCAGAAAATGTTATCTTCAAATTCATCAGCGAATTCATACAGGAGAGAAACCTTACAAATGCAGTGAATGTGACAAATGCTTTACTGACAAACGCAGTCTTAGAATTCATCATAGAACTCATACAGGAGAGAAACCTTACAAATGCACTGAATGTGACAAATGCTTTAAGTACAAAAATGGTTTGCGATGTCATCAGCGAATTCATACAGGAGAGAAACCTTACAAATGCAGTGAATGTGACAAATGCTTTAACCAAAAATGCCATCTTCAAATCTTAATTAATGTGAACTATTTTTGTGGGAAAATAAACTCTGAGAATGTGACTATAGGAAACTTTTACTTGTTTACCTTCAAATATTATAAAACCAAGTAGGGAAACCAGAAGAATATAATGTTTTTGGACACTTTCCTTGCCAACTGAAATAAATGATTCAAAAGGAAACCTTATTAAGGTATGTAATACACCATTCAAACTGTTTAATAATACTGACATAATCCTTTATATTTAATTCACCAAAAGAAATTCAGACAAATTAAACTAACAAAGGAGGACTTGATACACTGAGCCACTAAAATAGGATGTGTTTATCCTATGTAGATGCCTACAGGGTTTGGCAATGATGGTGCATGCCTTTAATTCCATCACTTTGGGGACAGGCTGGCAGATTTCTGAGTTTCTGGGAAGCCTGGTCTATACACAGAAACCTTGTGTCAAAACAAAACATGAACAAACAAAAAAACAAAGAAGAGATGCCTACAGATTTTCTTGGAGTATCCAGTATTCATAATCTGTCAAATGCTGGTTTCAAGTTTCAGGATAACATCTGATTATGAGTCCCGTGTGCTCTGGTCTACAAGTTCTTCCTCATTGTCCCCTAAGTATATCCAAAAAAATTCATTGATTAAGCCAGTTTGACTTTTTTTTTTTTTTAATTCTCAGTTTTCACTTGGGATACTTTGATGAATATATGCCGTTGTCTCACCAGGAAATGTCTCTCATGAAACATATGAGATAGCATTAAAATTTTCTGCGCACTTGTAACATGAACTTAATACTAGAGATTTTCAATGTGTGGATTACAACTCCTTTCTAGGGTGAAATGACTTTGTCACAGGGGTTGATTAAGAGCCAATGAAAACATATTTCCAAAGGACTGAGAAATCAATCATTTCACTCTTGGTGAGTTTGCCCACATGAAAATAATTTGTATTGTATGTTAGTTTTATAAACTAGCAAACACTAGGAAATGTTTAGGAAATTTGAAAACTCTGATGTGGAAATAATGATTTGTGCTAACTAAAATAGTAAGATTTTGCTCCATGGACCAAGCTTGCTGCCAGAGTACTACTAGGTTAATGTAATAAGCCTTGAAACAGACAAAATGGAGAGAATGTTAGAACCTCAACAGTTAGTCTTCTCTCTTTCATGAATTCATAGAAATATGAAAGAAAAGTCTACCAAACAATAAATAAAAACATAACTTTGTCATTTTCAGGGATAAACATCCGTATTGTGCTATGTAACTGCATGTCTCAAAACTCTTTAATAGCATTTGATTGATGTAAATTCCAATAAAAATCAGATCATTGGCTCATACTACAGATCATTATGGTTGCATGTCTTGTGCGTTAAGACTTCAATGCAAGAAATCTATTGGATTTCCTTATTTTTCTTAAGCCATTCCAGAATGCTAATATTTTACACATCACACAATTTACATGCTGAAATATTACTCAACAACTTATCAATGTATTGTCTTCTGTCACGGACCAACCCAGCCGGGTATAGGGGTCTCTGGGGTGAGTTTTCTTGAAGTGGGTAAGGATTTGGTGGTGACAAACAAAAACACAGAGGCAGTTTGAATCTGAGTGAGATTTGTAGTTCTCAAGCAAGGGATTTTATACATTAAACCAAACATGACACAACTCTTAGAAACCATATCTACTAAAACAATTGTGATTACCAACAAGAATCACTTGGCACAGTAAAGCACAGAATCATCTAAGCATTATAACTCTGAAACTATGTATTCAGAACAGAACAGGTAACGTCATCATCAAAAATATAACTATTTTCTTTGAGTTTGTTTATGTAGTGGATAGCACTGATGGATTTCCTTATATTGAACCATCCCTGCATCCCTGGGATGAAGCCTACTTGATCATGGTGGATGATCGTTTTGATGTGTTCTTGGATTCGGTTGGCAAGAATTTTATTAAGTATTTTTGCATCAATATTCATAAGGGAAATTGGCCTGAAGTTCTCTTTCTTTGTTGGATCTTAGTGTGGTTTTGGTATCAGCATCACTGTGGCTTCATAGAACTTGTTGGGTAGAGTTCCTTCTGTTTTTATTTTGTGGAATAGTTTGAAGAGTATTGGTGTTAGGTCTTCTATGAAGGTCTGATAGAATTCTGCACTGAGGCCATCTGGTCCCGTGCTTTATTAATTAGCCCAGAAGCTCTGAATACCCAAGGCACAAATTGCATAACAAATGACTCCCAGTAAGAAGTATGGAGAGGGTCCTGATCCTGGAAAGGACTGATCTAGCATTGGAGAGGACTATAAGGACAGAGAAAAAGGAGGGAGGTGATTGGAGAATGGACGGAGAGAAGAAGGTTTATGGGACGTATGGGGAGGGGGGATCTGGGAAAGGGGAAATCATTTGGAATGTAAACAAAGAATATAGAAAGTAAAAATATTTTTAAAAAAAAAGAAGAAAAAAGAAAAAGCCTTTAAAAAATAAAAAATAACTATTTTAAAATATATATATTCAATAGGGCGATCATCTGAGGCTAGTGGCGTATTCCCAAGAACAGGTTAATACATTTTTATGGTCATTGCTTTTAACTACTGAACTAATTTTGTAGCCCGTATGATTAATTACTGCTTAACTTGTATTATCTGATTTTTTTTATAAATCTTTAAAGCATAAATTTAAATTATTTTAATTTTTTTTAATTAAGGCTTCTTTACCATATATCAAAACCCACTTCTAATGACACACATATAGCCATATGAAATTTTATTGTTGGGAAGGTTTTTATCTATCATAATAATTTTGTAAATGATTTTAAAAGTAAAGACTTGGTTTCGCTGGAGTCGAGGTCATTTTAGTGATGTTTCTCAAGGGGTGGTTTCACATCCATTATTCTTGCTTAAGATCATTGTCTGGGCTACTAGGAACCTATAGGTAAAGAAAGGAATGGAAGTAAACAAACCAGAAAATTTGCCATGAGAACTACGGTTCAATTGTTTTCCCTGGCTGAGAGTTCCTCAACCAGTTTCAGGATACCTCCTTTCGAAGTCTAATGCCTTAGTCTGTAGAACTTGTCACACAGATTCTACTAGGGTTGTTGTGACAGTCTTCATCTTAAATTCCATGTGTGAATTCATTCATATAAATATCATGAACCTATGATATAGTTTATCAATAGTAGATAAACATGCTCACACATAGTTTAGAAATAATAAACATCCTGGAAAAACATTTGTAAGTACTGATAAAAGACAAAAGTCTTAACTTCGAGAGAAAGCATTAAAATAGAATATTTATACAAATTTCCCGAAGGCTCAGAGAATTAGGATCTTAGAAATTGTAACTGAGGCCAGAAGTGCCCTTCCCGGGTTGAGGCAGTTGATGGCGATTTGAGGGTCTCCAACAGCTTCTCAGGTTGAACTCCAAAATCCTCCTGTGGCACTGTCTGTGGAGTTTGAGGGGTTTGCTGGTGTGAAATGACTGAGTACAAACTGGTGGTAGTTGGAGCAGGTGGTGTTGGGAAAAGTGCTCTGATTATCCAGCTAAACCAGAACCATTCTGTGAATCAATATGATCCCACCATAGAGGACTCTTAGTGAAAACAAGTGGTGATTGACAGTGAGATCATCTGTATGCTGGACACAGCTGGAAAAGAGGCCTACAGCAACATAAGCTACCAATGCATGAGGACAGGCAAAGGGTTCCTCTGTGTACTTACCACCAATAATAGCAAATCATTTGCAGATATTAACCTCTACAGAGATCAAATTAAGTGCATTAAAAACTCTGATGATGTCCCCATGGTGCTGGTAGAGAACAGGTGTGACTTGCCAAAAAGGACAATTGACACAAAGCAAGCCCACAAGCTGGCCAAAAGTTATGGAATTCCATTCATTGAAACCTCAGCCAAGATCCAATAGGGTGTGGAAGATGCCTTTTATCCGCTTATAAAGGAGATACGCCAGAATAAAAGGGTCTGAAAATGTAACAACATCTCGGCCTCACCCACAGCTCACAGGTGTCTCCAGTCCTGGGAGAGAAACACATTAAATTTCATCCTTATAGTGCTAACAGGAGGCATCAGGCAAAAGTCTATAAGCAGGAGTAATAAGCAGGGAGCAAATATGGATGAACTGTTTTCTATTATGTTACTGACTCGTTCAAGTTTTGAAACCATGACCTAGTCCATTAGCACCATGGTTTATTCAACTGAGATAATTATTCAAGCCCCTATAGGATGCTCAAACTGCTCTAGACTGAGAGAAGAGGGGTGATGAGAAGGGAACTGAAGGCCCCTCCCTGTTAATTGTTAACCTGCCTGTTAATTGTTAATAACTATATTTAATGTTTGAAAAATCATTCATCTCAGCTATAAAGTAATAACATGTGAATTTTTACAGTATCTGACTACTAATAAATGGAGGACTTCCTGGTATGAAGCAATTTATTATAATGGAAGCTCATTGATGATTAAATTATCAGTAAGCTAGAAGAAATTACAAATATTGATAGGTGGTGCCTACCAAATAAAGATTAGCTAGAGTTAAATTAAATTACTCATAATTGTTTCATTTCTATCTTTCTCCTTGTAGAATCCCAAACAGGGAAACTATCTTCATGAACATACACAAAGCATCTGCCATCCGTAGATACACCTTTCCATCAAAGACTGATGGCTCACAGCCACTTTCCTATACATTAGTTCTTGAAACATCTGTTCCAATTACAAACTGTAATAGAATCCTACAGAGCACTTCTAGGAACAAGGCACTTTGATGTGAATGTTGGATTCAATAGCAAGCACCTGAAAGTATTCATGTGCACATTTATGAATACAGAGCAGATACCAGTTTATAGAACATAGCTAATCACACTACAAATCAATCAGAAACATTAGTTATATTCTTGGAAAGAGAGTAATTTATGATATTTTCCCCTAACTAACAAGGCTAAGTTCAACAGTTGGGGGCAGGGGGAAGCCACCAGCAGTTGTTACCTTAGAGCTTAAGAAACTGTTGTCAACAGAATTGCATGTCTACAGTTTGGTTCTCTGCATCAATGTAAACTGCTTTTCAGAGGACAAAGCCAGCTCACAGGTGTGTTTGTTTCTAGGGGAAACCCAGGGTAGAGAACCACTGGGGAGAAACAGGTCCATTTTTCTGGTCAGACAGCTAAACAAGGAGGTAGTTATTGTGAGAGGTCTCAGGTTAGATGGCTGTGCTCAGTCACCAAGTCAGGGAAGCAGGAGCTTCACTGAGATGCAGAGAGCAGCGGGAATACATCTCCTCCAGGGATGTCAGAACCAGGTCATCAGTGCAGCTTGAAAGTGTCTCTTTTCTGATGACAGAATGCTCAAAGGGTCTTACTATATCACTATACAGGGCAGTCCATAAAATCTTGACTGCCATTGTCACTGCTATTGAGCTTTTTCATTCTGGCTACATGTAAACTGAAGCCACGGTCCATATCTCCATTTTTCCCCTCGATAGATTAGTGGTAAGTATTTAAAACATGTCTATAAGGTAGTGTGCCAACTAACCAACGCTGATGTGTTTGTTCAAATAAAGAGGTATCCTTTTCTACTTGAGAAAGAATGTAAAATGTCATTAGTTGTTGTCATGTACAGGCTTGGAATTTGTGGCAATACCCTGATATTTCATTAGTGGGTTTTGTTTGTCATGTGATACTTAAGATATAACTCAGCTCAGTAATTCTAATGAAAACATAAGTTGAAAACCTTGATTTACAAAAGAAGTGTAACATGTTATATTGAGCACATCCATACATGATATAATTTCCCCCTTGCATAAAATATTAAATAAAATGGTATAACTTGTGCGAGAATACAGAGTGATAACCTTAAGTTGTTTTCAGTATTTGTGTTTGTGGTAACATGACATGTTTAGTAGAATCTTTAGTACACCAGGGCCCTGCTTTAAATTGATTATGTCTAATTTCTCCAATTTCAATTGGAGTGTCAGGGATGTTGAAAGCTCACCTACCAGGCAAGTGAAAGTTAGGTGTCTGGAATAGACCTTTACAATCTGGAAACTGCAACCAAGTGGGAAGTTTCTGGAGAGTCCAGTTACACAAGTTCATTGGATCTAGGACCCACCACGTGATGACTTATTATTGTAATAATGAGATAATTATTTCACATGTACAGAGATTTCATGTGCTATGGTAAAATTTCAAATTGTAGACAATAAAAACAAAACTCAGCTTCTACCCCTAGCACAATATTATTGTCTTCATTCTATAACCAGTTACGCACATAATTCTTGTCTATAGTACAGCAAGCATATGGTGCTGGTGGACAGAATAGATCCAGGTAGATTCACTGTTGGAGTTATGTGGAAGAGAACACATGAAGAATTTGAAAAGTGAAAGTCATTTGCTTAGTGAAAATCTCTGTATAACATTTGAAGAGCAAGGAATCAGAGGTTCTCTAGATTTGGAACATACAGTATTTGTGGAAGAGCATTGTGAGGTCCATACAGTCTGCCATACTAAAGGAGCCTCAAGGCCTTTCCTAGAGTAACTTCCAGTTCATTTTTTTGTAACCCAGCAGAACTAAGACAGTACCATGCGGGGAAAGGTAACTTCTCTTCAGCTGCAAGACACCTTGTGGGACAGTATGAAGATGGGAAACATGTGTCATAGGTGGTAAAAGTCCTTACTTTATTGAAACTGGTATTCTGAAGGGACAACCCAGAAAAGGAACTGAGAACCCGAAGGAAGGAGACATCAGAAACCTATCCTTTTACTGAAGATTCTGGAAACACCATGCGGTATAATGGGGGGGGGGGGTGCACTGCCTTTATCTCACAACCGTAAAAATATTCCCTTGATCTTCGTTTCCTACACATTTAGGCAAAAAATGTATCAGTCTCCCCAGTAGTGGGTGGAACTGCATTGAAGAAGCCATGGAAACTACCAGAGAGCCAAATAACCCTATTTAAAAATGGGGTACAGAGCTAAACAACTAATTTTCACTTGAGGAATATCGAATGGCTGAGAAGCACCTAAATAAATATTCAACATCCTTAGTCATCAGGGAAATACAAATCAAAACATCCCTGAGATTTTACCTTACACAAGTCAGAATGGCTAAGATCAAAAATTCAGGAGAAAGTGTGTGCTTGTACCATCTTACAGCCCCACCAGCAGTGGAGGAGTGTTCCTCTTTCTCCACATCCTCACCAACACCTGCTGTCTCCTGAGTTTTTGACCTTAGCCATTCTGACTGGTGTAAGGTGAAATCTCAGGGGTTTTTGATCTGCATTTCCCTAATGACTAATGGTGTTGAGCACTTCTTAAGGTGCCTCTCGGCCATCCGAAATTCTTCAGGTGAAAATTCTTTCTTTAGATCTGTACCCCAATTTTTAATAGGGTTATTTGGTTCCCTGGAGTCTAACTTCTTGAGTTCTTTGTATATATTGGATATTAGCCCTCTATCAGATGTAGGGTTGGTGAATATCCTGTCCCAATTTGATGGCTGCTGTTTTGTCCTTTTAACAGTGTCCTTTGCCTTACAGAGTATTTATCTTAATTGAAAATTTGAATTCCTCCCTTAAGGTCTGTGTCCATACTTCATAGTTGTCCTTTTGTTCCTACTCCTTATACTTGAGTTCCTGTATTCTCTGTTCAAGGTTCTGCCTCCACATTTAAAATTTTTCTTTGTATTATAACTGTGATATTCCTCTGTCCATTTTATTTTGATTGATTAATTTTAAAAGGTTATTCTGAAAGCCTTGCTTCCAATCCTCTTTATATTCTCTCTGCTGATCAGTATGATCTGTGAACTATTGTACCTTTTGGTCTAGCATCTTTTCCAGCTCCTGAGTCAGCCTTCAATGCACAGGCGTGAGCTGCCATTTTGACTATGGGATGCCAGAGAGTTCTAGCAGGCAAAGTCAGCTAAGAGTCATAGCCCGAGGCTAACATAGTGGGGGGGGTCTAAGCCGGACAGGCCTTGGACTGACCCAGGCCCTGGGCTGCTTAGTGGGCCATCTGTATGCCAACCCAGCAAGGAGGCTGTTAGCCTAGCAGACTCTCCTGGCACTTTCAGGGAGCGTGTGTACACTCCGCCATCCTGGCCACCTGAGAGAACCAATTAACTGTCATATCCGAGGGGAACTTTGCTCGGGCCTTAGCCTACCAGGCTTTTGCCTAGACTCAGGGCCTCAGCAGATAGGCTAGCCTTGTGTGCACCAACCCGGTTGGGAGATCAGCTGCCCAGCAGAGTGACCAGCACTCAGAAAAGGTCCCGCATCATCCACCACCAGCACTCCCTAAAGGAGCAAACGGGCACTGCCTGGTTCACACAGACAATCTGGGGCAAGGCACACTAGGGCTCCAAGGGCACCCAAGAGGAGGACAGCACATCAGCAATCTGTAACAGGGGAAATCCATCCATCCAGTGTTACAGAAATAGCCCTATAGCCTCATAAGAGGCACAAACATCAGCCAGAGACAAAACCAACTAATGCCAGAGATAACAAGATGGCAAAGGACAAATGCAGGAATGCTACTAACAGAAATCTAGGCAATATGGCAGCGTCTGAACCAAACTGTCCAACATCAGCAAGTCCTGGTTACACAAACACACCAGAAAAACAAGATTTGGATTTAAAATCACTGTGCATGATGCTGCTAGAAGAACACAAAAGGGACATAAATGAATCTTTTAAAGAAATACTGGGGAACATGAATAAGCTAGAAACCAATATAATGGAAACACAAAACTCACTTAAAGAAATTCAGGAGAATAAAGCTCAAGAGATAGAAGCCAATAAAGAAGGAACACACACACACGCAAACTTAAAGAAATGCAGGAGAAAGTGAGTCAAACAGCAGAAGTCATGAAAGAGGAAATATAAAAATCTCTTAAAGAATTACAGGAAAACACAAGCAAGTGAAGGAGCTAAGCAAAACCATCCAGGATCTAAAATCAAAAGTAGAAACAACTAAGAAATCACAAAGGGAGACAACTTTGGAGATAGAAAACCTTGAAAAGAAACCAGGGGCCATAGATGCAAATATCAACAATCGAATACAAGAAATGGAAGAAAGAATCTCAGATGTCGAAGATACCATAGAAACCATTGACTCAACAGTCAAAGAAAATGCAAAAAGATTGTATCCCAGAACATCCAGGAAATCCAGGACACAATGAGAAGACCAAACCTAAGGATTATAGGTATAGATGAGAGTGAAAATTTACAGCTGAAATGGCCAGCAAATATCTTCAACAAAATTATGGAAGAAAACTTCCCCAACTTAAAGAGAGTGATGCCCATGAATATACAAGAAGCCTACATAACTCCAAACAGACTGGACCTGAACAGAAATACAACTCGTCACATAATAATCAAAACCCCCAAATGTACTAAACAAAGAAAGAATATTAAAGACAGCAAGAGAAAAAGGCCAAGTAAGATATAAAGGAAGACCTATCAGAATCACACCAGACTTCTCACCAGAGACCATGAAAGCCAGAAGATCTTGGGTTGATCTCATGCAGACTCTAAGAACACAAATGTCAGTCAAGACTACTATACCCAGCAAAACTCTCAATTACAATAGATGGAGAAACCAAGATATTCCACGACAAAACCAAATTTAAACGATATCTTTCTACAAACCCAGCTCTACAAAGAATAATAGGAGGAAAACTCCAATACAAGGAGGGAAATGACACACTGGAAAAAGTAAGATAGTTACCTTCTTTCATCAAACACAAAAGAAGATAATCACTCAAATAAAAAACTAACATAAAAAATGACAGGAAGTAATAATCACTATTCCTTAATATGTCTTAATGTCAATGGACTCAACTCTCCAATAAAAAGACATAGACTAATAGACTGGATAAGGAAACAGGACCCTACATTTTGCTGCATACAGGAAACACACCTCAGTGTCAAAGACAAAAACTACAATTTTACAAGCCAATGGTCTCAGGAAACAAGCCAGAGTAGCCATTCTAATACCGGATAAAATTGACTTTCAACCTAAAGTCATCAAAAGAGATGCAGAAGGATACTTCTTGCTGGTCAAAGGAAAAATCCACCAAGAAGAACCTTCAATTCTGAATATCTATGCACCAAATGCAAGGGCACCCTCATTCATAAAAGAAACTTTACTAAAGCTCAAAGCACACATTGCACCTAACACAATAATTGTGGGTGACTTCAACACTCCACTCTCCTCCATGGACCGATCAGGAAAACAGAAACTAAACAGGGACACAATAAAACTAATTGAAGCTTTGGACCAATTTCACTTGACTGATATTTATAGAACATTTCACCCTAAAACAAAAGAATATACCTTTTTCTCAGCACCTCATGGTACCTTCTCCAAAATTGACCATATAACTGGTCACAAGACAGACCTCAACAAATATAAAAAGATCAAATTAATCCCATGCCTCCTATCAGATCACTATGGAGGAAGAGTGGTCTTCAATAACAACAAAAACAACAGAAAACCCACATACACATGGAGGCTGAACAATACTCAATGACACTTTGGCCAAAGAAGAAATAAAGAAAGAAATCAGAGACTTCTTAGAATTTAATGAAAATGAAGGCACAACATACCCAAATCTTTGGGACACAATGAAAGCAGTGCTAAGAGGAAAACTCATAGCCCTGAGTGCCTCCAACAAGAAAATGGAGAGTGCATACACTAGCAGCTTAATGATACACCTGAAATCCCTGGAGCAAAGAGAAGCCAATTCACCCAGGAGGAGTAGAAGACATGAAATCATCAAACTCAGGGCTGAAATCAGTCATGTGGAAACAAAGAGAACCATACAAAGAATCAATGAATCCAGGAGCTGGTTCTTTGAGAAAATCAACAAGATACATAAACCCTTAGCCAGACTGACCAAAGGGGACAGAGAAATTATCCAAATTAATAAAATTAGAAATGAAAAGGGGGATATAACAACAGAAACTGAGGAAATTCAAAAAATCATCAGATCCTACTACAAAAGCCTATACTCAACACAACTGGAGAATCTGGAGAAAATGGACAATTTCCTAGACAGATACCAAATACCAAAATTAAATCAGGACCAAATAGATCATCTAAACAGTCCCACAACCCATAAAGAAATAGAAGGGGTCATAGAAAGCCTTAAAAGTAAAAACAGCACAGGACCAGATGGCTTCAGTGCAGAATTCTATCAGACCTTCAAAGAAGATCTAACACCAATACTCTTCAAACTATTCCACAAAATAGAAACAGAAGGAACACTACCCAATTCCTTCTACGAAGCCACAATTACACTGATACCAAAACCACACAAAGATCCAACAAAGAAAGAGAGCTTCAGACCAATTTCCCTTATGAACATCAATGCAAAAATACTCAATAAAATTCTTGCCAACTGAATCCAAGAACACATCAAAACGATCATCCGCCATGATCAAGTAGGAATAACAAAAAACCCAGGATAGCTAAAACTATTCTCAACAACAAAAGAAATTCAGGGGGAATCAGTATCCCTGACCTCAAGCAATACTACCGAGCAATAGTGTTAAAAACTATATGGTATTGGTACAGTGACAGGCAGGCGGATCAATGGAACAGGATTGAAGATCCAGAAATGAACAGGGCAAAACCAGAACAGGGAAGTGGGAAGGGGTGGGTGGGAGAACAGGGGCAGGGAAAGGGGCTTATGGGACTTTCTGGGAGTGGGGGGCTAGAAAAGGGGAAATCATTTGAAATGTAGATAAAAAATATATCAAATAAAAAATAAAAAAAGTAAAAATAAAAATAAAACAAATCCAGACAAACTAAAAGAACAAAAAGTCTGAATAGCCCTGAGCATGATGGAACAGGAGACCACTCCCTAACAGAACATCGATGACTCTGATACTAAGGACAAGAATTAATAAATGGAACCTTGTGAATATGAAAAACTTATGAAAGTCAAAAGACACCATATTCAATGCTTATCAATTGGGGAAAAACCTTCACTAATTCTATATTCAATAGACAAGGACTTGTGATTCTATGGGGAATGATGGGGTACTGGGAAGAGAAGGGCTGGTATTGGAATCTATTGTGAATAAACAACTCCAATCAGAAAGATACACATGAAGAAATGGAAGACATCCATTTACATAGAAAACAGAAGAATAAAAACATGACAGATGGCCATGCACATACTGCTCTCACCATGAAATGAGGAGTGTCTAAAGAATTCTCCAAAATTCCCTAGAAATAGATTTCTAGATATTTATTTCAGACAAAGATATTTAGAAACATGAATTTTTCTAATTTAAAAATACACTACTATTATAAGTCCATAATCACACTTATGACTGCTAAGAAATATTGAATGTGTACAAGGGAAGTGTCTGTGCCAGAAGTGTTCTTGTACTAAATTAATCCCAGTACTAAGAAGGCGGAATTACACTGATGCTTCTTGAGAAATTGACTTGTTGTACAAGGTGACTTATGATTGAGACAGGAAAAAGAATCTTATTCAACAAAACAAATTAAAATCAATCAACAGCATGCCACTCAAGTCACGTGTGCATAGGAATAATGAACTACTACTAATAGGATGGAGACAAAAAACACAGAAGTTTCTCATAGTTACTATATCAGGATTATTTAAAAATCACTGTCTATTCTTAAATTAGTCTGTAATGCAGTAGCCTATTGCCATCACATAGCATCATAATAGTGTGTTTTCTTAGACTCTAAGGTATAACATTAATAAATCAATATGTGTAAACACATATCTGAAGGCTGTATTCATGTATGACAGTTCATAGATTTCAGATGGAAAATTTAACACTGAATGTTTTGCTGCTTAATTAATGCTTATGCCACCATAACTTGAAGACAGCTAAAACTTAAAAAAAAAATGGACAGAGAAAATATCATTTAAGAGTCAATGAAAACTCCAGTGGTCCTTAAGGGACTAAAGTGCATAAGCTCCAAGGTCAGAATCTTGACTAGGACAGTGATAAAACAGAAGAGTTAAAAACAATGGATGGACGTGAATTATAACAGGTTTACACCTACCATCAGGAAATATAAATATGTTTGCAAATGACAATTATGTCCTCTCAGAAAATATTATGTAAATATCCTGGCAAAAATATGATGGATAAAAAGAATCAAGATAAGACATAGTCAGCAACTTACCAACACATTAGACTTTGAGGGTCAATGTTCTTATGAGCAGCAGAGAAAGTGGTCTCAATCATGGTCCAGTTTCTGTTTGTTCATTAGCCCACAATGCCTTTGACCTGGGAATTTCAATGGTTTCTTGGATGCAGTTCCTGCCCCAGCTTTGTTGACTGAAAAATTTCCCAGGGCCTAAATTAGCAACATCTGCAAGTGAAGGGAATTTGTACATGACTGTAAGACTTAAAGAAACTGTTATCCTCACCTTTTTCCACACCATGCACCTTCCAAAATCCTCCTGACAAGGAGAGACTTCTGATGCCACTCTCTTCCTTCAGTCCCTCAGTCCCTATTCTGAGTTCTCCTGTTGCAAAACCGGTATCAGTCAAGGAATGATGCTTTCCAAATACTACAAATGATTCCCAACCCCAGGCTGACTACAGCTAAAAAAAGATTCCTTCCCTGCAGGTACTGCAATCTTCCTGGTGGGTTTCTAAAAACATAGTCATTGGAAGGCCTTCTAGGAATGCCCATCAGGCTCCTGTAGTGTGACTCTTACCATGTATCTTAACATGCTCTTCCACAATTAGTGATTGTCCAAATCCAGTGAGCGTCAAGTCCCATGGCCTTCAAATGATATGGTGAATTTCCCTGAGCCAATGATTTGCATCTTTCTTAATCTGAGAATATTTAACTCCACATAACTCTAAAAGAAAGATCACCTGGACCTATTTTGTGCACCTTCACCATATGATTGCTGTACCAAAGAAAATAATTGTATGTATAATGGTTATAGAATGAAGGCAATCATGTTTCATGAGGGGTAATATGTAAGATGGGTTTTCTTTGTGCAGAATTTATTTTTTTCCATGACAATGGAAATCTCTGCATATTTGGGATAATGATCTCTAAGTCATCAAGCTGTAGGGACTCTCCATTGAACATGTGCGCAGGAATCACCAGAACTATCCTATTGGCTGCAATTTCAAAACTGTTATTCCAGACTTGTAACTTTCAATTGCCTGGTGTTTGGGCTTCAACATCCTTGATGCAGCAATCAACCGAAATTATCTACCATCATTTGAAAGGAAGGCTCTCCACTGCTTCTACAAATAGTAAGATTCTACTACCAACAAGGTCCTTTATCAAGAACAATGCAATGTTATCCCTTAGTAGTTTCTCACAAGCTAAACTAATTTTTTAGAGCAAGGAAAAATATGTAGTGATGTGGATTTGTTCATTGTAATATACACTTTTCTTTGATCCTAATTTTCTGAGCCTTTCTGAATTTAGTGTAAGTATTCTACTATATTGCATTAGCTTGGAGTTAAGACTTGTTCATGTTTTTTAAGTTCTTCCAATTGTATTTCTAGCATGTTTGGATTTCTAAACTGAGCATGAGCATGTACCTCATCTACTATTCAAAGGACATAATTTCAAGAGTATAGATTGATATTTGTATGATGAATCTGTTAATTTCAATGGATTACATATGAATTTAAGATAAAGATAATTCCTTAATAGTAAGATGTTGGGGTTTTATTCAGAATGTATATTCTGAGGTATATATAGTTTTACCATTCTATAAATGATTTGTGAATAGAATGGAAGTCAAATTCATTCCTTGTAGTAGAGCATTAAGGCACAAGAAGATAGCACACAATAATAATTTGGAAAATGTGCTTTTGTGTGTCACTGTTCTGTGTGTCATTGGAGTTTTGTTAAATTAAAGAGAATTGATGACTCCAGAGCCATGGATTTACAAAACACAGCCTCAATGGTTATCCATGAAAACTATAAAGTCATATTACCAATTATTTTTGGTAGACTTTTCTCTTATTCTCTATTGAAATCAAAAGAGAAGGCTTATTGCTGAGGCTCTGTTTTGAGCCTTTTTATCTTAGCCTTGTACTAGTATGGCAGTAAGACTGCAACATTGAACAGAATCTTCCCTGTTTTAGCTAACATAAGTCAGCATCACTAATACAGTGCTTCAAAATTTTGTAATGCTAAAACCTGATATACAATTCAAATTATTTGAATATGGGCAGACTAACATGGTGCTGAACGAGTGATTTTTCAGTTCTAAGACTATTGGAAATATATGTATCCAGTTTATCTTAGGCAACCCTCATGACAAAGTCATCCCAGCACCTAAGGTGTTGATACCCACCTACTGAAAATCACTACAATTAAGTTTATGATACAGGTTTACAAAAAACATTCATGACTTCAGCATTTGATTTATGAGAAACATTTCCAGGGAAGATGCAACATATATTCATCTAAGTGTCCCAAGTGCCAACTGAAAACAACCAGAGTCCTGCCTGACCCCAGAGTGCACTTCGCCACCCACAGAGCAGTGTCCTGCACATTCTCACAGTCCGATACATGCATAGCAACAGTATGGGGAATGAGCAGTCAACCTTCCCGTGTCTGCCTCCATGAGTGGCCCTAGCACTGAGGCAGGCCATACAAGGGCCACCATCTTAAAACACAGCAGCACACACTTGGTACCTGAGCTGAGGTATGAGGATTTTCATTTGCTGGCTAGCCTGGAACATATAGGGACATCTATGTGTAAACAAGATGGAAGGCTGAGGTAGGTGTACTTGCTTTCTATCCCAGCACTACTGGGGTGGGGGTGGGCATGTACGCAGATATGTCTTATGTTAGCCTGGTCTACATAGAATGTATAAGGCCAGACAAGCTTCTTAGTGACTTAAAATGACAATAAAACACAAGGAAAAGATGCCCAAGAAGGAAATGAACTACAGTTAAAACTCACACTTGAGTATGATTTCTCACATAAGTTTTCCCGTTCATGCAACATGCAAGTCCTCTTGGAATTAGACCTCCCAACTTCTAAGATTAAAAGTGTTTCACCCCACATAAAAAAATTCAATCACCCAAATATATAAAATAAATAGAATTTTTAAACTGTTTTAATCTCACATCAATAACCAAGGCTCTGGTTTCTACTCTCAGCCTCACTGTAGCCCCTCTTCCTATCTCTGTAAATGGCAGACTCATGACCCTAATGAGTCAAGCTATGCCTTGGGCTCAGCATTGACTTTGCTTATCTTGTACGTATTCCATGTGCTGATGGCTAGCACATTCTATAGAATTTCTTCACTACAATATTACAATTTACAGCTTCCTTCTTGCTATCCATGCTTCTCACCTGTCAGCATCAAGGAGGAATTCTGTAAAATATATCCTACCTTGCTCTAAATCCTCTCAGACTCTGAGCTGCAGAATTCCACCCTCATTTTACTCTGTGCTCAGGCCATGGTTTCAGCCTGACTGTTCCTCACATACCAAGCTCCTGACTGCTCAGGGCTTTCACACCTTCTCCTACAGGGTAATCCTTTTGAATTGTCCCTGTGACTTCCTGGAACTATGACCTACCTTGGAATATCCACCCTGTGGTACCTAGGAAAATGGCTCTGGCCTCCAGCTTCACAGAAAGTGTTCCTGTTCAGTATTGTATTACAGAATTCTTTGGTGATTAACTAGTCTTTCATCTCTTTAGAACCTGGCTTCCTCAGAAAGGGAATCTTGTCTTTCCTCCTATTTTTTCTCCAGCAAATAATTAAGTTTAATAATAATTAAGGTTCACAAATATTATCTCTGCACTTGGAAGTAGAGCCAAAAGTGTTGAGTTGGAGGCCAGATTGGGCTACATGAGTCCTTGTCTCCAAAACAGAAGTAAGCATGGAGACATGGGCCGTTAATCTCAGCAATCAAGAGGCAGACCCAAGCCGGGCGGTGGTGGCGCACGCCTGTAATCCCAGCACTCTGGGAGGCAGAGGCAGGCAGATTTCTGAGTTCGAGGCCAGCCTGGTCTACAGAGTGAGTTCCAGGACAGCCAGGGCTATACAGAGAAACCCTGTCTCGAAAAAAACCAAATCCAAAAAACAAAAAAACAAAAAACAAAAAAACCAAAAAAACAACAAAGAAAAAAGAGGCAGACTCAGTTCATTTACATAGTTACTTTCTGTAAAGCAAGCAAACAAACAAAATATGGAGAGTATGCAGCCCCTATTAAGGGCTCTGTGGGAGTGCTGTCTGTGGACTGCTGACTACAACAAGGCAGTATGATGCTCAAACAGAGCTGGCAGTAATACTGGGTGTACCCTCTAAGGGTCAAGGTGCTTCAACTCACCCACTTAGACTTTGTCCACTCCAGGGTCCCTGGACAGTAGTTCTCTAGTCACTACTCAACCAAATGTCTTCTATATGCTGCAGAAAACAGCAAAGAGGGTATTCTCTCCATAAGTTGCCCCTGGTAGGGCATTTTCCCTGAACATAGATATAGACCAAAGATTTTGAAAGGAAAGGAAACACAGGGGATCCTCAAAGGATGGTATGGCTTGTGGTACTAGGACCAGCCCTGAAACAATTACCTAAGCTTAGGGGGAAATTTGGTTTCTTATTGGTCACACAGGTATATACTGTTTCCTTATCAATCATTGCCTATTTCCTGAGAATGTGGATCAGAGTGCCCCTTGCTGTCTGTGTGGCATAGTGCAGGATATGCAGAGACCTGAAAATCTGGAAGTGGAGGGGCAAGTAACATGACTGTCAAGAACACTGGAATTCCTAAGAGTCCCAGTGGACAGCTGCAACTCAGATGGGGTGCAGAATGTGACTCCTGCTAATTCCGGTGCTGTGCCCTCTTACACCTGGAGAGTATCCATCCTGTAACCTCCACACCTATATTGAGTCCATAGTAAGAAGAGCTTTAGAACATCTGATGCTCTGGCTCTGTGTTAGGTAAGCTCCATGCCCTAAGAGGATAGAAACAGCTGGGCCAGCATTGTGAGCTAGACCTAGGAAGAAAGCTTGCTAAAATGATAATGAATGCTAGCAGGTTTTGGTTGGTGAAATCCTCAGTCTTTGGGCAAGTATGGTGCCTTTCTCCTACATGGTATCTAAAATGGCCTTATTCACTGAGTTCTTCAGTCCCATATTCATAGCACATAGGAGGGCAGTTCCTCAGAGCCAAGGCAGTCATTCTTATCACACACACACAGGACATAGAGGCAGAGGGGGACTAGTGGGAGAAAAGAATGTGAACACAATCCCTTATGTTTCCATTATGCATCTCATATTCTAGTCAGGACGGGAGTCATAGGGTGTTCTGCTTAAGGCTGATGGAGTACAAAATAGCTGCAATTGAGAGAAGAGAGGAGGAGAAAGACCCTTTGGCTCAACTCTAAAGTGGTTCCCAAAGGACTATCCTCAGTATTGGACTCTCATGAGTGGCTGAGTTAAGTCATACAACTGAGTTGTTCAAGACCAAGTCCAGTGTGCAAAGAATTTTTCTAATATCCCTACTTTCTCCTCAATCTTGGGGAGAGTTGTGGTGGCTAGGACAACATGGTATGAGTGTGGGGTGACCCAAGGTAAACCAGTGGGTAGACACATCTTCTGGCCCAGGGAGGAGATCTTGGCTGCTCAGTGAGGTCTCCCATAGTTGTGTGTGGCAGATGCCTTTAACATTTACTTTCCAAAGCACTGTCTGCTGGGCTGGGATATCCTGCCTCTAAATTCTGAAACAAAGGTCTGGGTCTGGACCTCTGGACCTCTGTGTATTATGGAGAAGCACAGAACCAGCATCTATCATCCACAAGCCGATGACACATGGTAGGGTTCATTGTGTGTTCCAACCTAGGGTGTGAATATATCCCAGTGAGACAGATCCTATCAAGATGAGGAAACAAGGCTCTGAGAAGGTGTCCCATACCACTTTGAAACTCCTTGATATCTGTTCCACTCTACTCAGCAAGGAGGCCCTGACTCCAAGATACAGAAGGAGTTGTGGCTATTGTGCCCAATCTATCCACAAGGAATCTCACAATATTTTACTGTTCATGTATCACCTAGTAGCTCCCTATGACCTCACTATTCTACTTCCAAGCCTTGCCAGCACAGGACCCACCACTGATCTGATCACAAACTCAGGTTGCCCAGCTCTGTCCCTCCCACTAGAAGCCCTGTGGACTGACTATCCAGACAGTGACAATATTCTACCAGTACCAGCAGTGTCCACTGACAAGAAGCACCTGAGGGCTGATAGTGGCCAAGATGGAGGTCACTGAGCTGTCTCTCCTTGGTTGTCCTTTCTGTATACAGAAGTATTGAAAGTGGGAATTCCAGAACAGAGGGGAGGGAGTGCTAATGAGTAGTATGCTAATAAAGCTCAGGGCCCTACACTTCCTGTTACCATGTAAGCCTCTCTTTCCTGCTGGTCCTCTTGAGGTCCAGGAGTCATGGTCTCATCTGATCTCCCTTTGCCTAAAAAAGAAACCAGGAACCAGGGCATGAAAACCCACCACTGGGAGTGTGGCTTTTTTCTGTGTATTCTCTCCCATATGATCTCACAAAGTCCAGGCTGGCCAGGAACTCACCATATAGCCAACAATGTCCTTGAACTTTTGATCCTTCTATTTCTATCTCCTCAGTATGCGATATGGGTGTGTGCCACTGGACCCTGCTTAGGATACTGACTTTTTCTCTAGCTCTCAGATCAAGATAGATATCTACCTACCATACAGATAGGGTTTGTGTCCCGAAAGCAGGCTAGACGAAAGTCAGTGTTTAAATATCTCAGGACTGTGGAGCTGGATCAATGGATAAAGACCCTTCCAATATAAGTTTGATGACCAGATTCCAAAACTGAGCCGCATTCCAAGTGTACATAATCCTATGGGGAGGTGAAAGACTGAAATAAAGGAATCCCAAAGCTTATGGGCAAGATAACCAGGCATACAATTTGGAAGAACAACAAAGAAACACAATTCATCAAGGTGTAAGGTATGGACCTACACCCAATGAGGTCTTCGAGATTTCACATGCATGCCATAGCATGTGTGTACTATATCTGCCAAAATACAGTGTCTCACCATGGTACTCACTGAAAAATGAGTCTCATCTTGAATGTTCTCTCTCCTTGATCTTAGTGGAAGGATTCTCTTGAGGTCTCAGGTATCTTCACGCTCCTTTCTGGGCCCAGTACTAGAAACTGGTTGACCCACTATCAAAATGAAGGATATAGTGAGAAGCTGACAGGTAAGATCCTCATGAGAAACATATTTGACAGGTGTTTTTCCCATGCCTTGTATGCTTTATGTTGCACATACTACTTGTGGTGGTTTGAATGAACATATTGTCTGTAGTCTCTGTGAAGGTGTCACCTTGGAGGAATAATGCCCTTGGATGTGAGCTTTGGGAGTTAAAAGACTCCCTCTTCTGAGTGCATTTACTCTGTATCCTTTTTGTGGATCTCTATATGAACCCTCAGCTCTCACCTTCCAGCTTAGCTGCCAACCTGCCATGATGTGCCATTCTCCATGGGCTTTAATCTTCAGGAACCATATAAAACCTTCAGGAACCATATAAAACCTTCATTCTGTAAGTTGCCTTGGTCACGCTGTTTTACCATAGAAGTGGAAAAATAACTAAGACACCTCTGTATCAGAGGGTTGGCATTGGATCACCCATATCCAGTGGTATACAGATGCCTTTAGCTCTTGCACATAGAACTGAACACATCTCTCTAGATTGTCTAGACACTTTTTGTACATGTTTGCACATATAGATCTTTTTGAAAGTTCCATTTTCAGTCTGGAGAAATGGCAGAGGAAATGAAAATGGTTACTTTTTAAGAGGTCCCGGGTATAATTCGCATCAACTATATTGTGGCTCATAAAATATTCTAACTCTAGTTTTTGACAGAGATATTGGGTACTAATTGGAAACATTATTGGACTACTGTCCCCAGGGCTCAAGACAGGTAGAGAAAACAAACAAAACCCTATTAGAGACCTTAACTAAATTGACCTTGGAGACTGGCTGAGGCTGGGTGGTGCTTCTCCCCTTGTTTCTGAACAGCCTCTGCCATTTTAACCTGACCCCCCTAGAGATCCTCTTTGATACCCCAACTCCTTTGGTGTCCACTGGGCTCTCCCAGGAGCTGTCCCACAATATGAGATTTGCCTTAAATGCTCCAGGCATGCAAGAGACTCCTCACTGCTTCCAGATAGCTGACTGGATCTGTTATAAGAAGACTTCAGGAACAGTTGCTGAAACCCTGATGAAAGAAACCCTCACCAAATTGACCACAGAGACTGGTGTTAATGATTAGATAGCTCTCATAGCCTTTGTGCTCTTCAGGCCTTTGTTCTCTAGTCTCAAGGAGCTCGAGTGGGTGAGGCAGCGAGCATGGAAGCAGCTCCGGGAGGCCTACTCAGGAGAAAGAGACTTGCAGGTTCCACATTGCTTCCAAGTTGGAGATTCGGTCTAAGTTAGATGCCACCACGTAGAAAACCTTGAGAGTCAGTGGAAAGGCCCTTATCTTGTACTCTTGACCACCCTGCTTTCTGTTTTGATGATACCCTTAGTAATTTTGCTCCTGTTGCTTACAGTTGGGCCTTGCACATTTAATAGGTTTATTGTGTTTGTTAGAGGACGAGTGAATGTGGTCTGATCATAACACTTAAATAATAGTAAGAGAGCATTTTGAGCCAAGAGGAGGCTGACGTTTAATTCTCCTAGTTTTAAGATTAGATCTATTAACAAGAGAAGAAATGGGGAATGAAAAGATACAAAATATGGCCTAACTCTCTAAGGTTCCCAAGAAGTCAGAAGTTTAAAATGCTATCTCTCTTCAAAGAAGCTCTAACTCCAGCTTTCTAAGGAGCCCCAAACACCTCAAATTCCAGAGCCCACTCTTTGTTTAAAAGGTCACATTTCTTGAGCCTGTTCTTTGTCAGAAACTAGGTGAAAGGTCGAAATCCAGAGCCCGCCCTTTGTTAGGCGTTTTGCAAAAGGGCCTTGAGTAGGTGATCCTGGCCCCAAAAGCTAACAGAAATGAACTAATTAGCTGCTTATCTTGCTTCTGTCAACTGCTTATGCCATTACCCCCACCCAGGAGTTCATGCAGCTATAGACACCTGAGAAAATAGGAAACTAACTGGTCCACAGAGGGCTCAAATAATTTAAGCAGATTGGCCTAAAAACTATGGAGTGGTACAAATTGATTGGCTTGTACTATGTGGGTTCTCGATGCTAAGGAATGATTGGTTTGTGATTCATGGGCTTTGTTGTAAATGTATAAAAGCTGTCCCAGTTCTGCACTCGGGTTCCCACAGTCCTCTGCCCCTGTGTGTTATATGACTGTGGACCACAGAGCCTCTGGAATAAAAATCCTCTTGCTTATTGCATCAAGACCTTTTCTCTCGAGTGATAAGGGTGTCACCTTCTGAGGCATGGGGTACTGGGGCACCCTCGTTTATTGTGTCTTCTAGACACACCAGTGTTATAAGTAATCAGAAGGGGTTTCTATATAGGGTAAAGCATAAAACTTTCATTGGAGCATTATCCCATCTGTCTTTAAATATTTAAGCCTATGACCTGCCATGTGGCTAGATCCTTAACTCTCTGCCCAAGTTCCCATCTATGTGTTTTCTTCTCTGTCTCCCACTAAATCTCCTCCATCTACTTTCTCCTCCCTACATCACTTTTTCTATCCAGAAACTCCACCTTCCAATTCTTGTCCATGAAATTGGATTTCATGGTTTTCTTCTTACAAGAAATCAGGTGAGACATATCACCAGAACAACAGTAGTTTGCCTTTAGGCATAGAGGGCTGCCTGCCCTTCCAGTATCTCAGTAGGTTTAGAAGGACAAGTGTTTACAAATGTAAGGCAGGTGTTGGGCCATAGAAATGACAAAATCAAGATCCTCCTACAATTAATTCTCTGTGATTATAGTAATTAAAACTTGAAAATAGATACATACCTCCAGACGTGTTTAGGAAATTAACCTCAATCCATGTGGAGAAACAATGCAGGCCACAAGAGGAAATTCAGGCAAACAGGTTGTAATGTCACTTTGATGTAAACTAGTCTGGCCTCAAACGAAGAGGAATACACCTGCCCCAATGTTCTGAATGCTGAAAGGACACCATCAAGAGGACAAATCGGCAACCAACAAATTGGGAAAAGATCTTCACCAATCCTACATCAGATAGAGGGCTAATATCCAATATATATAAAGAACTCAAGAAGTTAGACTCCAGAAAACCAAACAACCCTATTAAAAAATGGGGTACAGAGTTAAACAAGGAATTCTCACCTGAAGAAATTCGGATGGCGGAGAAGCATCTTAAAAAATGCTCAACTTCATTAGTCATTAGGGAAATGCAAATCAAAACAACCCTAAGATTTCATCTTACACCAGTCAGAATGGCTAAGATTAAAAATTCAGGAGACAGCAGGTGTTGGAGAGGGTGTGGAGAAAGAGGAACACTCCTCCACTGCTGGTGGGGTTGCAAATTGGTACAACCACTCTGGAAATCAGTCTGGCGGCTCCTCCGAAAACTGGGCACTAACTGCCACTAACAACCAAACAGGATGTTTTCACAAACTGACAGCAAGACCTCATTGCTGCTGACACAACTCATTGTATATGAAGAGGTCAAGCTGGTGCCTGCAAGAGCTGTCACTCTTATGTTCCAGGCTTCTTGTAACTGGAAGGTGCATGAATGGTACACAAAGACAACAATTTGGGTCATATATAAAGTAAGTAGTTATTGTATATTAAAAGCAGACCAAGAAATGAACCTTCATCAGGAAAATTCACCATAATTTGCTAGTTGGAAGTGGCCAGTCCCATATTCCAGGGGCTTCTATAAAAAATAATTTAGGTCACCATAGTTTCCAATTAGACACAAATCCAACATTTCAAAGACTAACCTGGTTCCTGGGGATGTGAGCCATGAAAGTTTATTTTGGGAATTACATATACATCCTCTCCACCTTGATTTCAGGAGGAAGAAGGTAAAGTGTCTACTGAGTGCTGTAAAGGGAGCTCAGGCAAGCTCAGAAGTAGCAAAAAACATGTTGAGCACAGGGTGACTGCCCACAATAGGGAGGAGAAGGCCGGTTAAGAGCTGGAGAGGTGTATTGGGTCCTTCCAGTACCTGGTGGTAAATAGAAGAACGATGTGGTCATCTATGTGTTTTTTATTAATTGATTAATTATTAATTAATAAATTTGTATATTTTATTTCTGGTCATTCCCATGAATGAATGGTAGGCTGGGCAGGCTGCGTGTGCCCAGAGCATTTGGAACATATGATTTTTGTGGAAAATTCCTTGGTGGGATGCAAAATTTAGAGAGCCCTAGTTTCTCTTACCATCTTCTACAAGTTCTGCCCTTAGCATTTTTCATTTAGGAGTAAGATCCCTTTGTAGTTAATTTGGTGGAGGTTGTAAAAGGTATCTTGCATGTTGGGTAACCCTCAAGTAATAATTGTGATGTTCAAGAGTACAATTGATATGTAAAGGATTCACAAATGCTTAGATAATAGTGAAATCCAGTAGAAAGTAGCAGAGGGAGGACTGCCTCTAAAACACCACACAGATCAGTAGTATGCTAATCAGGCTTGGCAGAAATTAGAATGCTGAAATACACTTTTGTTTACCAGAATTGTCCCAAAATTTGACTACAACCAATAACAAATAAGCCGGTCCTGATTTACATCCAGCCACTAGACAATCACCATATCAAAGACCAGTGCACTATAGAGCTGCTCAAGGGGGCAATACAGGGCCACACCCAACATTAGGCCTGCTGTGCTGTAATGGTTCGATTTTCTTCTTGAGAAAATCATAGTCTGCCACAAGAGCAAAAGTACACTCTTGTCAACTTTTGCAATGGAAAAACACCACCCTGTTGAGGGCTAGCCTGATCAAACTAAGCTTTACATGACGCCCTCACATATGGAGAATGTCATAGCTCATTCTCAACACAGGAATATGCTTGGCAGAGCCAGTAACAGCCTGGGACCTAGGCCTTGGGGTCACTCATTATGGGCCCAATGTATTGACAATAAAATAATGTTCTGTTGTAAGATATTTTAAGAAATAGGGAAACCAGAGTGTGTGCGCTAGTGTGGCTCGGCCCTTAGTCCATGCTTTTAATTATTCTGCCTGGATAATAGATTTGCCCTTCGTACACAAGGAATGTAAAGCTAGTTTGTATAAGGAAGCATCAAGTTTGAAAATGATACTTATTTTAATGGCAGATAAAGTGACAAGTCACAGGGAGATTTTAAAAAATTGGATATATCCAACTGTCCCAAAAAGTCAGAGAAAAGGGAAGTTACTTCATAGATAACAGTGCAGAGAAAGGGCCAGGTTCCCACAAGAGGTTCACAGAGACAGGTTGGAGTGAGGACAAGCTGACACAGGTGAAGACAGAACAAGCCAGAGAATGATAAGGAGATAGAAGATTAGAACATATTGCCAGTGTCAGTATGAGACCAAGCAAAGAAATGAAGCTGAGAGAAGCCAGATTGAATGCCTTCATGGGGAGAGGTTTGAGTCTGGACCACTGAGTTGAATCAGCCAGGGAGGATAACCTGCTGTTTTAGGGAAATGGTGTCAGTTAAAAATGAGTCTGGCAATATCAGTACTGTGTAAAGAATCCATCTGCCTAAGTGTCTAGTCTAGACTTGTCATCCCCAATCCATATTTAAATTGTTCAAAGCATAACCTTGGGCCTGAACTTAAAAGAGACTTTAGAGTGAGAGCATATGTTGAATGAAAAATTTATGCTAGTCTGACTACTCTGATAATTAGCCTGAGATGAATGAATTCTGTCATTAAAGCTATTTTTCTTAATCCACCTTATACATGTGTGTTAAGTAATTTTTCTCTGAGAAGGCATATTAATTCTAGTACAGTTCCATCTCCAGCCTTTTACAAAAAGAAACATTTACAAAAATGTTTCTAAACTGCCGGGTGGTGGCGGCGCATGCCTGTAATCCCAGCACTTGGGAGCCAGAGGCACACGGATTTTTGAGTTCGAGGCCAGCCTGGTCTACAGAGTGAGTTCCAGGACAGCCAGGGCTACACAGAGAAACCCTGTCTCAAAAAAAAAAAAAAAAAAAAAAAAAAAAAAAAAAAAACCAAAAAAAAAACAAATCCAAAAAAAAATGTTTCTAAACAAACTGAGGGGTTTCAGGTCACCTTATTCCCAGTCTGTTGCTTTTTCAGTTGATTAAACTTCTCAAATTCTTCAGTTAAAAGTTCTTTCAGGGTCAGTTCAGGAACTTTCAGAAAATTCCTCCTTTCCTTGCTCCTCTGGAAGGGTAAGGGTAATTAACATTCCATAAGACAGACTGAACAAGAGCCTCCTGGTGGTGCATCAGGTCTGGAATAGGTAAACACATTCTACATGACAGTCCCTGCCACCTCATTTCCCAAAGAACAACCAGTTTTAAAGTTATACTTTTCTGCCAATCACATTGTGTCTAATTGCTGCTGTTCTGACAAGTTGTATAAAGACTGACCAAGCCAGGTGGGGGTGGGGGATTGCTACTTCACCTTTGGGTATGTAATGACCCCAATGTGTTGGAATAATAAATTCCTCTTGTTTTTGCATGGATTTCTGGCTACCTGTTGTTTACTGAAGGGGTCACTGAACCAGATTCTTACATACCTACCACAACAGAGTTGGTTTACCTCTGTGTTTTTTTCAATTATAGTATTTATCTTGCTGTTGTTCTTTAAATTTCATTTACGTTATGCATCACTGCTCTGTCATCTTGTTTCTATTCTCAATATTTTCCTGTTATGAAGGATTTCATTTAATTGTTCAACTACTTTCATGTTTGTTTCTGTTTAGAGCAACATTTCCTATAGCCCAACCACCCTTCCTCATGCTCTGTAGTTAAGACTTGTTTTAGTTAGGGTTTTACTCTTGTGAACTGACAGATGACCAAGGCAACTCTTCTAAGGGTAACATGTTTAGAAGTTCAGTTCATTATGTTCAAGGTGGGAGCATGGCAGCATCCACGAAGTCTTTATCATTCCAGCCCTATAGGACTTTCTAAATGTTTCCCTCCAACCCCCACCTCCTACAGCTCCATGTTTCCATTCATTCTTCTGGCTCTCTGGGCTCTCTTCTCTCTCACCAATAACTGATCCTGCTCCCCCTTTTCCTGCTCCTCCTGTCTCCTACCTAGGTCTCTCCCTCTCTCTGCCTCCATTGATAACTTAACAGGGAAGAAGTCAAAAACTAGTTCAATTTTCTTTCTTTTTTTTTTTTAAAGATTTATTTATTTATTGTATGTAAGTACACTGTAGCTGTCTTCAGACACTCCAGAAGAGGGAGTCAGATTTCATTATGGATGGTTGTGAGCCACCATGTGGTTGCTGGGATTTGAACTCAGGACCTTTGGAAGAGCAGTAGATGCTCTTAACTGCTGAGCCATCTCTCCAACTCCTCAATTTTCTAAAATAAAATTTAAGATTATAATTAAATCATTTCTATCATATTTTTCCTTTTTTAAAAATTAATCATTCCATTTATTTGCATCTCAAATGATATCCCACTTCCTGGTTATACCCTGTATCAACCCCCCTTCCCATGATATCCCACTTCCTGGTTACCCCCCACCAACCCTCACCCCCATCCTACATCTGTAATCCCCCTACCCTTTGCCTATATGAGAGTGCTCACCCACCCACCTATCCATACTCTCCAGCCCCACTGCTCCAGCATCTCCCTAAACTGGGGTAAAAAAAAAAAAAAAAACACCCTGGAATCAAGGGCAAGAGTGTTGGGTTTGTTGTCTGCAGACATAATGGATTCCAAGGTGGGGCAGTCCTAGGTTGGCTCAATCTTCCCTACTGTTAAATCTTAAATCCTGGGACAAAAGGCCAAAGTGCCTAATTAATAAATCAAAGTAGTCCTGGTTTCCAGGTTTTCCCAACATCCCTGCATCCCTGCCTGTTACAGGATAATGCTATCATTCACAGAAGCTTAGACCAGGGGTTGGGAAAAGATCCTCCCAGCAACCCTTCCTCATGAAATGCAACCATTTTGGCTACCTGGTCTTTTTTATTGCTCATTTAACCTCCTGGCATCTTGGTTTTGCTCTGTATCCTCCTTCACCTCCTGTGACTTATGGTTATGTCCATTATGGAATATTCCTATCTTTGGTTATGCTCTCTTTTATTGAAAAGAAACATTCTACTTCACTATATTTAGGGGCAGTCATATCATTTCTGTTATATTTCATTGTTTTTCATTCACTTACCATTAACTGTACAGTACTTTCAAATCCATGACAACATTTGCTTTCGTTGTTGCTAACATTTGACATTGACTAAAGGTTGCCCACAGAACTTCCTAGCTATGAGGTAGAGATTGCTGCAGTGAACATTGAGTGTGTAATAGAATGTGCCCACAAAGGACCATGTGCTTCGGTGGAGGAACAGGAAGTACTCTGGGAGACTAGAAAATTCTCCTAAAATTCACATTTGCAAGACTATGCCTCTGTCTGCCTGGAGGGTGACAATGCAGAGCTTGGGATATCCCAACTGTCTGAGTTATTTGATTCCTGATTCCCCTAAATAGAGGAGGTGCAGCTGTCCTATGTCCCAGCATCATGAAGGTAATGTGGGACTCTAGAAAGCCTAGCAATGAGGAGCACTTGTGTAAGGTTGCTTCAATGTTCTTTCCAGGAGAAGTCTAATGCAGCTCTAGGGAAATTTGAGGAAGTCCACAAGCCATGCCATGATGAATTTGGGAGCCAATGTTCACAGACAAGAAGGAGCAGACATGGTGAGCTATGAGAGTTTGATCTGCTGGGACTGAGACTAATCACAGATAGATTGTAAACATTTTGGTTCATGTGTGAAAGGAATAAGGTAGCAGACAAACTCTATTTTGCTTGTTAGACTCCATTTTAGTCTTTCATCCTCAGAGTGACTCCCCTGCCTCTGATACCCGCGTGAGTTCTGGAAAAAGCCATGAGCTATTTATTCATGGCAGGTGGAAAATAGACATAACAGATGGGGCCTACCAAAAATAATGGGATGGGCTCAGGAAACATAAGCCCTTCCCAGGTCATGATGCTCCTCTTGGATGGGTGGTCCTTCTTGTACTTACACTAGGTGGTATAAACCAATGAGTGTAAATGACAACATTCCTTTAACCTCTTATACAATCATGTAATGTCAAGGCTTGGAAATCCCTTCTTGTGGTGTGTGTGTGTGTGTGTGTGCACGTGTGTGTGTGTGTGTGTGTGTGTGTGTTTAAACCCTTTTACACTAGACCTCCATGCTACTCTCCTATCCTGTTGCATCAGGAAGGTTTGTAGCCCATGCTAGAGCTCGAATAAAGTGTCTCCTGTGCTTGCATCAGAGTTGTCCCTGGTGGTCTCTTGGGGGGGGTGTCTCTCAATATGGACACAGGTGCATCTTTAGCATATTAAAACATATTACATGTTTCTGAGACAAAGGTGGCTCAGGTTACCTTGATGCTAGTATGTTGTTCCTCAAGAGAATGATTTTGATTTTCTTCTGATTATTAAAAGGCTACTACAGAACAGTATTAAAACTGCTCATTTAAGTTATATAACCCCAAACAAGACCCTTGCGGGGGAGGATAAGAAGGAACAGAATCAAAGACATAGACTCTGGGAGTCAAGCAAGAGGCAAAAGGAGACTTGTTTATTGCAAGAACAGAGCAAACATTCCTTTATACATTCCTCACAGGCTCTCATTGGATATCAAATAGCCAGATATGTGGCTCTCACATTTTTATTGTCTTCCTCCATCGCCTTGTCCAGCATCAGTGGTCTCTATCCATGCTGGTAGATGCTTGGTTGGCTCAGGGAGGAATGTTTGAGGCAGGGTCTGCTTAGCTAAGTTCCTCCTACATTTTACCCTTTCGTTTTAATTTTTGAAAGCCCAGTGAGAGTCAGACTTCTTTGCTCTGGCCCCACCTCAGGTGGCCTTCAGTATAGTTGACCATGCCTGTCTTATGTTTACCTGTGAAGCAGGTTCTTACCCTTCATTGACTACTAGCTCTGAAAGGGCAGCCATTCCAGAGGGCATATCAGGTTATAAGGAGGGAGCTTAAACAGAACCCTAAAGAATTTTTTTTGTAAATTTCTAATCACTTCTCTGGGCAGCCCTCAATCAAGAGCCATCTATGCTGAACACCAATGGCAGGAATAATATACAGCACATATGAATAATTTCAGGCAAATGTAGCCAACATACATTATACAAAAAAAAGATATTTACTCTTAAAAAATTTAATTTCCTAAAATAGTCATAGACTTTATTGCATTTATATCTCTCTAAGGAAGCATGATATAATCACCTTAACAACCACAAACATTTACAGAATATATCATGTAAATTTGATATCTTTATTCAGTAATGTACTTTTATGAAGTATGCGTTGATATTAAACAGAATACCAGTGTCAAATCACAGATAGTCAAGTAATGATGAGGGAAAATATGCATAAAATTCTACAAAGTCCACCTTATCCACAAATGAACACTAGTTCAATCCTGTGTGAAGCTGGGTCTCATGTGACTATATAGTAACATATCTCTTTGACATTTTGAGGTGTAGGTAAAAGTCTACAAATTTTTATTTAAAAAAAGTTAAAATATGAAATAGAAAGAAAAGTAATGGATGGAATAAATGTCAGAGTATTTTTTCTTTAAACAGAAAAAAATCTGCAAAGGCAGGACATATATTAAACATTCCAAATGACCCATAAAATCAAATACTTAGGGAATTATTATATGAATGTATATTCATTACCAGGAATTAGAAAAACTGGGGTTAGGGAGATGACTCAGCATTTAAGAGCACTGACTGCTCTTCCAGAGGACCTGAGTTAAATTCCCAACAATCAAATAGTGGCTCACAACTATTTTCATTGGAAATTTGATGACCTCTTCTGGTGTGTCTGAAGACAATCACAGTGTACACATATATATGAAATAAATAAATAAATATTTTAAAAGAAGAATTAGAAAAACCACTATTTGAGAGGTTTACATTATTTAATGTTAAATAAAAGCTGGCAAAAGAAATGCAGATAATAAAAACTACATACATTCCATATGGCCTTTCACACCAGAATACTCAGGTATGTATGTATATATGTATGTATGTATGCATGTATGTATGTATGTGTAAATAAATGGCATGTATCACAATGCATATCGAAGAAGAGTCATTTTCTTTGATTAAATCTTGTTTTAAATTGAGGGAGAATCATGCTAATATTTCATTTATATGGAATCTGTTATTTTTCATGGGATTTATTTAATGGAACATTTCTATCTTGTTATATAATGCTATTTTCATTCTTTGGAATATGACCTCATTTGTATATCAGAATAGTACCTTGCATAGATAGTATTACTTTCAAGTTTTTCTTTGTTTTTCAAAAACTGTAATACCCAGGTTAAATATTATGTCTATTACAAATGGGCATCAAAAATATAATCCTGGGGCATGAAAAAAATGCCTAAGAGGAAAATGTACTTGCTGTGACTTCAGTCTCAAGAGTTTGATCCTGAACCCATAGATCTAGGCACATAATATATTATTCAGTGTACATAAAAACATGCAGATGATCAATTATATATGTAAAAAAATAAAAACATCAACACAACCCTTCAGTTTTACTGCTGTAACATACCATTTCATTAAAGAAGAAACACAGCAGAAGAACAATTCTTCCTTCTAAAGAAGAAAAGGGGAAAAATTGGGAAAAAAATTCCAAGCAAATGGTCCCAAGGAACAAGATGGCGTAGCCATCCAAATATCTAAGAAAATTGACTTTCAACCAAAAGTGATTTAAAAAGATGAGGAAGGACAAGACTTCATTCACATCAAAGGCAAAATCTACCAAGATAAACTCACAATTGTGAACATCTATGTCCCAAATATAAGGACAACCACATTGGTAAAGGAAACTTAACTAAAGGTCAAGGCAAGCATTGAGCCTGACACAATAATCATAGGAGACTTCAACAGCACACTCTTACCAATAGACAGATAATGGAAACTAAACAGAGACATAGTGAAACTAACAGAAGTTATGAACCAAATGGATTTAATCTATAGATTATTTCAGCATAAAACAAAGCAACACACATACACACACACACACACACAAAAACAACGTTCTTTTTAGCAACTCATTGCACTTTCCTCAAAATTGACCATATAATTGGACACTTGTCAACTGATACAGGAAGACTGCAATAATCTCAAGCATCCTATCACAACACCACGGATTAAGAATTGTATTCAATAACGACAAAAGCTGCAGAAGCCCACATACACATGGAAGCTGAAAAACTCACTACACAATAATAACTTGGTCAGGGAGAAATATAAATAGAAATTAAAGAGTTTTTAGAATTTAACAAAAAGGAAGGAACAAAATACCCAAGCTTATTGGACACAATGACTAGAGGAAAATTCATGGCTAAAAGTGCATCCATAAATAAATTGGAGAGATAATACACTATCAACTTAACCGCATACCTGAAAGCTCTAGAACAAAAAGATGCAAACCAACACACAAGGAAGAGAAGGCAGCAAAAAAATCAAACTCAGAGATGAAGTCACCCAAGCAGCAGCAAAGAAAACTATACAAAGAATAAAAAAGCAACAAACAAACAAAAACACAAAATAGGAGCTGATTCTTTGAGAAAATCAACAAGATGGATAAACCCTTAGCTAGACTAACTAAAAGGCTCAGAGACAGTATCCAAATTAACAAAATCTAATACTGCTCAGTGAAAAAGCTTTCCAGAATGTGAGAAGAGAAGAAATACACCATAGAATACTAAGGAAAATGGACTCCAGCAAACAAATACTACAGAAAAGGTCAACAGTAATTATTCCACTCTAATCAGGATGATTTCAACACACTGCATCAGTGAGAACACAATTCAAGGACTAAATATCATCTAGACAGGACAGAATATGTGATTCAGAAAGCAAATACATCTTCTGGAGTAACACAACTAAGATCAGATCATTCACTCTGTCAACAAATATCATGGATGGACTCTCTGGTGGTGGCATTCATAGTATCAAAAACTGCTATACAGCTTAGGGCAGGAGGCAGAGTTATGCATGGCAAGACCCAGATTTGCATCCTGTGTGCTACAGTCTCAATCGGCCAGAAAAGGCAGTGATATCCCTGGTATCACTGTAGAAAGACAATCTGTGTGTAACAGAAAATTCTCTTGTTCAAGCTGAGGCCAGCCTCTCAGGAACAAAAATAGATTAAACTGGGAATCTGGCTCAAATACAACAGGAAAGTCACAGGCACTAGGAGGGAATCCACCACTTATATTTGCTTCACGTGTAAATGGCCCTTGCCACACCCTGATACTGATTTCAGTCTACCTAAAAGAAATTTTGTATTCAGTGGGAAGCTGCAAATTCAGAGCCTCAAAACTAATTAAATATTGACTTAAATTTATGACTGATTGTACTGATAACCATGGGAAACCCATATTGTCAAATCTAATATTATTATCATTGAAAATTTCCAGAATCTTAAATGAAATAGCATCTGGAAAAACCTAATTCATGTGCCCTTTCTACTGACAGGTGAGTCCCACCACACCCCTTGTGCAATCCTTCTAACACACCTGGAACCTTTGTTAGAGTCTCCTTGGCCTTTACCATCCAGTGCTCTTAGTTTTGATGTATAGCTATGCAGATTTGGCTGAGCATATCAAGACCTGAAAATGGGAAAATAATTGTCAGACTGAACCTGTAACTTTTCATGGGACAAAAATAATACATACCAACACCAGACAAAAGGATAAACATGAAGGAAAGAGAATATATCATGAAAATATCTCTTTCTATCTAAGGATTTCAGTTTAACCAATGAGATGTGAGAGTCACTCACACAGTTAACACACATACAGAGTCCTTTTTCCAGCAACATGGAAGAGTAGCAAGGAATAACATAAGAAAAATACTGTGATACACAGAATCTAGAATGTTGAATTTCTCCAACAAAAGATCTCTGGGGAAAAAAAGCCCTTAGTGCACGGGTCTAAGCATTCCCACACCTGCAAGAAGTCCACAATGCAGACCACAGCAAACCATGACTGTGCAAGGGCAGAGAGCTTTTCCTGAACCAAGGACACGTTTTTATTAAGTAAGTGACCAATCATAATTATGTCACAGGTACTGTCAAATTTTGTCTTAAGCCATAGTAAGTTTTCTACTTATAAAAATGTCTTGGCCTGATATCAGCATCTCACAGCATGCTGTGCTGAACCTTGGAAGGATTCAAAGAAATTCAGGAGGCATGGCTAACTGGAGAGCCTGTTAACATATCACTGTAGACCTAGTTGAGTACGTGGTTTCTTGTCTACTATTTATCTCTTGGCCTGCCCCCTCTAAACCCCTGTTCATCTTCAATTTCCCACTGCCATCAGCTGCCTTGGTTCAGTCTGGACCCAACCAGTTAACTTTGAATGTTTTCTCTCAGACTGGAATACCAAAAATTAACCTGACCACCAGCCCAAGAACCAAGTATCTTCTCGCAAGGCTGCAGATTGCATGTCTTGGGAAAATAATAAAGCTTCATAGGAAACTACAGTGGCCTTTAAAACGGCCTGTAGCATGTGACCAAAGTCCATACCTTGGTCAGTATGTAATATTTTATAAAGCTTGCCCACATGGTGGAATTGGGTTTCCTCTGGTGACACTCAGGGACAACAGAACCAACAACATATCTTCTACTCAGCTGTACCTTGCTGCATTCCTGTCTTCATTAATTCAAACCTAAGGTTTAATATTAATTACTAAACCTATGAAAACATTTCTGAATGCTATATTTACATCAAAGACTGCATATACCTTAGTGTTAAGTTAATGGAGAGAATAACTTTGCTTGGTGTTAATATTTACATCCATATGATGGTGCTTTATAACAAAAATGTTCTAATTCACTCAAATCTTCACTGGTTCCCTAAATGACAAATATCTACAAAGCTCTGTCAGGATGCCTATTCAGTTAGTTCCCTGTAGAATGGAAAATGAAATTGTAGTGTCCAGCAGCTACATACTAATGATGGGTTCTCTGGAAGGAGAGATGGGAAGAAAACAGGGTGGCAAGAGAAAACACTTGGATACAGGCATGACTTCTGGTTCAAGTCTCAACCTTTTTTTTTTTTGGTTTTGTGGATTTGGTTTTTTCGAGACAGGGTTTCTCTGTGTAGTCCTGGCTGTCCTGGAACTCACTCTGTAGACCAGGCTGGCCTCGAACTCAGAAATCCACCTGCCTCTGCCTCCCAGAGTGCTGGGATTACAGGCGTGCACCACCACCGCCCGGCCAAGTCTCAACCTTTTTAATGCATCTCTCCCCAGATAAAAAGGCAGGCCAAGTCCTTCTGCTGAATGCTAGAAACTGGTTCTGCTTGTTCTGCTGGAGACTGGTGCTCAGGTTGCTGACTGCTGTTCTTTGAGAACAATGGGCTGGGGGAGGTCATAATTCCTCCCTTTTTAGTAATTTTAAGAAAAACCAATGGATAAGTATCTGTCGAAAAACGATCGGCTTTGACCAGAGAGGGAAAGCGTTGACCGTGACCACCTTAAATATTATATGAAGTCTTTTGCAGAGGAGGGGAATAGACTTCCTTCTTCTTGTTTTAAGGGCAGTCTCTCAATGTCAACCCCTATGCAGTCAAGTGTGCTTTCAGGGACTCAGAGCAAGAGAACATGGTCCTTCCCCTGCAGAGCTTTGCTTCGCACCTCCTGCTGGTGCCCATGTGTGCTCGATTAGCAAACACACATAGATCTGAGCTCTATGTGGCTCCCTTTCTGGAGATCCACTGGTTAAGTAAATACCCTGTGAATGTGAGCTGGCTGGCCCTCATAGCCCACCTTTCTTCAAGTCCTGGGGAGCCACTGAGTTATGTCTGAAAGAGACCGGCTTGAAACACAACAGAACAGAAACAGACAGAAGTGTGCTTGAAACACACGTGTACTGTCTCTGGAAGGTCATGGTATTTAATTTGGTTGTAAATTTGTAGTTCAGGAACAAAATTTGGCTTGCAAATTAACAGCTAGAGGAAAAGGAGTCTACCTTCCCAGTATGGGAGAAGCAGCTTAAAGAACACTCGTGAATCAGTCATACTTGCCAGCTGATTCAGGGTCTCTATTTACCTGCCATATCAATCTTTCTGGTAGCCATCGGGTTCCATCTTCTTTTTGAGAGAAAATATAAATAGAATATCTTCTCCAAATTCAAACAGGGTCTGGACCGTTCAATGTATTAGTTAAAGGGTCTCACCATTTAACCATAAGAATTAGAAGTGGCAGGGTGCCAATGGCAATCTGCTTCAGACTGACCTTTAGCATCAGTTTGCAAGAAATTCAAAACAAAGAAAGCAAAAGCAAGGCATGCTTTGGGTGATTTT
Organism: Apodemus sylvaticus; assembly: GCF_947179515.1. Taxonomy (NCBI): domain Eukaryota; kingdom Metazoa; phylum Chordata; class Mammalia; order Rodentia; family Muridae; genus Apodemus; species Apodemus sylvaticus. The sequence continues at coordinate 162,290,610 of NC_067474.1, forward strand.
GCAGGGTACAGCTTCTACCTTTTTCTTTTAAAAAGCCAATTTTTAAGAGTGTAATTTGCACGCTCAATAATTCCCTGGCCAAGTGGGTTGTAAGGAATTTCAGTTTTATGTTTAATACCAAATTCTTTACAAAACGAGATAAAGTTATTACCAGTGTAGGCTGGCCCATTGTCCATCTGAATGACTTTGTGTAATCCCATGGTATTAAAAGCTTGTGAACAATGATCAGTTACATTTTCAGAGGCTTCTCCCAAATGTAGAGAAGTGAAAAGAAATCCTGAACAAGTATCAATGCAAACATGTATAAATTTTAATTTTCCAAATTCTGCATAGTGAGTTACATCCATTTGTCAAATATGACTGGGCATAAGGCCATATGGATCAACCCCTAAATGGGGAGCTCAAGATAAGGTAAGGCAGTTAGGGCATTGTTTCACAATCATTCTTTCTTGCTCCTCTGTGATTCCATGTCAGAGTTTTAATGTATGGCTAGAAAGGTGGAACCCATTATGATCACGTCTAGCCAATTCAACAGGTTCTAAAACTAAAGTCTCTCCTATTAGAGCTCTGTCAATGCAATGATTGATTTCAGCTAACACACCAGGAAGACTGGAGTGAGCTCGTATTTGGCCAAAATCAAAGGGATTTTTTTCTAGCAAAAATGATGTTTTGCAATAGTGAAAACAAAGATACTGATGGCGTATTAAAATTAAATGCGCCACAGGTTTCCAATGAAAGGACAGATTCTGCAACATAATCTATCTTGAGGATAATGGCCATCTATAGTTCCTTCAAATCCTACTTGAGCAAGCAACCAATCTGTGCCAGGCTTCTTCAGCCAAGCATCTTTATCTACATTAAGAGGCTGAATAATGATATCTGATTCATTGCCAAAACAAGTTAGTGACTGCTTCCTTCCAAGCACAATTATCTGGGCTACAACCTCATAATATGGCAGGATATTATGTTTAGGAGATACCCTCAAATGAATCCACATAAGAGGAGACTTTTTCCACAACACTACTATAGGTGAATGAGTCGTTATAATTTCTCCTTTAGATTAATTTTTTGAAGTTAGTTTAGCAGTCTCCAATTTCTCTATTCCACAAATTCTAAAAGCTTGAAGCAAGGCAGTTTACTTAATCTGGGACAATTGACAACTAAAGTGTATTCAGTATAGCCTTTTTGTGACCATTGTCTGGGCATTCAGCAAGCCCGCAGTCAATATTATCTTCAGTACCACATCAATTACTCTGGCAGCTAGCATGCTTCTGCAGCATTCTGTGGAAAAAACATAGACATGCCTTCTTCCCCAATATTAAGTCAGGATCATGTCATATGCCAGTAAGTGAATTCTTCCATCTCATCTAGGCATCGATATGCCTAGTTATAGGATGTCATATACATTCAGCAAGGAGTTCCTTGGCATCCAAATTTTAAAATTTTCTTAAAAATACACAAGCATAATTCAAATGATATGCACGGGGATACAATTTCCCCTCTCTTTTTCCTTTTTTAAGAAGATATTGTTTTTTTAAAAAAATTATATTACCTCATCTTTGAGGATAACAAAGAATCAGATTGTCAAAGACATCTCAAATGAATAACCTTTATTCATTAAATGGCCAGTTCCATTGTCTGTTCCAATCCAAGTTGGAACACTAAGCATATATCATAACATAGGCAATAACTATGTAATTATAGAAAACAAATGTAGCCTTCCCAGGTGGTTTTTGCTAGAGGAGTTGCAACTAGAAAGCCCAAAACTGAATCATAGTCATATGCAAATATTTTAATTTTCTAAATTAGAAATATGAGTATCATTTATCTGTAATAATTAATTAAGTCCTCTAGAATTAACACCATCACGTGGTGGAGGTAGAAATTGATGACACCAAGAACAAGTCTTTATAATTTGATGTGCACATTTTTTTGTATAAAATTATTTTCAAGCCATTACCTTTTTAATGATATATGTTGACCTTTTGTATGGCCAATTACTTATATATAGTCTGTCTGGGATATAAATTTTATGTGCCTTGCCTTAAGCGGTCTTTGTCTAGGCATCTTTTTAAAGATTAATTATATGTAAGTATATTGTAGTTGTCTTCAGACATGCCAGAAGGGGGCATCAGATCTCATTATAGGTTGTTGTGAGCCACCGCTGGAGTCTGAGCTCCCATGCACCATGATTGAGGGCCTAGCCTTTAATGGCTGAGCCATCTCTCTAGGCTCACAACCATAAAATACAAGAGTTCGGCTCCCAGCACCCATGGCTGTCTTTTGATTAGTTTTCAAATATCCAGAGGACAGTCATTTAAAGAATATAACTTTTTAAATTTGAATTACATTTGCATAAACTATTTTTAAAAATTAAGAATTACCAGTATTAAAAAGGGAACAATTTTAAGCAATTGTAAACCATGATATATATATATATATATATATATATATATATATATATATATACACATATATATAGCTTATATATATATGTATATATATAGTATATAGCTTTATTAAAAGCTTGATATTTAACATCTTAAAAATAGTCGCTATAGCACCCAAGTCAGGTATCTGTGCTGAAGCAGGGGAAAACTCAAAAGGACAAACGTGATCTAATTGTAACTTTGGATAACAATTATTAATTTTGCCTAAAAGGGGTTGCCATGTAATAGATCAACCATCAATAATAGTTTGTATCATTTATTTTAAAAATATTAGAGGCTTGAATTTTCTTGTGGCAAGATTAAAGCAATGTCTTAGCCAATTAATTTATTTTAACTTCTGAAAGTCATTTACTTAAAAAATTTTAAAAGCCCACTGTTAAGTAAAGGCCTGTAATAAAATCGTATGAACAGCCAGGCAGTGGTGGCACATGCCTATAATCCCAGTACTCTGGGAGGCAGAGGCAGGCAGATTCCTGAGTTCGAGGCCAGCCTGGTCTACAGAATGAGTTCCAGGACAGCCAGGGCTATACAGAGAAACCCTGTCTCGAAAAAAACAAATCCAAAAATTCTATGAACAACAGACACTGAAAAATTTAAGATCCTAGCTTTTTGTATTGAAGCAGAGACAAAGCATTTTTTTCTCACATAAGGTAAGGTTATATATGAACTGTATTTTTTAAAGTTCTTTTTAACTTTCCCTTAAGGTATTTGCTGACTATAAGTCTCATGCCGGTATTTAGCCTTAGATGGAGTTCACCACCTGCTTTGGGTTGCATTCCCAAGCAACGTAACTCTGGGAAAACCCAGGCCCAGCGCGCCAGAAGTTGCCAGGCATTTATAATGGCTATGACCTTGAGCTGCGGGCTCCAAACTAGCATCTGTTATTTATAACTCTATAGTCAAAATATGTAAAACCTTATACCGCTAAGACCAATTAAAAACAAGAATATGCGATTTCACGAATCTCATAAGTTAAATCAGAGATCTCCCAAATTCTGAGGCTGCTGGCCCTTTAAAAAGCCGCTTTCCGCCCTAGCCATGTTTGCCTCTTGGTTGAGTGTGAAGCCCCCTGCATAAACTGTGGCCAGATCGAGAGACCGCCAGCAGACGAAATCTTCACCAATTTTTATTTTTACCATGAAACAAACAGTCATTCACACAAAGACACGCAGAGGACATAAATGTACATGTGGACAAATGGTGTGCTGGAGACAAAGAAAGCAATACATAGAAAGGGAAGCACCCTTGTAATGCAATTAAATCCATTTTTCTTCTCTCTTTTTCTTTCAGGTATCTAGAATCTTTGTTGTTGTTTTTTACTGTTTTTGTTTTGTTTTATTTTATTTTATGCCCTATTTCTCTTGCCTAGTGTAGTTCTTAGACTCTGGACAAAAATGCCTAACTAAATCAATTCCCTGTTCCATTTCATTGTCACACCCTCACTGATACCAGGATTGGGCATACGCTGATTCAGTCTAGCCTGTATCTCTATGCACCCCTGCAGCAACAGCCTTTTTAAAAAATGAAATTTTTAGTGCTAAATTAATACCGTGTTGCTTACCTTGCTGGATACATAAACTTTTTCCTTTTTGCATGGAGCTCCACCCACGACAACGATACTCATTTGGCCTCTCTGTTTCCAGGTCCAATCGACCTGTTCGGGTGCCATTATGTAGTGTTCAGCAGCTACATACTAATGGCGGGTTCTCTGGAAGGAGAGATGGGAAGAGAACAGGGTGGCAAGAGAAAAGACGTAGAAAAAGGCATGATTTCTGGTTCAAGTCTCAACCTTTTTAATGTATCTCTTCCCAGATAAAAAGGCAGGCTAAGCACCTCCCCCGAAGCCTGGAAACTGGTTCTGCTTGTTCTACTGGAGACTGGCAGTCAGGTTGCTGGCTGCTATTCTTTGAGAACAATGGGCTGGAGAGGTCACATGGAATGGCAAATGGAGAAACAGGGGAGTTGACAATGCATGAAGGAATTTAAATTTGAGGAACTTTATAAAGGCATTTGCAAAGGCAACCCTTCTGTATACAAATTCCAGATACTGTCACTTATCTATGAGGTTTATTAGAAAATATTCTGGTAACCATACAATTAATTAAAATATCATCAGAAATCCAATTCACAGCATCTCAATATTCCTGATAAATGTACAATATCCACAACACAATTGTGAGAGTGGCAGCAAAATTGCACCCCTGTTCCACAACCCTGTTTTGCTCCTGCTCATTTAACAGCCCAACAGCTCCTCTGACCTGGCAGGTGACAGGATGAGCTGCTGGATGTCCTACATTTATACAAGGGTACACACTCTATTGTGCAATGAACCTCTTTGAGATTTTCCATATTACTGAAATATTGAGCATTCTAAAACACCCATACTGAAGGGAATAAATGTCTATAATAGATTTGGTAATATCTTTAGGTAACATGGTTATATCCAGTCATACAAAATTATTGATTCTGGAGAAAAGGTGTCTGATAAATGTCAACAATTTATTCAAAATTTATGATCTCGATCTTTTTTTTTTTTTTTTTTTTTTTGGTTTTTTGAGACAGGGTTTCTTTGTGTAGCTCTGGCTACCAACATCCAGCTATAATCTCAATCTTGATTTTGTTTGTACTTCCAAACTCATATGGAAAAATGCCCTAGTAATTTAATCAAAAAGGCAAACCTTTTAGGTTTCAGACTTATTTTCAATTATATGAAATAACTCATCCAAGTGTGAAGCTTTATGGGTGAGTATCAGGGAATTTTCTTTTGCAGTGATGGAACACAATGTCTATGGCAACTAATAAAAGTGTTTAATTCGGTTTAGTGTTAAGAGGGATATGGGATCAACAAGATTGTGGCATCCCAACAATTGTCACATCTAGCAGCTAAAACAGGAAGCTCAGAGATGACATCCAAGCCTGAAAAATGAAGCAGAGACTGGGGCCTAGAAATGGTGGATGGATGTAAAACCTCAAGCCCACTCCAAGTGATATATTGATTCCATTCCTAAATCTTACCAAATGATACCAGCAACCAGGAAGGATTGACTTTTCTGACTTGAAGTCTACATGCTTGGTTTCTGTTACATGACCAAAGTTATGCTGGAGAAAATTTCTGTAGGTAGGCTTTTAAATGCCTTAACAGGAATAAATGCATTCACAAGTAAATAGAGTAACAAAGAGAAAAAGACTGTTCATGAGATCTTTTGATAAAGTCTTTAAACATCGCAGCTGTCTTCAGTTTCCAGGAATGTGGGGGGGGGGGGACTCTTGCTTCTTCTCTTTTTCACATGTCTTTGAGGGAAGAATATTGTTTACCGTGTTCATTCAAGTGTAGAGAAAAGATCACCAACTGTTGTTGCAGTTGGTATTTTGAAATAATTGGAGTATATGTTATAATTTAATGTATGTGAGGCAAATCCAGTTCCAGAAGTTTTTTTGGACATTGTTATACTCCTTTGGATCCTGGTCATCTTATTTTACATTTTCACTTGGTGATCTGTATTTTTTTTACTGCAATGTATAGAATGGATTCTGATCATATATGTGCTCCATTGTTTATTTAAATATCAAACTGTGTATACTCATACTTTTGAAGAAAGTGTATTTATAAAGGGAGGTGTGTGATTATTCTTGGCTTTATTTTCAGATTTTCACAAAATCCCTAGAGATAATACTTGTTATCCAGCCTGATTTGGATGTCAGTCATTAGGCAAAGCTATATTTATTTTCATGTGTCAGCCTCCTGAGTGCATGTACAATGGTAGAAGGTGATTTCTTGTTTTGTCAACACATTTAACAATGTTAATGTTAAAATTCTTAATAGAAGAGAATATCAAATATATTAAATACCTTCTCTGATAAGATGTAATGAAGTAGAATAATCAGCAATCAACTGCATATCTCACAATATAACTCAATGGCTATGGCAATATGAATATTAGATAATCTTTGCTTTCTTATGTTCCCATTAGTTATCTTTTCACACTGCATCTTCAAATAGTGACTTTTAAGGAAATTATATAGAGATGGTAGATACTGTAACAGTAATAAAATTAATTTAAATATAAACATTTCTGGGGTGTGTCAGTGTGTGTGCACATCTGTGTATGTGTGTGAGTGATATTATTACAGTGGTTAAAGTCATGACTGATATGTACAAATTGGATCACAACTTTGAGCAATCTGTGTTGGACTATATTTTAGTATTTATTTATTTATTTAATGTGAATTAGTACACTATACCTGTCTTCAGACACACAAGAAGAGGGGACCATATCTCATTACAGATGGTTGTGAGCAACCAGGAGGTTGCTGGGAATTGAACTCATAACATATAGAAGAGCATTAAGTGTTCTTAACAGCAGAGCCAACTCTCCAGCCACTGGACATTTTTCATATGTTAATCTAGGTCAGGTTTCTAGCTGTGCACCCTACAGACATTTCACACTGAGTCTTCTCACAGATGCTCAAAAAGAGGATAGCCATTACATCAATAAAATGTTGTTTTCTTTCTCATTGTAAGCATATTGTCATTTCAAGATGCTTAAAATATAATTTAGAAAATCTTATTTGCAAATAAAAACATATATTGTTATCACTTTTTTTTCCGAATGTGGTTGTTCATGCTTAGGACTAAATAGTTGTCCCATTCTCAGAAAAACAAATGAATGCCAAAGAATTGTCTCAGTGGCTAGATTTGGTTGATGTTGAGCATGATGTCCTCAGTTCAGTGTCTGTGAGACCCATATTCTTCCTTCAAACTTCTCCCTTATATTGACACTTGGGCTATGGCATGTGCATACTCACACTCCAGCACATCCATAAATATTTTTTGAGCCCAAATAAGGTCAAATGATATCACTTGAAACAAAACATGAGAGTTTCATCTCTAGAACTCTCATACTATAGGCAGACAATAGACACCAATAGGTGTTTCTTTCACAGCTACATACACAGCATGACACAGGTACATAAACAAAAAGTTCAAACATTTTTAATTTGTTTTGTTTTACAATTATGCCATTTATTATTTTATGTATACAACATTCTGTCTGCAGGTACGCATGCATGGACAGAAGTGGACAACTGAGCTCAATACAGATAGTCACGAGCTATCATGTGGCTAACTGCTTATTTTACCTTCTATTAGAGACTACTTGTTTCTGTGCGGACCCCACTTCAGCTGTCTGATTGGAAAAAGTGGTCCTCTGGACACTCATGGTCCCTGGAAGCTCAAGTCACTTCTCCAGTATTTGCATTAAAGAGCAAATTTAAGGTAAATTTATCTGGCAATTTGATTTGATGTGTTAATTGTGATTTTTGCCAGAAAAGCAAAACAACAATGTTGGCCATATATAAAGTAATCATTTATTATATATTAAATGTAGACCAAGGAAAATATCTTTATCAGGAAAATTTCCCCCCAGAATTTGCCAGTTCAAAGAGTCCAGTCCCACTTTCCAGTGGCTTATAAAAAATGAATTAGGTCACCATATTTTCCCACTGGGCTAGCTTGTTTCCACAGAACCACAAATACCAAAATTCCGGGGACTGAACTGGTTTCTGGGGTTGTGAGCCATGCAAGTTAATTTTTGGAATTACATGCACAACCTCTCCACCTTGATTTCAGGAGGAAGAAGGTGAAGTGCCTACTGAGTGCTGTGAGGGGAGCTCAGGGATACTCAGAAGTAGCAAGAAACATATTGAGCCCAGGGTGACTTCCCACAATAGGGAGGAGCAGGGAGCTTAAGAACTGGAGTTGGTGTGCTGGATCCTCCCTGGTTCTAGGTAGTAAGAACTGCTCAAGGGGGCCATACAGGGCCACACCCAATATATAAGGCCTCCTGTGCTATAATGGTTCCGTTTTCTTCTTCAGAAAATCATAGTCTGCCAGAAGAGAAAAGTACACTCTTGTCAACTCTTTGCAAAGGAAAAATACCATCATCTTGAGGGCTAGCCTGATCATACAGGGATTTACATGAGGCCCTCACACAAGGAGAATGACATAGCTTATTCTCATCCCAGGATTGTGCTTGGCAGAGCCAGAAACAGCCTGGGACCTAGGCCTTGGGGCAGTCACTAAGGGACCAATGTATTGACAATAAAATCCAGCTCTGTTGCAGGATATTTGATCACTCAGGGAAACCAGAGTTTGTGCTCTAGTGTGGCTCAGGCCTTAGCACATGCCTTAAATCCTTCTGCCTGGATGACAGATATTTGTCCTTGGTACACAAGGAATGCCAAGTTAGTTTGTAAAAGGTAGCACCAAAGTTTGAAAGTGATGTTTAATTTAATGTTAGATAAAGTGACAAAACAGAGAGAGATTTTGAACAATTGGATATGCCCAAGTGTCCCAAAAAGACAGAAGAAAGGGAAGTTACTTCATAGAGAACAGTGCAGGTAAAGGATCAGGTTCCCAGGAGAGGTTTACAGAGACAAGTTGAAGTGAGGAGAAGCTGACACAGGTGAAGACAGAACAAGCCAGAGAATGATAAGGAGCTAGAAGATTGAAACATATTGTCAGAGTTATTATGAGTCCAAGCAGAGCAATGGACGAGAAGCTGAGAGAAGCCAGATTGAATGCCATCATGGAGAGGAGTTTGAGCCTGAACAGCTGAGCTGAATCAGCCAGGTAGAATAACCTTCTATTTTAGAGCAATGGTATGAGAAATGAGTCTGACAATATCTGTACTATGTAAACATTCCATCTGCCTAAGTGTCAAGACTTTCAGTCTCCAGTCCATATTTAAACTGTTCAAAGGATTACCTCGGTTTGGAACCTAAAAGAGACTTAAGAGTGAGAGCACATGTTGAATGAAAACTTTGTGCTAGGCTGACTACTGTGATAATTAGCCTGACATGAATGCATGTGGTCAGTAAAGCAATTTTTCTTAATTCACCTTTTCCTTGCTTGTGAAGTGATTTCTCTCTGGGAAGGCATATTAATTCTAGTAGAGTTTCTTTTTTAGCCTTTTTTAAAATTCAATATAATCTTCATTTACATGTCAAATGCTAAAACCTTTCCTGGATTCCTTCCTCTCCAAAAACCCCCAACCCCTCCTCCCACACCCTGCCTCAAAGTATATGCAATTCCATCTGACCCACGCCCACTCCCCACGCCCCCATCTTCGATTTCCCTTTGTTGAGGCTTCTATTGAGCCTTCACCTGAGGAAGAACTACTCCTCCCACTGATACCCTACAAGGCATTCCTCTGTCACATTTTTGGCTGGAACCATGTATACCCCTTGGTTGGTGATTTAGTTCCTGGGAGTCCTGAGGTGTCTGGGTGGCCAACATTGATGTTCTTCCCATAGGGCTGTAAACCACTTCAGCTTCTCTAGATGACCCTCCAACTCCTCCATTTGAGACCCCATGCCCAGTCCAATGGTTGGTTGCTAGTATCTGCATCTGTATGGCAAGGCCCCTCTGGAGACAACCATGACATCCTCCTTTTGGTATGCACTTCTTGTTGTATACAATAGTGTCCAGGTTTAATGACTGTTTATAGGATGAATCCCCAGGTAGGGCAGTCTCTAGGTGGCCTTTACTTCAGTTTCTGCTCCACATTTTCTCTCCTTTTTTTGTTCCTGTGAGTATTTTGTTCCCTTTCTCAGAGGAAACAAAGCAAGCCCACTTTAGTCCTCCTTCTTGAGCTTCCTGTGGTCTGTGAATTGTAACTTGTTTATTTTGAGCTCTTGGGCTAACATAAACTTATTCAGCCTCTTACAAAAAGAAACACTTACAAAAAATGTTTTAAACAAACTGTGGGTTCTCAGGTCACCTCGATTTCAGTCTGTTTCTCCCCTGGACAATGACCTTGTTTTTTCACGTGATTAAACTTCTAAAATTATTGAGATAAAAAGTCCTGTAGGGTCAGTTCAGGACCTTTTGGAAAATTCCTCCTTACCTCTCTCCTCTGGGAAAGAAAGGGTCACTAACATTCCACAAGACAGACCCTGCCACTGTATTTCTCAAATACTAATCAGTTTTAAAATTACACTGTTCTGCCATTCACATTCTAATGACTGCTGTTCTGAAAAACTGTATAAATACCAAAAAGGCTGGGGGTCGGGGGTCGCCACTTCCCATTCGGTTGTAGGATGACCCCAATGCATTGGAATAATTAATTCCTCTTGATTTTTGCATGGATTCCTGGCTCTGTGTCCTTTCCTCAGTGGGTCACTGGTAAGCTAAGGTATGCTAGAGTCTTACAGTCCCACCACAACAGAGTTGGTTTACCTAGGGGATTTTTTTCAATTATATTATTTATCTTGCTATTGATCTTTAAATTTTGTTTTCTTTATGCATCACTGTTGATTTCTTACTTGTTCCTATTCTCAATATTTCCCAGTTATTAAGGATTTCAGCCCACTGTTCAACTGCTTTCATGTTTGTTTCTGTTTAGAGTAACATGCCCTATAGGTCAGTCTCCTCATACTCTGTAGTTAAGACTTGCTGTCTTAGTTAGGGTTTTACTGTTGTGAACAAATAAATGACAAAGGCAACTCTTGTAAGAACAACACATTTAGAAGTTCAGTTCATTATTACCAAGGTAGGAGCATGGCAGCATCCACGAATCCTCTCATACTCCAGCTCTATAGGACTTTCTAGAGGTTTCCCTACAATCCATGCCTCCTACACATCCATGTTGCCATTCATTCTTCTGGCTCTCTGGGCTCTCTTCTCTCCCTCCCATACTGATCCTGCTCCCCCCCCCTTTTTCCTGCTCCTCCTGTCTCCCACCTAGGCCCCTCCTCTCTGCCTCCATTGGTAACTTAGGGAAGAAATAAAAGAACTAGTTCAATTTTTAAAAATAATTTTTATGATTATAATTCATTTTTATCATTTTTTCTTTTTTTAAATTAATCATTCCATTCATTTACATCTCAAATGATATCCCACTTCCTGGTTACCCCCTGCACCAATCCCTCCTTCCCATGATATCCCACTTCCTGGTTACCCTTCCATCAAGACCCCCATCCTATATCTCCCCTTCCCCTTTCCCTTTGCCTAGATGAGAGTGCTCACCCACCCACCCACCCATACTCTCCCACTCCACTGCTCCAGCATCTCCCTTTTACTGAGGTTTCAAACCTCCCTGAAACCAAGGGCATCCCCTCCCATTGCTGTCAGACAATGCCATCCTCTGCTACATATGTATTTAGGGTCATGGATCCCTCAAGGAATATTCCATGGTTGCAGTCTAGAACCTGATTGAACTGGGTGCTTAGGCAACCCTATGTTCTTCAAATGAGGCTACCATCCTTCTCTGCTCTGGCAACCCTTCCACTGCTCCTCCCCCACCCCCAAATACAGAGTTCAAACAGAGATCTAAACCTTAGCAGCCTGTGGATTGAAGGCTGACTCAGGAGCTGGAAAAGATGCTAGATCAAAAGATACAATAGTTCACAGATCATACTGAGCAGCAGAGAGAATATAATGATTGGAAGCAAGGCTTTTAGAATAATGTTTTAAAATTAATCAATCAAATAAAATGGGCAGAGGAATATCACAGTTATAATACAAAGAAAAATTTTAAATGTGGAGGCAGAACCTTGAACAGAGAATACAGGAACTCAAGTATAAGGAGTAGCAACAAAAGGACAACTATGAAGCGTGGACACAGAATTGAATTCCTCCTTAAGGGAGGAATTCAAATTTTCAATTAAGGAAAATACTCAGGTAAAGACCAAAGATAAAGAAAGCCAATCAAAGCTTATTAGAAAACAAACATTAGTATATCATGCTAGTATACCACAAAAATATCAAAACTATAATCATCCACAGGGTTATCAGGAATTTGAATGGCAACCCATGGGTGTGTTAGAAGTAAGAAATTTTAAGGAAAGTGTCACTAATTTTGGAATGCATGTGCCATTTGTACAAAAAATCCTGACCTCTTGGGTTATTACAAAAATAATCCCCTAAGAATGGAAGGATATGGCAAAAGCAGTACTGGAACCTGCATCAAATTTACAGGGTTTCTCATGATGGAGAGAAGAGTCAAAGGAGATAGCAGGACACAATAGAGCCCAGAGTATAAAGACTTCCAAAGATCAGGTACTTGGTGAAAGATGCTTTGCTGAAATAGGGGTGTATGCTGTATATGATGAGGAAACTATGGTATTGTATCTATTGGCAGCCTTAAATGCTTGGGGAAAAGGTGCAGAATCAGGCAAAACACTTGAACCAATTCCTCATTCCAATTCCTCCTATCATGCAAGGTGGAAAAAAAAAAAAAAAAACCTTCCCTGACTTTTTGCAAAAGTTGACCTCAAGTTTGGAAAGGAGTGTATCAGGTCCTGCAGACAAAAAGAAAAGAAAATAATCTAGTCTTTAGATTTAGAAAATGTGAATGCTGAATGCAAGGAGGTAACCAGACCACTGAGTACAAGGTCACCATCAATAGATGATTGGATTAGATATAACTGATGTTAGGCATTCTTCACCTGCTATGACATTAATCAGAGAGGGTGCCACTAGAAATCTAGAAGTGGCCCAAGATTTTAAATATTTTAATTGTGATATGGAAGGTCATCCCAGGATAAACTGCAGGAAAAAACCAAATTAATCCCCAAAGTAAGCCTATGCTTTCTGGAATATGTCAAAGATGTGGCAAAGTTTGACATGTGACTATGGAATGTAGAGAAACAACAAACTTGGCAACACCTTTCCAAAATACTTCCAGGAGATCCTCCTGCAAGTCTCAGAGTCAAGCTGGAAGAGTTATTCTCCTCAGAACAATTAAACACTACTGCTCTAAATCTGATATTGTGAGACCAGATAATAAGGCTGAGGAAAATTCTATAGACAATTCAGAAAACCTAAAATGGGGACAAAACCAATTATTTTTGCCAACTTCTATAGAGGATCAAAGGCCAAAACTAAGAATACTAGTAAACAGTACTGATATTAAAAGAATGGTTGACCTTAGTGACTGTTATATTTGTTTAATAGTAACAGAAAAAGCACAGTAATAGCAGGAACATTTCCTAAAATTATTTTATCCTGGATCCTTCCTACTGAAGCTCCGTGATAAATTAGTTAGTCTAAGGTGAAATCAATTCACGAAGATAACCAGCTTGTCCAATGATACTAGGACACATTATCATGTCCTATGATGGATCCTGACAACTATGCTTGTCATTGCCACCACGCCTCAAGATCTGCATCAAAAAATGGGTCATCATGTTGAGAACCATAGAGCTTGGCTCAATGCCCCCAGCTGAGCTGTTTGCACAAGTTTCTTGAGAGCAAAACATCCCATGGCTTAGCTTGATTCCTGCCTTCCTGCCTGGTGTGGTACGGACTTCCCAGGTGCCTGACCTATGACTATAATTGTTTTCTCCTGTTCCCTTCCCCCGTCTCTAGTATATATATTGCTGATCTCTCAGTAAAGCTTTGGCATTCTCCTTGCAGAATGACCCGAGTCTGTGTTTTTTGTTAATTCCCCCAGGCCTCCGTGGCAGCGTGGGTGCTGTCATCATCAAATGTCAAGTTCTGGGTCAGAAGACTATGTCTTAGAGACTCAGATCTGGATCACAAATGCACCCTTTATTTATGCATGGTAGTACATTCCAAATGTAGTCAAGTAGACAACAAGGAAAAGCCATCCCAATAATATAAGATTTAAAAAGAAAAGGAATACTCCACATAAATATCTCACTGCATGCCAAAAATATTTTGAGAAAGAAGCACCCCTTTCTGATAAGTCTTGGAGACAGAAGGGATACAGTGCTCATATCTAAACACAATATAAATACAGCAAACCAATACCAAATACTAAATTAAATGACAAGAAATTTAAAGCACTTCCACTAAAATCAGGTACAAGATAAGGTAGGTTACTCTTCCAATATATCTTCAATATACTTAAAGTTCTAGATACAGCTAAATGAGATGAAGAGAATATAAATAGGAAAGAAGTCAAAGTATCACAATTTTCAGATGATATGACAGTATACATGTGTGCACCCACAATTTCTACCAGAAAATAATAGTTCATAAACATTTTAATAAAGTGGCTGGATCCAAAGTTGACGCAATGAAATCAGTAAGCCTCCTTCACACAAGCATATTCTACCAATAGAATGTTCTCTCTGACCATGGTGCACAACTGAAAAGGAAGATTTTTATTATGTAGAGATGGTAAAAATTTTGTTTCAGCAGGAATGAACCATATTGGCAAAATATAAAAAGGAATGCTAAAATGAAATGTAATTTTAAGAAAGTCGAGTTCAAAATCATCCAGAGTGGAATAAAAATGAATATTTAAAATAGAATAGGGGAAATTATTGACTATTGTCTGAAGAATAAAACAGAAGATATAACTAAAAAGACAATTGAGACATTTTACAAGTTTGTGCAGATACCAAACAATTTTTTATCAAAGTCATTCTTGAAATGGAAAAATGGAACAAAAAATGTGTATTGACTGAAGAACCGTCTGTCTTTAAGATAAAAAATTTCAGGAAACATGAATTTTCCTGATGTTACAATGTGCTACAATCATAACAAAAATTGTTTAATGCTGTTACTAAGGCACAAAGAGATAAGCATAGTATGGTAACATCAACACTGATATGCACAGTTCAGTAAAGTAAAATTTTCCTAATATTACTTCTTACACAGAAAGTCCATCACATGAACATTAGGAAAATCTTGAGATTATGTAAATTAGATTCTTACAGAATCAAGTATACAAAGACAGAATGTGGAAAACAAACTTGTACCATATTTGTTTCCATTATTTCTCAATAGCTATTGTTTTTATATTAGCAGAAGCTTATATGTTTACAGAGAATATGTATGTACTCTCTATGTCTGTTGCCAACTGCACTCAAAAAAAGGCATCAGATGTCCAAAACTGACAATAAGGTTGGATATCAGATACCCTGTATTTTGGGAATTGAACAGATATCCTATTTAAATCTCCCCCCCTACCACCACCAAAATGAATAAGTAAAAAGTAAAAGCACCTCTATAAACTGGTATACCCTCACAACAGCCTACAAGAGAATGTGCCCATTTCCTTCCCAGGCTCCTGAAAGACTGATCATCCCTATCTCAAACCTTTAAATTACCTGTAATTGTCTGCTTTCACAGCACCTGACAAGCATCTTTGTTTGCTTCTCAGTTGAAAAAGTCATGCTGGGTGGTGGTGGTGCACGCCTGTAATCCCAGCACTCTGGGAGGCAGAGGCAGGCAGATTTCTGAGTTCGAGGCCAGCCTGGTCTACAGAGTTCCAGGACAGCCAGAACTACACAGAGAAACCCTGTCTCAAAAAAAAAAAAAAAAAAAAAAAAAAAAAAAAAAAAAAAAGAAATAAAAAGAAAAAGTCATTCTTATCAGTGAGCCTTCCACAAGAGAAATATATTCTACCAAAGTAGCTCAACTCCTCTAAAAGTGCTGTGCTCAATTGAAAAAAGGGAAACAAACATAGACAATTTTTACATAAAATTCCACGGCTCACATGCAGTTTCAGATTAGAAAAAAATCTTTGTGGAACAGTTTTAGTTAGAATAACTTGAGACCCAACACTTTTAATCAGAGGTCATTAAAATAAAGGTGAAAATAGGATTAAATAATTTGGATGAGTGTAAGGCACTGAGTTCCTAAAATTTCCAAGGAAAAAAATATGAAGGATGAAGTATACGTCCAGTAAGAAACAACATGAAGGTTATCTGAATTCTTTCCAGTTTCCGGCTATTAAAAATAGGGCTGCTATGAACTCAGTGGAGGATGTGTCCTTATTACATGATGGGGAATCCTCTGGGTATATGCCCAGGAGAGGTATAGCAGGGTCCTCCAGTAGTATCATGCCCTGTGTTCTGAGCAACCGCCAGACTGACATCCATAGTGCTTGTATCAGCTTGCAACCCCACCAGCAGTGGAGGAGTGTTCTTTCTTCACATCCTCGCCAGCACATGCTTTCTCCTGAATTTTTGATCTTAGCCATTCTGACTGGAGTGAGGTGAAATCTTAGGGTTGTTTTGATTTGTATTTCCCTGATGACTAAGGATGTTGAATATTTATTTAGGTGCTTCTCAGCCATTCGATATTCCTCAAGTGAAAATGCTTTGTTTAGCTCTGTACCCCATTTTTAAATAGGGTTATTTGGCTCTTTGGAGTCTACCTTCTTGAGTTCCTTGTTTATCTTGGATATTAGCACTCTGTCAGATATAGGGTTGGTAAAGATCTTAATGGATACAAAAAATGTGGCATTTTACACTATGGAAGTCAGCTATTAAAAACAATGAATCCATGAAATTCTTAGGCAAGTAGGTAGAACTGGGGAATGCTATCGTGAGTGAGGCAACTCAATCACAAAAGAACACACATGGTATGCATTCAGTGTTGGGCAGATAGATATTAGCCCAGAAGCTCAGAATACCCAAGAAAAAATTCACATATCATATGATGCTCAAGAAGAAAGGAAAAGTCCCTGGTCCTGGAAAGGCTCAGTGCAGGAGTGTAGGGGAATACCAGGATAGGGAAACAGGAAGGGGGTGATTGGGGAACATGGGGAGGGGAGAGGGCTTATGGGACTTTCAGGGAGGGGGGATCCCGGAAAGGGGATATCATTAGAAATGTAAATAAAAATATATCGAATAGACAAAAAAAAAAAAAAAACATGAAGAATAGGCAAAGGCTTGTGCAATATTTTCTAAATTTCTAAGGATCTCATTTTTCTCTGTGAGATCTAACATTCATTTATACAATGCTCACCAAATTGCATGGTGTTTTTTTCTGAAAACACAAGAACTAAGAAATAAAAGAAAAATTCCACATGCTTACAGTTCTGAAACTTCCGATCTCAGTTCAAAGCCAGCTGAAGAGGCTCTTGGTAATGACCATCCTCTTGAGTTGACTGTTAAGAAATCTGGAAAGTCACCTAGAAAGGTGAGTGTCTGAACCAGATGTGTTCTTACACTAATGTAATCCCAGTACTGAAAGGCAGAGTCAGGTAGATGACTCTGAAGACCTCACATTGTATACTAGGTGACTTCTGAGTGATAGAGGAAAAAGATGGTTTTTCAAGACAACAAATCAAAAGCTATCATCAGTAGACCACCTTAGACATGCATGTATAGGAACAATGAACTATTTTGAATGGAGAAAAAGACACAGAATTGTTCTCATAGTTTCAGGATTATGTAAATGTTGATCTCTATAGTTATCTTAATGTATATTTCATTTTCAAACTAGAAAAACATTGTGGCCTAAAATCATCTTACAGCATGTAGATATAAAGTGTTTTTACAGATTCTAAGGTTAATTAATAAGTTAGTACATGAGAACACATATCTGAATTTAAGATATCATATTTACAGCTGACAGTTCATATATTTCAGATGGGAAGTCATTATGAAGTGTTTCCTAGCTTAATCTATGTTTATACAGTCATAACATTAAAGACAGCCATTTTTTTTTAAAGACTTAAATATAGCTTCACATTCCATCAAAATTCTAGTGATCTTTAGGGAACTAAGATCTAAAAAGCTCACTGGGAATGGCAAATCTCCAACAGCAAAGTCCACTATGTTTACTAGGACAGTGATGAAACAGGGGGGTTAGAAACCATAGATTGATGTGAACTATATAACAGCTTTGTACCTGCCACCAAGCAAATATAAGCATGTTTACAAACAACGCACAAGAACATCCACTTACAAACCATTATGTAAATATCCTGGTGACAATATGGTAAATGAAAATATCAGAACGAGTCACACATATTCAGTAGATTACCAACACAGTTAAGATATGGACTTTAGGATTTGAGGGTCAGTGTTCTCATGGCTTCTTCAATGCAGTTCCACCCACTACTGGGGAGACTGATACATTTTTCTTGCCTAAATGTGTAGGAAATGAAGATCAAGGGAATATTTCTACTGTTGTGAGATAAAGGCAGTGCCCCCCCCCCCCCCCATTACACTACATGGTGTTTTCAGAATCTTCAGGAAAAGGTTTCTGATGTCTCCTTCCTTCAGGTTCTCAGTTCCTTTTCTGGGTTGTGCCTTCAGAATACCAGTTTCAATAAAGTAAGGACTTTTACCCATCCTCACACTGTTTCACAAGGTGTCCTGAAGCTGAAGAGAAGTTTCCTTTGCCTGCATGGTACTGTCTTAGTTGTGCTGGGTTACAAAAAATGAACTGGAAGTTGCTCTAGGAAAGCCCTTGAGGCCCCTGTAGTATGGCAGATAGTGTGGTCCTTACAATGCTCTTCCACAGATACTGTACGTTCCAAATCTAGAGCCTCTGATTCCTTGCTCTTCAAATGTGATATGGTGATTTTCACTAAGCAAATGATTTTCACTTTTCAAACTCTTCATGTGTCCTCTTCCACATAACTCCAATGGTGAATCTACCTGGATCTATTCTGTCCACCATCACCATATGCTTGCTGTACCATAGACAAGAATTATGTGCGTAACTGGTTATAGAATGAAGACAATAATATTGTGCTAGGGGTAGAAGTTGAGCTTTGTTTTTATTGTCTACAATTTGAAATTTTACCATAGCACATGAAATCTCTGCACATTTGAAATAATTATCTCATTATTACAATAATAAATCATCAAGTAGTGGGTCCTAGATCCAGTGAACTTGTATAACTGGAATCTCCAGAAACTTCCCAATTGGTTGCAGTTTCCAGATTGTAAAGGTCTATTCCAGACACCTAACTTTCACTTGCCTGGTGGGTGAGCTTTCAACATCCCTGACACTCCAATTGACAGCAATTAGACATAATCAATTTAAAGCAGGGCTCTGGTGTACTAAAGATTCTGCTAAACATATCATGTTACCACAAACACATCATCATGTTTCACAAACTGAAAACAATGTTATCACTCAGTATTCTCTCACAAGTTACACCATTTCTTTTAATATTTTATGCAAGGAGGAAATTATATCATGTATGGATGTGTTCAATATAACATGTTACATTTTCTTTTGTTGAATCAAGGTTTTCAATTTATGTTTTCATTAGAATTACTGAGCTGAGTTATATCTTAAGTATCACATGACAAACAAAACCCACCAATGAAATATCAGGGCATTGCCACAAATACCAAGCCTCTACATGACAACAATTAATGCCATTTTACATTCTTTCTCAAGTAGAAAAGGATACCTCTTTATTTGAACAAACACATCAGCTTTGGTTAGTTGGCAGACTAACTTATAGACACGTTTTAAATACTTTTCAAAAGCTATATAGATAAAAGAACACTAATCTACTGAGAGGAAAGATAGAGGTATAGACTCTGGCTTCAGTTTATATGTGGCTAAAAGTAAGAGTCTGAAAATGTAACAACATCTCTGCTTAACCCACAGCTCACCAGGTGTCTCCAGTCCTGGTATAGAAACACACTAAACTTTATCCTTATAGTGCTAACAGGAGGCATCAGGCAAAAGTCTATAAGCAGGAGTAATAGGCAGGGAGCAAATATGGATGAACTGTTTTCTATTATGGTACTGACTTGTTCAAGTTTTGAAACCATGACCTGGTCCATTAGCACCATGGTTTATTCAACTGAGATAATTATTCAAGCCCCTATAGGATGCTCAAACTGCTCTAGACTGAGAGAAGAGGGGTGATGAGAAGGGAACCGGAGAGAGAGATATCATGAAGAAATTATGCAGTAAAGATATAACCTGCCTGTTAATAACTATATTTAATGTTTGAAGAATCATTTATCTCAGCTATAAAGTAATAACATGTGAATTTTTACAGTATCTGACTAACAATAAATGGAGGACTTCCTGGTATGAAGCAATTTATTATAATGGAAGCACATTGATTATTAAATTATCAGTAAGCTAGAAGAAATTACAAATATTGGTGGGTGGTGCCTACCAAATAAAGATTAGCTAGAGTTAAATTAAATTACTCATAATTGTTTCAGTTCTATCTTTCTCCTGGGAGAATCCCAAATAGGGCAACTTTCTTCATGTACATACACAAAACATCTGCCATCAGGCAGATATACCTTTCCCTCAAAGGTAGATGGCTCACAGCCACTTTCCTATACAATAGTTCTTGAAACATCTGTTCCAATTACAAACTGTAAAAGAAGCCTACAGAGCACTTCTAGGAACAAGGCACTTTGTTGTGAATGTTGGATTTAATAGCATGCACTTGAGAGTATTCATGTGTACATTATGAATACAGTGCAGATACCAGTTCATAGAACATAGCTAATCACACTACAAATCAATCAGCAACAACAGTTTTATTCTTAGAGAGTAATTTATGATATTTTCCCTTAACTAACAAGGCAAGGCTAAGTTCAGCAGTTGGGGGCAGGGGGAAGTAAGTCACCATCAGTTGTTACCTTAGAGCTTAAGAAACTGTTGTCAACAGAATTGCATGTCTACAGTTTGATTCTCTGCATCAATGTAAACTGTTTTTCAGAGGACAAAGCCAGCTCGCAGGTGTGTTTGTTTCTAGGGGAAACCCAGGGTAGAGAACCACTGGGGAGAAACAGGTCCATTTTTCTGGTCAGGCAGCTAAGAAAGTAGGTAGTTACGGTTACAGGTCTCAGGTTAGATGGCTGTGCTCAGTCACTGAGTCAGGGAAGCAGGAGTGTCACTGAGATGCAGAGAGCAGCAGGAACACATCTCCTCCAGGGATGTCAGAACCAGGTCATCAGTGCAGCTTGAAAGTGTCTCTTTTCTGATGACAGAACATTCAAAGGGTCTTACTACATCACCACACAGGGCAGTCCACAAAACCTTGACTGGCATCGTCACCACTACTGAGATTTTTCATTCTCTTCTGGTGTATCTCCTTTATAAGCAGGTAAAAGGCATCTTCCACACCCTATTGGATTTTGGCTGAGGTTTAAATGAATGGAATTCCATAACTCTTGGCTGGCTTGTGGGCTTGCTTTGTGTCAATTGTTCTTTTTTGGCAAGTCACAACTGTTCTCTACCAGCACCATGGGGACATCATCAGAGTCTTTCACGCACTTAATTTGCTCTCTGTAGAGGTTAATATCTGCAAATGATTTGCTATTATTGGTGGCAAATACACAGAGGAACCCTTTGCCTGTCCTCATGTATTGGTAGCTTTTGTTGCTGTAGGCCTCTTTTCCAGCTGTGTCCAGCATACAGATCTCACTCTCAATCACCACTTGTTTTCACTAAGAGTCGTCCTCTATGGTGGGATCATATTGATCCATAGAATGGCTCTGGTTTAGCTGGATAAACAGAGCACTTTTCCCAACACCACCTGCTCCAACTACCACCAGTTTGTACTCAGTCATTTCACAGTAGCAAACCCCTCAAACTCCACAGACCCTGACTCAGGAGGCTTTTGGACTTCAACTTGAAAAGCTGTTGGAGACCCTCAAATCGCCATGAACTGCCCCAACCTGGGAGGGGCCCTTCTGGCCTCAGTTACAATTTCTAAGATCCTAATTTACTGAGCCTTCGGGAAATTTGTATAAATATTCTATTTTAATGCTTTTGCTTGAAGTAAAGACTTTTGCCTATTTTCAGTACTTACAAATGTTTTTCCAGGATGTTTATTATTTCTAAACTATGTGTGAAAACTCATCCCAGAGACCCCTATACCTGGCTGGATTGGTCTGTGACAGAAGACAATACATTGATAAGTTGTTGAGTAATATTTCAGGATGTACAATGTGTGATGTGTAAAATATTAGCATTCTGGAAATGGCTTAAGAAAAATAAGGAAATCTAATAGATTTCTTGTATTGGAGTCTTAACGCACAAGACATGCAACTAAAATGATCTGTAGTATGAGCCAATATTCTGATTTTTATTGGAATTTACATCAATCAAATGCTATTAAAGAGTTTAGATACATGAAGTTACATAGCACAATATGGATGTTTATCCCCGAAAATGACAAAGTTATGTTTTTATTTATTGTTTGGTAGACTTTTCTCTCATATTTCTATGAATTTATGAAAGAGAGAAGACTAATTGTTGAGGTTCTAACATTCTCTCCATTTTGTCTGTTTCAAGGCTTATTACATTAACCTAGTAGTACTCTGGCAGTAAGCTTGGTTCATGGAACAAAATCTTACTATTTTAGTTAGCACAAATCATTATTTCCAAATCAGTTTCCAAATTTCCTAAACTTTTCCTAGTGTTTGCTAGTTTATAAAATTAACATACAGTCCAAATTATTTTCATGTGGGCAAACTCACCAAGAGTGAAATGATTGATTTCTCAGTCCTTTGGACTCAGACCTTTGGAAATGTATGTTTTCATTGGCTCTTAATCAACCCCTGTGACAAAGTCATTTCACCCTAGAAAGGAGTTGTTATCCACACATTGAAAATCTCTAGTATTAAGTTCATGTTACAAGTGCGCAGAAAATTTTAATGCTATCTCATATGTTTCACGAGAGACATTTCCTGGTGAGACACAGCATATATATTCATCAAAGCATCCCAAGTGAAAACTGAAAATAAAATAAAATAAAAAAAGTCAAACTGGCTTAATCAATGAGCTTTTTTGGATATACTTAGGGGACAATGAGGAAGAACTTGTAGACAAGAGCACATGGAACTCATAATCAGATGTTATCCTGAAACTTGAAACCAGCATTTGACAGATAATGAATACTGGATACTCCAAGAAAATCTGTAGGCATCTTTTTTTTTTTTCTTTTTGTTTTTTTTTTTTGTTTGTTTGTTTGTTCATTGTTTTGATACAAGGTTTCTCTGTATAGACCAGGCTATCCTGAAACTCAGAAATCTGCCAGCCTCTGTCCCCAAAGTGATGTAATTAAAGGCATGCACCATCATTGCTACACATTGTAGGCATCTAGATAGGATAAACACAACCTATTTTAGTGGCTCAGTGTATCAAGTCCTCCTTTGTAAGGTTAATTTGTCTGAATTTCTTTTGATGAATTAAATATAAAGAATTCTGTCAGTATTATTAAACAGTTTGAATGGTGTATTACATACCTTAATAAGGTTTCCTTTTGAATTATTTATTTCAGTTGCAAGGAAAGTGTCCAAAAATACTATATTCTTCTGGCTTCCCTACTTGGTTTTATCTTATAGTATTTGAAGGTAAACAAGTAAAACGTTCCTATATTGTCACATTCTCAGAGTATTTTCCCACAAAAATAGTTCACATTAATTAAGTTTTGAACATGGCATGAATGTTTTCCACAAGTTTTGCATACTTATAATAACTCTGTAGCATAGAGCATTATTTGCGAAGATTTCACTCCTGTATAAGTTCTATGATGAATTCTAAGTCTGCCTTTGTCAGTAAAGCATTTGTTACATTCACTGCATTTGTAAGGTTATTCTCTTGTATGAATTTGCTGATGATATTGCAGACTAACTTTGTACTTAAAAGCATTTGTCACCTCCCTTGAATTTTTAAGGTATCTCTTCTGTATGAATTCTCTGATGGAAATCAAGAATGCATTTGTAGGAAAAGCTTTTGTCACATTCACTGCATTTGTAAAGGTTTTCTCCTGTATGACTAAGCTGATAACTTTGAAGATTCTATTTTTGGGTAAAACATTTGTCATTTTCACTGCCTTTGTAAGGTTTCTCTCCTGTATGAATTCGCTGATGATGTCGCATACTATCTTTGTACTTAAAGCCTTTGTCACATTCAGTGCATTTCTAAGGTTTCTCTCCTGTATGAGTTCTATGATGAAGTCTAAGACTGCCTTTGTCAGTAAAACATTTGTCACGTTCACTGCATTTGTCAGGTTATTCTCTTGTATGAATTTGCTGATGATATTGCAGACTAACTTTGTACTTAATGCATTTGTCATATCCCTTGAATTTTTAAGGTATCTCTTCTGTATGGATTCTCTGATGGAAATCAAGAATGCAGTTGTAGGAAAAGCTTTTGTCACATTCACTGCATTTGTAAAAGTTTTCTCCTGTATGACTATGCTGATAACTTTGAAGATTCTATTTTTGGGTAAAGCATTTGCCATTTTCACTGCATTTGTAAGGTTTCTTTCCTGTATGCATTCTCTGATGAATTATAAGTCTGTCTTTTTTATTAAAGCCTTTGTCACAATCACTGCATTTGTAAGGTTTCTCTCCTGTATGAATTCGCTGATGAATTTGAAGATAACATTTTTTGGTAAAGCATTTGTCACATTCACTACATTTGTAAGGTTTCTCTCCTGTATGAATTCGCTGATGATATCGCATACTATCTTTGTACTTAAAGCATTTGTGACATTCACTGCATTTGTAAGGTTTCTCTCCTGTGTGAATTCGCTGATGACTTTGAAGATGGCATTTTTTGGTAAAGCATTTGTCACATTCACTGCATTTGTAAGGTTTCTCTCCTGTGTGAATTCGCTGATGACTTTGAAGATGGCAGTTTTTGGTAAAGCATTTGTCACACTGAATGCATTTGTAAGGTTTCTCTCCTGTATGAGTTCTATGATGAATTCTAAGACTGCCTTTGTCAGTAAAGCATTTGTCACATTCACTGCATTTGTAAGGTTTCTCTCCTGTATGAATTCGCTGATGAATTTGAAGATAACATTTTCTGGTAAAGCATTTGTCACATTCACTGCATTTGTAAGGTTTCTCTCCTGTATGAATTCGCTGATGATATCGCATACTATCTTTGTACTTAAAGCATTGGTCACATTCACTGCATTTGTAAGGTTTCTCTCCTGTATGAATTCGCTGATGATATCGCATACTCTCTTTGTACTTAAAGCATTGGTCACATTCACTGCATTTGTAAGGTTTCTCTCCTGTATGAATTCGCTGATGACTTTGAAGATGGAATTTTTGGGTAAAGCATTTGTCGCATTCACTGCATTTGTAAGGTTTCTCTCCTGTATGAATTAACTGATGATTTTGAAGATGGAATTTTTGGGTAAAGCATTTGTCACATTCACTGCATTTGTATGGTTTCTCTCCTGTATGAATTCGCTGATGACTTTGAAGATGGCCTTTCTGGGTAAAGCATTTGTCACATTCACTGCATTTGTAAGGTTTCTCTCCTGCATGAATTCGCTGATGCCACTGCAGATTACTTTTGCCAGTAAAGCATTTGTCACATTGACTGCATTTGTAAGGTTTCTCTCCTGTATGAATTCGCTGATGAATTCGAAGATGGCATTTTTTGGTAAAGCATTTGTGACATTCACTGCATTTATAAGGTTTCTCTCCTGTATGAATTTGCTGATGAATTCGAAGATGGTATTTTTTGGTAAAGCATTTGTCACATTCACTGCATTTGTAAGGTTTCTCTCCTGTATGCATTCGTTGATGACTTTGAAGATTGCCTTTTTGAGTAAAGTATTTGTCACATTCACTGCATTTGTAAGGTTTCTCTCCTGTGTGAATTCTCTCATGAGTACTAAGATGGGATTTTTGGGTAAAGCATTTGCCACATTCACTGCATTTGTAAGATACTGTTTCTTTATGAATTCTCTGGTGTAAATGAAGCCTGGATTTGTAGTTAAGGCATATTTTACATTCACTGCATTTGTAAAGTTTGTTTCCTGTATTAGTTCTCTGATGAATTCTCAGATGAGGTTTGTCAATAAAGCATTTGTCACATTCATTGTATTTGTGTGGTTTCTCTTCTGTATGAATTCTCTGATGAAGACTAAAATGGCCTTTGTGGGTAAAGCATATTTCATATTCACTACATTTGTAAAGCTTCTTACCATTATTGTTTTGTTTCAGCTTCTGATTATGTTTAGACACAAAAGTCTTATGAAGTTTTGCATTCTTTTCTTTCTTCCCTACGTGCATTCCTTTATTTAGATTAATGGAAAAGCACTCATTTAAACACTTTACATAGTCTTTATATTTGGAAACTTCTCTGGTTTTTCCAGTTTTATATCTTTTCAGGTTTCGGAATTGAAGTGAATCATCTCTGTGGTTAGTTTTAAGAGGTGTGCTTTGGTTGGATTCATTAATCATGTTGCTAAGCTTATTACATTTATAAGACTTCTCTTGTACATCCACATGGCTGTGAACAATGCATTCTGTGTCTTGATTTAAGACCTTCCCATGTTTTCCACATAAGAGATGATTTTCTGAAAAAGGACAAATAGAGATGGCAGGGATTACTATACTGAGGTAAAAGAGATTCAATGATAGCTGTCTGCTGACATTTCATGTTAACTAGACCTTCTCAAGCATTCATGCTCTCAAACAGGTTTTTCTTTTCTCATAGTGATTGCATGGATTCTCAGAAAACACTCAATAATGATCTACATCAACTGACAGGAAATGATAATACCCTGATAAATCTTCTTTTAAATACTGCACTTTGCAGAAGCTAGGATAAGTAAGTGTTTGATCAGTACAGAACTTTCATAAAGTAGATCTCTGAAAAATGTATGTTTAAATTTCTTATTCAAATTTGATTCATGGTGACACTGTATAGCTTAGACAGGTTGAAATTAATGATATAAAATGAATCCTTTGTATATGCATGTTTCATTAAGCAAATTTCTAGGATAAAGATTCTGTTCTATCAGTCAAAAACACATAGACCACATGTCAAAGTGTAAATAAATAAGTAACACCAAAATTCTTGTGGGGGGAGGTGGGACCACCTCTATATCTACATAAAACTTTAGCATTGTTTAAAAAAAAACCTAAATGAGTAAATCACCAACTTGTCTGGGGACACAGTCGTCTTGAAGCTGCTGGGAGGTCTGATACATGCAGGACAACTTGTAAGGAATCTTCTCTAGGAGTTAAACACACTGGGAATCCCAAGGAGCCAGGTGCTCTCTGGACCTATCCACCCCCAAAATTTACTCATTCCAAATTACAGTCCCCTTTAGCCTGCAACTTCTGCCTGAGCAGAACACCACATTGCCTGAACCTTTGAAAACACCGCAGTCTCAAGGAATCCAGGAAATACACTGCACACAGGACAACTGCTCTGGATCATGTAGGGCAACAGACCCCCAAAGACTGAAGACATCCCAGGAAAAGAGCAACAAAAAATGCAACAACTTGACAGCTCCTTTGAACATCCAATAGTTTGAAGGCATCCCAGAAATTATGCTGCCACGAGGGCAACAAATCACCACCTTGTCTGCCCCATATAGGTTTCCTATAGCCAGGGCAAAAGGACTACCAAGAGAGTGGCAAAAACTCAGAGTGACAAAAGAGGAAGGCAAGAGAGACACTCAGACCACCTAGCACCAGGGATAACCAAATGGTGACAGGAGTGTGGAAAAGCATATGCAATGGAAGACAATACACTTTGCCATCATCAGAACCTACTTTACCCACCACAGCAAGCCCTGGCACAACAACACACCTTAAAATAAGGAAGCTGACCTAAAATACTATCCCATGAAGATAATAGAGTCCTTTAATGAGGATATAATAACTAAATGAAAAAAAATACAGGAAAATGTGAGTAAATAAGTAGAAGACATTTAAAAGGAAACAAATAAAACCCTTAAAGAAATATAGGAAAGCACAATCAAATATGTGAAGGAATAGAACAGCAATCCAAGACCTGAAAATGGATATGGAAACAATAAAGAAGACACAAATACAGGCAAACCTTGAAATGGAAAACCTAGGAAAGAGTTCATGAATTACAGACATAAGCACAACCAACATAATATAAAAGATAGAACAGAGAATCTCAGGTGTAAAGCATACCATAGATGAGATTGGCCAGAACAGTCAAAGAAAATTCAAAACCTAAAAATTTCATAACCCAAAATATCCAGGAAACCAATACACAATGAAAAGACAAAATCTAAGAATAATAGGAATAAACCAGATAGACAATTCCCAGCTCAATTCCAATACTAATTGAAATTCAAACAATATCTATAAACCAATGCAGCCTTACAAGAGTATTCTGGAAGGAAAATTCCAACAAAAGGAGGGTAATTATACCACAGAAAAAACAAGATATTAATCATCTCACAAGAAAGCCAAAAGAAGAGAGCCACAAGAACATAAAGGTACCTACAAAAGGAAACATGACAGGAATCAACAGTCATGTGTCTTGACTATCTCTCAATATAAATGAACCCAATTACCCTATAAAAAGACATAAGGTAACAGACTGGGTATACAAACAGGATCCAGAATTTTGCTTCATACAAAAAACACACTTTAATAAAAAAGACAGACATTATCTCAAAGAAAAATGGGGAAAAAGTCTTCTAAGCAAATGCTCCCAAAAAACAAGCAGAGTTGTCATCCTAATATTCAATAAAAAAGACTTTTAACCAAAAGTCTTCAAGCAAGATGAGGACAGATACTTCATGTTCATCAAAGGAAAAATCCAACAAAAGTTTCAATTCAGAACACCTATGCCTCAAATACAAGGGCACTCACATTAATAAAAAATTTTTACTAAAGCTCAAAATACACATTGAACACCACACAATAACAGGGGGAGACTTCAACATCCAATTTTCACTAATGGACAGGTCAATAAAACAAAATCTAAACAGAGACAGAATGAAATTAATAGATGTTACAAACCAAACTGATTTAGCAGAAATCTACAGAACATTTCTGTCTCTTCCCCTACAACTTTAAGCTGGCTGGCAACCCCCACTCTCCCGATGGGCTACCTCTGGCCTATTCAAGCTGTGGCATTCCTGGCCTACAGCCTCCACCCTTCCTCAGGTGTTATCTCCAGCCTATTCAAGATAACAATACAGCCGATTTCACCTCAGAGCAGCTCCACCCAGAGACTAACAGAAAACTGCGTGACTAAGCAGACAACCGCCGAGAAGAAGATCCAAGAACTCTCGGCCATTTGGGGGGCAGGGTGGTTTTTCCTAAGATTATAAATATTGGCTTATTGTAGTAAAGTCGGTCTCTATGGGCAACTGTCCTCTTGACTCATTTCTCTTTCGCCCCCTTCCCGTTAACCTCAGAATTTTCTTCCAGGTAACCCAGTTCGTATGTGGCCGCTGGCGGACTACACATTTCACCCTAAAATAAAATATACCTCCTTCTTACCACCTCATGGTACCTTATTCAAAACTGATCACATAAACAAGACTCAACTGATACAAGCAGATTGAAATAATCCCATGAATCCTATCAGATCACCACAGAGTAAGGTTGTTCTTTCTTATCCTCTGAGCCCTCGCTTCAGACCAAGGAAGTCTTTAATAACAACACAAACAACAGAAAACTCACATAACCTTGAAAACTGAATAAACCTTAAATAACTCTCTACTCAACGATAAATTGGTCAGGGAAGAAATAATGAAAGAAATTAAATACTTTCTGGAATTCAATGAAAATGAAGACACTCCATACCGTAACTAATGGAACATTGAGTGCCCTGGCAAAGCCATTGGAGGGACCCTACATTAGCAACTCAACAGCACATCTCAGAACTCTAGAATAAAAAGATGCAAACATACCCAAGACGATTAGATGACAGCAAATAGTCAAACTCAGAGCTGAAATGAACCAAATAGAAAGCAAACTCAAAATAGAAACAAAAAGAACTATACAAAAGAAAAATCAAGAAAACCAAAATATGTTTTGTTTTGTTTTCAAAAATCACTAAGATAGATAAACTCCTACCCAAATATACTAAAGGGCCCAGAGAAAGTATCCAAACTGAGAAAATCAGAAATGAAAAGAGACACATAACACCACACTGGAAGAAATTAAAAAAATCATCAGATCCTATATGTAGATGAAATGGATGGTTTTCTAGACAGATACCACATGATATCATAGTATACATGAACTACCACAATAACTCTAGTAGACTTCTTCTATAGATAATAACCAACATTTAAAAGTTACCTAGATATAAAATTAACTCAAATAAATCAGTAATCTTCCTTTATAAGAAGGATGAATGGGATAAGAAAGGAATTTGAGAAACAACACCTTTCAAAGTAGTCACAAATGATATAAAAAGAAAAATTGTGTGGTAACCTCTAACCAAACAAGTAAAATATCTGTATTACAAGAACTTCAAGTCTCTCAAAGAAATTGAATAAGACCTCAGAAAATAGAGAGATCTACTACGCTCATGAAATGGTAGAAGAGAGTAAAAATGGCAACCCTACCAAAAGCAATCTACAGATTTAATGCATTTACCATCAAAATCCCAACAAAATTCTTCAAAGATACAGAAAAAAATTCTCAAATTCATTTGAAAAGTAATAAAATCCAGAGTAGCTAAAACATGTGAAATCACCATCCTAGACCTCAAGCTACACTGCACAGCAATAGTGATTAAAACAACATGGTATTGGTACAGAGACAGATTGTTTGATAAATGGATAAGAAGTATAGATCCAGAAATAAAACCTCATACTTATGGACACTTGATGTTTGACAAAGAGGCCAAAATATACAAGAGAAAAAAGGAAGCATCTTCAATAAATGGTGCTGGTCTAACTGGCACTCTGTATGTAGAAAAAGGAAAATAAATACATATCTATCACCACGAACAAAGCTCAAGTCCAAGTAGATCAAGGATTTTAACATAAAACCAGATACACTGAATATAATAAGAGATAAATTTGGAAAGAGCCTCAAACTCTCTGGAACAGGAGGAAAATTACTAAACAGAATACCAATGGTTCAGGCTCCAAGATCGATAATCAATAAATGTGACCTCATGAAACTGGACAGCTTTTTTTAAGTCAAAAAGACAAACCAGCAACATACAGGTTGGGAAAAAATATTCTTTAATCCCATGTCCAACAGAGGGCTGAAACCCAAAATAAAAAAAGAATGTAAGAAGATAACCATAAAGACACACAACAACCCAAACAAAAAATGGGTATAGAACTAAATAGAGAATTCAAAAGAAAGGAATGTCAAATGGCTGAAAAGCACTTAAAGAAATCTTGAAAGTACTTAGTGAACAAAGAAATGGAAACTAAAACAACCCAGAGATTCCACATTACACCAATCAGAATGTTTAATATTAAAACCTCAAGTGGGTTTTGTCTCTTCATGTTGAAAAGAGTTGCTTACTGAATACATTGTTCTCTTTCTACTGAACTGGAAGTACTACATTTTGTGGTTTAAAGAGATTTGCTTAATTGGACACAAGTGTTTTGATAATAAAACCAATATTAAGGCTGAAAACTCATAAAGAGTTTAATATAATAGTAAAATTAAGTGCTGAAATTATTATTATGTGTATAGAAATATAATTTCTTATTTTGAATATTTTTTGAACTTAGAAGGTTTCAATTAAAGCAATATAAGAGGTATTGCTTAATATTTCAGAGAGTTTACATAAACAGAATGTAAAAAAATTCAAATAATGATTCAGGTCTTCAACAAGTATAGACATACCCACAAACAATAGATTGTTGTAATTCTCCAACATCACATCCATGTACAATGCCCGCTGAGCAAAACTGAGACATTCCCATTCCTCCAGTGAGAAGTCCAGAGCCACATCCTTGAAGGTTATTGGACCCTGAAATGGAAAAGTAGTTATTTGTGCCTGGACAAAATTGCTTTCCAGTGTTAATAAAAAGCCATTAAGAATAGAAGACACTTTCTGATACAGATAAGGAAAGGAAAATATTGAAGGCCAAATGTTTTATAAAAGTTTCATGGAGATGTGTCTGAAGTTATGAATTTCTGCTCTTCCATAGAAAATCTATACAATGACTTACTACAATGCTTTTATTTATTAAGGCTCTCACCTTCATGAATTTTCTGGACCCTTAGGAGCAAATGAAAGATTTGCCACAAGCACTACATTCAAGATTTATGTGTGCAGTTGGGATTGTATAATATCTTTTAAAGTCCTCTATTATGAAATTTGTTTCCCAGAAACCTCATGACACTGCACAATGGATTTTTAAACACAGTTCATTAAAATCCAATGATCTTTGCTGAACACCACAGGCAAAAAGATTATACAGCACATATGCATAATTTTAGGCAAATGTAACCAACATACATTATGCAAAAAAGGATGTTTACTCTAAAATATTTACTTTATTAAATAGACATAGAGTTCTTTGCATTTATATCTCTGAGAATGTATAATTACCTTAAAAACCTCAAACATTTACAGAATATACCATGTAATGTAATGTACTTTTATGAAACATACATTGATATTAAATGTAATACAAGTGTTCACAGATGGTCATGTAATAATGAAAAAAATATGTGTCCTATTCTACAATGTCCACCCATATATGGACACTAGTTCAATCCTGTGTAAAGCTGCGTCTCACATGACTGTATAGTAACATCTATTTGACATTTTGAGGAATAGGTAAAAGTCTACAAACTTTGTATAAAAAAAATAAAACAGGTAGAATACAAAATAGAAAACTAATGGATGGAATAAATATCCAAGTTTGTTTCCTTAAACAGAAAAAAAGCCCTACAAAGTCAGGACATATATGAAAGATTCAAAATGACAAATAGAATCAAATACTTAGGGAAATTATTTGATGAAAGTACACTCATGACCAAGAATTAGAAACATTAGATTTAGATTAGAATTAGAAAATTAGATGGCTCACCATTTGAGAGTACTGACTGCTCTTCCAGAGAACCTGAGTTAAATTCCCAGCAATCAAAAAGTGGCTCACAACTATCTTTATTGGAAATTTGATGCCCTCTTCTAGTGTGTCTGAAGATGAGTGTACTCATATATGAAATCAACAAATAAATCTTGTAAAAGAAGAATTAGAAAGACCACTATTAGAGAGGTTTACATTATTTAATGGTAAATCAACGCTGGCAATGGCCTTTCACACCAGAATACTTAGGTATATAAGTGTTTGTAAATAAATGGCATGTGCCACAATGCATTTTGATGAAGTAGAGTCATTTCCTTTGATTAAATCTTGTTTTAAATTGAGAGAGAACCATGCTAATACTTCATTAACATGGAATACTTTATTCCTTATAAGGACCGACTCAATGGAACATTTCAATCTCGTTATATAATGCTATTTTCATTCTTTGGAATATGACCTCATTTGTGTATCAAAATAGTACCTTGCATAGATAAGTATTACTTTCAAGATTTCCTTTCTTTTTCAAAAAGAATATTGCAGGATAAACATTCTGTCTGTTACAAATGGGCATCAGAAATGTAATACTGGGGCCTGAAGAAATGCCTAAGAGGCAAATGCACTTGCTGTGACTTCAGTCTCAAGGGTTTGATGCTGAACCCAGGGAACTAGGCCCAAAATGTATCATTCACTGTACATAAAAACATGCAGATGCTCAATTATATACATAATAATATGTTGAAAAAATAAAAACATCAGCACAACCCTTCAGTTTTACTGATGTAACACATCATTTCAGGGAAGAAGAAACACAGTAGATGAACAATTCTTTTTTCAAAATAAGAAAAGGGAACAAAATTGGAAAAGAAATAACAAGGAAATACTCACAAGGAACAAGCTGGAGTAGCCATTCAAATATCGAAGAAAATTGACTTTCAACCAAAAGTGATTAAAAAGGATGAGGAAGGACAACACTGCTTTCACCTCAAAGGCAAAATCTACCACGATAAACTCTACATTGTGGACATATATGTTCCATATGCAAGGAACATCATGTTTGTAAACAAAATTTTACTAAAGATCCAGGCACACATTGAACATGACACAATAGTAGTAGGAGATTTCAACAGCACACTCTTACCAATAGACAAATCATGGAAACAAAAACTAAACAGAGACATAGTGAAACTAACAGAAGTTATGAACCAAACAGATTTAATATGTGAAATAAATGGACTTAATTTACAGAGCATGTCACCATAAAATGAATATATATATGTATATATATACATATATATATATATATGTTCTTCTTAGCACATCATTGTATGTTCCACAAAACTAACCATATAATTGGACAGAAAACAAGTGTCAACTGATACACGAAGATTGCAATAATCTCATGCATCCTATTATATCACCACAGACTAAGAATTGTATTCAATAACCACAAAAACAACAGAAAGCCCACATAAACACGGAAGCTAAAAACTCACTACTCAATAATAACTTGGTTAGGGGAGAAATATAGAAACACATTAAAGTTTTAGAACTTAACAAAAATGAATGAATAACATACCCAAACTTATTGGACACAATGACAGGAGGAAAATTCATGGCTCTGAGTACATCCATAAAGAAATTGAGAGATCATATACTACCAACTTAACAGCATATCTGACAGCTCTAGAAGAAAAAGAAGCAAACACACCCAAGAGGAACAGAAGGCAGGAAACAATCAAAATCAAAGATGAAGTCACCCAAGCAGCAACAAAGAAAACTGGATAAATAATAATAATAATAATAATAAATAATAATAAAAAGGAGCTGGTTCTTGGAGAAAA
Organism: Apodemus sylvaticus; assembly: GCF_947179515.1. NCBI lineage: Eukaryota > Metazoa > Chordata > Mammalia > Rodentia > Muridae > Apodemus > Apodemus sylvaticus. The sequence continues at coordinate 162,325,380 of NC_067474.1, forward strand.
ATCAGCAAGACTAAACAAAGGGCACAGAGACCATACGCAAATTAACAAAATCAGAAATGAACTGAGAAAATTCAAAAAACCATGAGATACTAAACAAAATCCTATATTCACCATAAATGGAAAATTTAGATGAACTAGGTGATTTTCTAGCCAGTTGCCAGGTAGCAAAGTTAAACCTGGATCACATAAACTACTGAAACAGACCCATAGCCCCAAAAGAAATAGAAGCAGTCAGTAAGAGTCTGCCAACACAGACACACACACACACAAACACACACACACACAGCCCAGGTTGAGAAGGGTTTAATACAGAAGTCTATCAGACATTCAAAGACAACCTAATACCAATACTTTTCAAATTAGTCCACAAAATAGAATCAGAAGGAACACTACCTAATTTCTTCTATGAAGCCACAGTTACATTGATGCATAAACATTCAAAGACCCAACAAAGAAAGAGAACTTCAGACCAATTTCCCATATGAATATCAAAGCAAAATACTTAATAAAATTCTAGCAAACACAATCCAAGAACCCATCAAAATGATCATTCACCATGATCAAGTAGGCTTCATCCCAGGGATTCAGGCATGGATCAATATACAGAAATTCATGAACATAATACACTGTATCAAATCTCAAAGAAAGAAAACAAATGATCACCTCATTCAATGCTTAAAACGTCTTTGACACATTCAAGACCCCTACTTGTTATAAACCTCAGAAAGATCAGTAATTCAATGCACATAACAAAACATAACACAAGCAAACCAATTTACAGCAAACTAATAGCCAAAATCAAACTAAATGGAGAGAAACATAAAGCACTGTGAATAATGTCAGGGACTAGACAAGGCTAGTGAACAATATCAGAAAACAGGATAGATATAACATTAACTCAAACAAATCAAAAGCCTTCCTCTCAAAGTATAAATGGGCTGAGAACAAAATTAGTGAAACAACACCCTTCACAATACTCACAAGTAATTAAAGATATCTGCTGTGACTCTAACCAAGTAAGTGAACGATCTGTTTGAAAAGAACTTCAAGTGACTGAAGAAAGAATTCAAAGAAGACATCAGAAGTTGGAAAGATCTCCCATGCTCATACATCCGTAGGGTTAACAGGAAAAATGTCCATTTTTCTGAAAGCAATATGCAAAATCAATGCAATACCCATCAACATTCTAATAAAATTCTTCACAGAGATAGAGTCATTCCCAAGTTGATCTGGAATAACAAAAAATCCAGGATAGCAAAAAATAATCTCTATAATATGAGAATTTCATTGAGAATCACATCCCTGACCTCAAAATGTAGTACAAAGCAACAGTGATAAAAACCACATGGAACTGGTACAAAGCCAGGCAGACAGGAAAATGGAATATAACTGAAGACCCAGAAATAAACTCACACACCAAAAGACAAAGGGAAATAACTAGTTCTGTGTTGTGAACTTGTCATAGATCATGACACTGGGCAGGGTCTCTTCTGAGACAAACAGATTTCAGGTAAAATGTACCCATGATATTTTAACACATAAAATGCCCCCTCCACCCCAAAAAAAGATACAGTCCACAGAACCCAAAAAGGCCAACAAGCTGAAGGGCCCAAGTGAGGACTCCTCAGTCTCACTTTGGAGGGAGAGGAAAGCAATCACAGGTAAGGAGGGAGGGACCTGGGAGTGAAAGTGGACAGGGGAGGGGGCATTTTATCTGGTATTGGGTGAAGGAAAAGGAGTGAAGTCCTGAGGGCAGCAGAAAGAAAGGAAACATGAAACCTCAGGAGGTAGGAGGTTGCAGGACCCTCCAGAATGCACCAGAGACCTGGGGGTGGGGGGTGAGAGACTCTCAGGACTCAAAGGGAGAGACCTTAGATTTAATACATCACAGTAGGGAGAGAGAACTTATAGAGCCTACCTCCAGCAGGAAAACAGGGCATCAAGTAAGGGAGGAGGCAGACATCCCACAGTCAAAACTCTGATCCATATTTGTTCCTGTCTGAAAGAACTGCAGGGTTGGAAATGGAGAGGAGGCTGAGCAAAAGAAGGTACAGCAACAGGCCCAAAGTGGGATTCAGCTCCAGAGGGGCTCCCAAGGCTTGACACTGTTACTGAGGCTTTGGAGTGCTCACAAAAAAAAAAAAAAAAAACTGTCATGTCTGCACTTCAGAAAACCCAAGAAGCAGCTGAAAGAGTCAGATGCAGATATTTGCACCCAACCAATGGACAGAAGCTACTGACCTCTCTGGTTGATTTAGGGAAAGGCAAGAAGAAGCTGAGGAGGAGGGCAATCCTGTAGGAGAACTAGCAGTCTCAATTAACCTGGACCCTCAGATCCTCAGATCTCACAGATCCTAGAAGATCAACCATGCAGCATACCAGCTGGTATGAGACTTCCAACAAATATACAGTAGAGGACAGCTGGGTCTGGGATCAGTCAGAGAAGATGCACCTGATCCTCAAGAGACTAGAGGCTCCAGGGATTTTAGAGGTCTGGTTGAGTGGGGGGATGGGTGAGAGGGTAGGAAAATCCTGGTAGAAACAGGGAGGTGGGGAGGAGACATGCAATATGGAACAGTCAGAGGTTGGATGGGAGGGGGTAAAATCTGGAGTGTAAAAATATAAATAAATAAATAAATTATTTAACTAGTCATTTAATTAGAAAAAGAAAAAAAAGTTGTAAAATAAAAAAAAAAAAAAAAAGAAACTGCAATCTGCGCCTGTTCACAAACAATCCGTGGCAAAAGAAAGACAAATATTTCTCCCATAATCTGTGTATCCAGGTAAATAATATTTTTACTATTAGGGTTCCAGACAGTGGGCTCTTATAATTTCATCCTTCTACAAATTGTTCTCTTCCATATAATGCTCAGTGGCATCAATCTCCACATATTTGTATATCCACAATCACAAGTGTTTGTCTGGAACCCTGACATATCTGAAATGCAACTTATATGACACATGAGACTTTCCTTCCATAGTAAAATAAGGGTACCCAAATTCATCTAATGTACAAGTTACCCAGCAATAGAGTTTTTAAGAATCATTTACAATAGATTATCTTTGAGACCTGCAGGTATTCAGTCCATGGAAAATGGATGTCCTCACAGTCGATAATCCAGTGAAAATATAATGGTGTCATATAAGTGAAAGGTCTAAACATTGAATTATCATTATTCCATAAGAAAATGAAGATCACAGGACGTAGGCCTTTAGATAACATTACCACATATAGATACTAAAACTTTTGAATGGTTTGAATGATAAAGAGATTTCTGATAGAAATTTATACAGCACACTGACCTGCGGAGTGTTCACCAGAGAAGCACCCATTCTTTTCATGGTTCTTCTCCCAATTTCAAATATTGGAACTCTTCTTGAAATTTCACAACACAGTTTGAAAAACACAAAGATGAAATTAATACAACTACATTATGGACAATGCTAAACCACATAAAAATACATTAAAAGCAATATAATACCAGGAATCTTGTATTTTTCCAATTTACTACTACTTTCAATATGGCTGTGTTTTCTAACTCCCATGCATACCATTGTATGCATTGATCTAGATCCCTTGACATGTATGTGAATGCATTAATATGTGAAATATTACAATTAAAGCCAGAAGTGTCTTTAAATAAAATTCAATTCTGTTAAAACTTTATGCCAGCTGTTCTCTACTTTTCTAATGGTGTGGTAAACTTTTGTTACAGTTCCAGGAGCTCATCTACAAGTTTCAGACCCACATGCAGATTGATATGAGGGTGGTGTATCAGTTACTAAGACCATAAGAAATATGTGCTTAATGGTGGTTAGCCTTTGACTTCCCTTGTCAAAGTGTCAAATGACCACAAAGAAGTTACAATTCAGGAGTTTAGAACATGGATTCTAGGCAACGTGAAAACAATATCAAGGAGGAGGCATGGTAGAAACTCACTGAGAGCTGCCAGGGATAATATGTATACACAGTCATGAAATGAACTATTTTAGGGTATGCCCTTGGAATGATTCACTCGTTATATCAAATCTGGTAAAATACTATCACTGTTGGAATACCTTCCTGAACATGCATATATCTGAATCATGGCATAGTTCCAGGCTGATCTCAGGTTCCCTATCAGTAATGAATATGAATACAGTGAGTGAGACTCTTGGAGCCTTGCTGCTACGGATTTAATCTCTGGCCATCACTCTCATAGGTTCACATGAGAGAAAGAATGTGTGATATGGGTCTCCTGGCATATGTATCAAAATATATACATACACATATATGCACACAAATACATATACATACATATGCTTATGAATGTATAAAAACAAAAGACCTCATTCTGAATGTTGAGATACTATTACTAAGGAAAGTTGTCATGACCATGGAATCAGCAAATATTCAGTGCTTATTATGTGTATCATTGACCTTATATTTCTCTCATGTCAACTCATTCTCTTAGCCTTTAACAGATATATGAATGGTCTCTTTCAATGCCCCTGCCTCAGAAGTTTAGATTGGTAAAAGGAAGTTGATGAAGTACCAAGGATTGTCCTATAAAATTAATTCCTAGGAACAATAAACAAGTAAGCTTTCTATGCCATAATTCCAGGCCAAGGAAAAAGCAAGCGAGAAAGCCAGGCCCTCAGTGTTCCTTTTAACACTGTTGGAGGAATAAACATATGCAGCACCAAATTCACAATTTCCTCCCGAAAAATCCCATTATAAACTTGCACAGCAAATAGTAGAGAATACAGAAAGGTGAATGTGGTACAGTCATCACACAAAGCTGACTTTACCTGCATTCACAAGCAACTGACCATAAAAATATACACACAGAAAATAACAACAGTACAGTGCACCAGTGTAAACTGAAAAAAGAGTCTCTCTAATAGATTCAGAAAGTAAACTGAACTTGATTTCATGCAAGAGATTCAAAACTATTTCAACAAGCACAAAGCAAACAAAACCAAGGCACAGACTATGTACAATCAGTGATAAAAGACTCACAACCATGTCAATATATCTATGAAAGGCCTACAGCAAAATATTACAGTGGATCACTATGAAGGGTCTGAAGAATGTGAAAGAGAAGGAAAATCACTGAATCTAATGAAGATAATAGTGAACATCCCAAACCTATCACTACACAAGCTGAAGACAGCTGTCATTAATCCACTCTACTCAGAAGACAGACAAGGATGTGCAAAGTCTCCACACTAACTTATCACAGTGCAGCAGTGCTTACAAAAAGAAAGTAAGATTTAGAATATTTTCAATGTTCTCCTAAATATATGATGAATGCAAATTTTCTCAAATTACAAGAAACACAATTCTTCAACTCAAGAGGTATAAATATCCCAAGAGAATAACCCAATCTGATAATACTCTAAATATGTTATAAAATACAAGAAAATATCATTTGGTTTTATACATTCACAAAGAATAATCTGAGAAGTCATAAGACAACTCAGTGTCTAAAAAGATCTTGGACATCCTAGTTTAGAACACAAAGTTCTATAAAACGGCTCTGTAGTTTGATGGGTGTAAGGAGTCATTAATGGCCCTCCCTGGATGCTGACCCTTGTGCTGTTTTACCAACCCATCTGACAATGTATGTCTGCCACTGTAGTAGTGACAAGTAGGTAACAGAAACTTTACTGGTTTGAACTGAGGTCAGCCTACAAAGGAAATACAGACATGGCACTGGAAGCTGGTCAAAACTCACTCTAAAAATCACAGACCCAAAAGTGAATTTATCACTGACATACTGCTATATGTAGAAATACTGGACATGCATTTAATTTGTTGGTGCATTCAGCCTAAGTTAGACAAACATAGTTTGTAAAAGGAAAACTGCCAATTGAGAGAGTGTTGAGTAAAAAGCCAGCAGTGGGGGAACAGGAAAAGATCTAAAAGATGGAGGAAACCTTTACTGTCATTTACCATGAAACATGGAATTATAATATGATAGTGTGAATACCCAGCCAAAACCTGCCTTAGAACATATATGAAACATAAGGATATAATGAGGAATGACAAGGGATAGGAAAGAGAATGAAGAGATGGTAATCGTGTAAGCACTCTGGGGAACTTCTTGCCCAAAGGCCACTCAACTGAAAATGCAAGAACTAGGGATTTAGACAGCACAGATTAAAGTAAATTCTAGGAGCTTTGTAGTATCTAAAATAGCAAGGAAACCAGATAATGCAAATACTGTCCCAGAATGTTTCTCTGTAACTATTATAACAAATGTAATTTGTGTGGAAAACATGAAGACAATCCTTAATTCATGTGATAGAAAATTTACTGACAAAAAGAATTTCTTTAAAACAGAAATTGAAGATGCTGGGAAAAATATAATGCTGTCACAAATTTACAATATGTAAATCGTGATGCCTTGGGCATTTGTAGACAGCATCAAGTGGGCAATAATAAGTGTTCATAGGAATGAACATGAATTTTTAGGGAGTAATCAGGACATTGTTTTCAAAACATGTCACTTTATAATTCTTGCCTGTGACATATAGGCTGAGTATTGTTGGCATTTCTACCAGCAATATACCAGAATTTCTGCTCTAGTGACAGAAGTAGAGCTTTAAACTCAAAACTAGTAAATACATAAAATGAATGTATATTGTGAAATTATTTTTTCTATGTATATAACAAGGAAAGTACATCTTCTATTTCATGGAGACTAAACAAGAGCTCCTTCTAGACTGGGAAGAATAACCCATGGTTGTACATATGTCCATCATGAAGGCAATATGAACACTAAGACTATAAATCTTGGAACTGACATTTCCTCAAATATACACCTGAATCTGGATAGACACAATTCCACACTTTTGAGACTTCCAGTCAAAGTTTACTATCACTTGGTTCATCACAATCCTTTTAAAGTAGACGAACTCAAATATCAATGTGTCATGTTCAGACACTGGGACTCTTGAGTACTAGAAGACCATAGCTTATAGCCTAGCATTCTCTAGGAAAGTCTCTGACATTGGATTCCTGTACTCCAGGATGCATGGCCCTATTGTCACATCTAAGTGCTGTAACAATGTATATCTATTCCTAGTCGTCTTGTCCTATCCCTTACCATCAAAAGAGGCGATACTATATTAGCATACAGTAGTACAAAATATTTATCCATAGATTAAAATAAGGAGAGCATGGAATAATATTTTTCAAGCCCTGAGAGAAAATAACTGCACTATAATATTAAATCCAGAAAAGTAGTGACTAGTATTGACAGTGTATAAGGTACATTTGAATGTAGTATGGCATTAAGATATGTTTTTCAGTCAAAAACTTACTTAGATAATAAAATCATGAAAATCTGCACAAAAGAATTAGACATAAATTTTTCATAGGTCGTAAGAAATAAGACATTTCTTGTGAAGAATGAATGAATACAAGATAAATAGAAAATATTCCTCACATACAACATAGTGAAGCTCTATCCAACAGAAGTAATGGAGAACAATATGAACCATAATTTCCCACTCACAATGCCAGCAATCCTTCTACAGTACAAATCCTAAGGATACAATCTCACAAAGAACAATTTCATTGAACAGTCATCAAAGAACTTCCCAATAAAATCCTTGGTAGAAGTCAGAATAGATGAAACAGATATCAACACAATGAAGAAAATTATTTGTGAATCTTGGTTTTCATTTCAGGAAAAAGAAATTCTGCACAACTAAACTGACTGAATATTAAGTAGGGATATTTGAACCTGTTCCAACTGAGGGTGTGGTTCAGCACCTGGCAAACAACTTGAATCACTATGGTTGGAACACAAGCATGTCCTTAGTACTCACTTTAATCCCAACCAACAAAATGATAGTTACTGAGTAGAAGAAGGCACCTATGTTTGAAAGTGTGGTCTAATTGAATGGCAGGAAATGCGAAATGTCAGAGAAAGATCTGACAGAACAGATCTTGCAGATATGCACAATTCTCTGGAGCTGAGAGAGGAAAGGAAAGTTACTGAAGGGAGAGAAAGACAGCACAGGAGGAAGAGAATAGTAAGGGATACAGTAGAGGGCATGGGCAGCAGTACAGTACAGTTGAGAGGGTAGAGCAACAGAGGGAGAAGGACACAGGTTTACTGGGAGAGATTTACAGATTCAGATTGAAAAGAGAACATGCTCTGGGCAATGATGGTGCTTGCGTTTAATCCCACCACTTAGGAGGCAGAGGCAGGCAGATTTCTGTGTTCGAGGCCAGCCTGGTCTACAGAGTAAGATACAGGACAGTCAGGGATGCATAGAGAAACCCTATTAGGAAAAAAAAAATGAAAAGAAAAAAATACAATAAAAGAGAACATGGTAGACATAGGAGAAGACAGAATGAGCAAGAAAAAAACAAGGCCCAGCAGATTAAAAAAAAAAAAAAAAAAAGATTGCTACAGTTCAGTTAAGGCCAAAGAGAGCAAGTCAGTGTCTCAGAGAAAAGTCAGATTGAATAAGGCAGCTGGGAGAGGAGTTTGAGCTGGAATAGCTGAGTGGAACCAGCCAGTTAATAGTTGAGAATGGACAAGAAAGGGGAATCTTATTCAGCAGGACATTTCAGAGGCTGAAATCACTCTAGGTATAGATAAGACTGTTTAGAGGACAGAGGCTTCCAGGCCTAGGCCTAGGTAGAAAGAGAGAGGCAATAAGACAACGAATACAGTAGTGGAATGAAAGTTACATTTACAGCCCTGTGGAGAATCTAATACTGCTCAGAAAAAAAGCTTTCTAGAATGTACGAACAGAAGAAAGATACCCCAGATTACAAAGGAAAATAGACCACCAAAGAGTACAGAGAAGGTCTGTTGGGGTTTTGTCTAAGCTCCACCCCACACCTACCTGGCAATAGCCAGGTATGCCCCGCCCCAGAGATCTGGCCCACTATAAGAGGGGCTACTTGCTCCTCCTCTCTCTCTTTCCTCTCCACTCTCCCACACTCTCTCACCTCTCTCTTCCCCCCTCCACGTGGTCATGGCCGGCCTCCTCTTCCTCTCTCTCTCTCTCTCTCTCTCTCTCTCTTTCTCTCTCTCTTCCCCCCCCCCCTCTACCTCTCTCTACCACTAACTCCCATCCCCTACTCTGAATAAACTCTATTCTATACCATGTCTGTGTGTGTGTGGTCCCTCAGGGGCAGAGGTGCCCAGGCAAGGGCCCACCTGGACACCTTCCCCCAAGTCGCCTAGCCACACTCACCTAACCCCCTACACTCCCCCCTTTTAAGCCCTTTCATCTTGGTGCTGAAAGTCCTTTCAGTTTAGACTGGGAATCTTCCTAAAATCCAATAAGGAAGGTCACAGGCCCTGGGAGGGAATCCACTACAGACATTAGCTACAAGTGTAAATGACCCTTGTCACACCCATAGCCTGAGGCAGATTTCAGTCTGGGTAAGAGAAATTATTTTCAATGGGCAACAATTATTTCAGAGATTCAAAACTAAAATACTGCAATCAACTCACTGGTGACTGCACTGTCTATAATGGGAAATCAATATCACCACATTTAATAATATTCAAAATGAAATTTTCTAGAATCATCATTGATATAGAATGTTCCTAAACCAAATTCCTATCCTCTTTCTACTGACAGGTAAGACTTGTGAGCATTCTGTCTGAACTCCACACCCACAGTTACCTGACAACATCCAGGTATGCTCCTCCCCACTGTTACCTGGCAACAGCCAAGTAGGCCTCACTCACTATAAAATAGACTGCCCCCTCCTCACTCTCTTGATGTCTTGCTTCCCTCTTGCCCTCTTGAGCTCTTCCCTTCCCCAATCCCTTCCCCCCTCCTCCACATTTTCATGGCTAGCCTCTATTTCTCTACTCTCTCCCTATCTCTGCCTTTCTCTGCCTCTATTACCCTCTTAATGCCCTGCCTTTCCCCATGCCCTGAATAAACTATTCCTTACAATACCATCATGTGCCTGGTCCCTCAGGGGAAAGGGATGCCTTGGAATGGGCCCTACAAGGCACCCCCTTTCCCCATACCTCATCACACCCCTATAGAACATATTCTTACTCTCTTTATCTTGATATAATCACGTTAGGACCCACCCTATCACAACTGAATCATCTGTTACAGTCTCCTTGGACTTTACCATCCAGAGCTGTAACCTTAGATTAAAGGGTGAGCAGATTAGGGTGAGGAGAGGGAGACCTGAATTTGGGGAAACAGTGGTCACAAAGAACCTGGGACTTTTCATAAATCAAAATCAAAGATGCCAACACCTGGTAAAAGGGTATAAATGACGAAAAGGGAAGATACCACAGAAAATGTCTCTTTTTCTATGAAGATTTCACTTTAACAAATGTTAGACTCCTTCACACAGTTCACACCCATTCAGAGTCCTTTTCTCAGGAACTCTGAAGCGGAACAAGGAAGAATGAAGGAAATCTATTCTGACCTACAGAATCAAGACACCTGAACTCCAACAATATCTCTCTGAAACAAGGGCTGGTCAGGACCTTGTGAGGTCTCAAAGAAACTCAGAACAAATGGCTAACTGGAGTGCCTGCTAACAGATCACTGTGGATATTGTTGGCTGGATGCTTTCTTGGCTCCTGGTTCCTCCTTGCCCAGGCCTCTAACCTCTCTTCTCTTTCTCCATACCCTTCCCCTCCTCTCATGAGCTGGTTATATCTAGATCCAGCCAGATACCTCTGGCTGTTTTCTCCCTTAGACTGTAAAGCCCCAAATTAACTTATAAGTATCACCTGCCCAAGAACCAGGTTCCTTCCAGGAATGCTGCCATGTGCAAATCAAAGGAAAACAATAAAGAGTCTTGGGAAACTACAGTGGACTGTATGATTGTCTATCAAACTCCCTGTAGCATGTGCCCAAACCCCAATCTTTTAGTCAGGATGTAATATTAAATAAAGCTTGCCCACATGCTGGAATTGGCATTTCTCTGGCAACACACAGGGCTAGTGGAACCTACAATATATCTTCTTCTCAGCCATACCTTACTGCAGTCCTGCCTTCCTGTTTCATTCAGTCCTAAGGTGTAACATTAATATCTAAGCCCATGAAGACACATTTCTAAATGTTGTATTTACATCAAAGAATGCACAGACCTCAGTGTTAAATTAATGGGGAGTACAACTTTACACAGTAAATACTAATATTTACAGACAATATGATGGGGCTTTACAATGTACATTTTCTGATTTAATTACATTTTCACTGGATCTTCACATGATTATTATCTACAAAGATCTCTGGGGATGCATATGAATTCACTCTCCTGGCAAAAGGCTACTCTCTCAAAATGGCAAATGGTGGAACACAAGAGTTAAGAAAGAATGGATGAATTTAATTTGAAGAGCTCTGTTAAGACTTTACCAAAGAGAATCTCCATGTACAAATTACAGATACTGCATATGATGTACAAGGTTATTTTAGAGGAATGTTCTGGAAACCATAAAATTAGTAGAAACATTACAATGAAACATTACAATTACATTGTTATGCTCAGATATCGAAACCACAAAGATCACCAGAACCGACTGATGCATTTCACACCATGGTATATTCTAGCTCAGTATGCAAACTTTCCCTGATGCAGCAAGCTAAGCGGTTGACCAGGATACTCAGGAAATAATGTAGTAGGGCCATTAAGTGCAAAAGACACCGTAGCAGTAGCTGGCTGGATATATCTCAAATTGATTTTTTTTTCTATAATTACATCTATGGGCTTCCTCTTAGGTTTCTCACACCTCAATAGGTTCTCAAACTTCCTGACAATTGTAAGATATTCTCCAAAGAATAGTGAGAGTGGGTGAAGAAAATGCACACCTGATCCTCACACCTGCTTTACCCCTGCCAATTCTCTGACCTGACAGGTTCCAGGACAGACTTATGACTGGTGAGCACCCAGAATGCCCATACAGCAACTGTGGCTTAAAGAAGTTTTAGAGTATCTCGAGTCTAGTTTCCCCCAGGACTTCTTGACAATGAGGACAGGCAAGACACACAGACTGATGGAATTTCCTGTCACTATTGCCTGGTTCCTTGGGAAAACTCCTTCTGGATGCACCCAATATACTGCAGATTCCTGTTACATGTTTCTTCTGAACCTACCTGCTTAGGACTCTTTTAATGAATTAGCTTCCCATTACCTCTCATCTGGGTTTGTTTGTTTGATGGATTGATTGATTGTTTTTCCTTGCTTGCTTCCTTTATTGCTTGTTTAGTTGTTTTCCTAAATGCATCTAATCAGGTAGGTAACACCCTCCGCGCATAAGGTACCACTCAGCCAACTCTTCTGCAGGCTGACTTCCACACAACTACAGCTGTGTACACAGGTTCCCCACAAGCTTGCTGCCATTCCAGAACAGAACAGGATGTAGGTCACTGCATCTGGGTTCTGACCATTCAGATCAGAGTTTTGTTGGGGAAATTCTCACAGTGATTTAACAAACTGCTGTGTTAAAAACACACCAATAAAAAAAAGAGAGTAGTTCCTCTAAATTACGATACTCACAACTTATGTCCAAAACAAAGTAAAGCTAAGATATGCACACACACACACACACACACACACACACACAACATCTGTTTGTGCATGTATAAAAACATAAGAATCACTCTGAACATCAAGATACTATTGCTACACAAAGCAAATTACATTGACCTTATTCTCTCCTGACAAGTATCTCTTGGCATTTAAAAGGTATATGGGTAGTAACTTTCGATGCCCTTGCCTCATGATTTTATATTGAAACTGGAAAATAGCAGATGAGGGAGTGCTGTGGAAAGTCATATACAATTAATGAGAATTAACAAGGAAAATAAAGATATCCTAGGAACAAGTAAACAAGACAACTTTCTATGTCATAACACTAGGTCAGGCAATAAGCAGGTGTGGAAACCCAGGCTTTTAGTATTTCTCCTAACACTGTCTGAGGACTAAATAGATGCAGCAATGAGTTCACACATTTCTTTTACAAATACCACAATAATCTTGCACAGAGAATTTTGTGGAAGAGAAGGAAAATCACTGAGTATAATGAAGATATAGCCAACATACAAAACCTATCATTACACAAACTAAACACAGCTGTCATCATTCTATTCTATTCAGAAGACTGACAAGGATGTGCAAAGTCTCCACACTATTTTACCACAGTACAGCAGTGGTACAAAGAGCAAGTAAGACTTAGAATATTTTCAATGTTCAAATAAGAATTGTGTTTCTTGTAATTCTGAAATTACAAGAAACACAAATCTTCACCTCAAGAGCTACAAGTATCCCAAGAGCATAATCCAATCTGATAATACTTTAAAAGGTACAGAAAAATACAAGAAAATATCATTTGATTTTATACATTCCTAAAGAATATTCTGAGAAGACAGGTGACTGGTCAGTGTCTAAAAGGATCTGGAATATGCTGGTGTAGCCTACAGACTGCTAAAAAGGGCTCTGCAGACTTATGGGGGTAAGGAGTCATTAATGACTTTCCCTAGATAGCAGACACTTATACTGTTATACCAACCTGTTTGACAATGAATGTCTACCACTGTAGTAGTGACAAGTAGGTAACAGAAACTTTACTGATTTGAAATGAGGTCAGCTACAACAGAAATACAGATATGGCACTTGAAGATGGTCAAAATCACTAAAAAGATTACAGGCCCCAAAGTGAATATATATCATATATACTGTTATAGGTAGAAATACTGGATATGCATTTCAATTGTTCTGTCTACACAATAGCATGGTGGTTCTTTCAGCCTAAGTCAGAAAAATATGGTTTGTAAAGGAAAACTGACAATTCAGATAATACTGAGTAAAAACCCAGCAGTGGGGTCATAGGCAAGGCTCTAATAAAGGAGGAAGTGGAGTTATGGAAACACATCTTGTCATGTAACATGAACACCGACTTATCAACATATGACAGCATGGAGACCCATCCAAAACCTGCATCAGAACATACATGAAACAAGGATGTAATGAAACTATGAATGACAAGGGATGGGACACACTAGGGATTTACATAGCACAGATTAAAATAAATTCTAGGATCTTTGCAACATCTGCAATAGCAAACAAACCAGATAATGCAAATATTCTATCAGAACCTTTCTCTGTAAATATTCTAAAAATTGTAATATGCATGAAAAAATAGTATAATCACTGATTCATATGGTAGAAAATTTACTGACAACAGGAATTTCTCTAAAATAGAAATTGGTGATGCAGGGGAAAATATAATGCTCTTATAAATTTGAAATATGTAAAACTTGATGACCTGGGCATTTGTAGACAGCATCAAGTGGGTAGTAAAAATGTGCATAGGAATACATGAATTTTCAGGGAGTAATCAGAACATTTTTCAAAGCATGTCACTTTAAGATTCTTCTGTGTAACACACAGGCTGAGTATTGCTGGCATTTCTACCAGCAACAGTACAAAAATTTCTGCTCTAGTGACAGATGCTGTGCTGACTTAATTTCAACAGTAGTAAACATATAAAATGAATATGTTTCATGTAATGACTTTCTCTATGTGTATAATGTGAAAAGTACATCTTCCACGTCATGGAGACTGAAAAAGAGCAAATACTAGAATGGGAAGAATAACCCATGGGTTTATACACTTCTACCAGGAAATCTATATGAACACTAGGGCTTCGACTTTAAATCTTAGAACTGACATTTCCTCAAATACACACCTGATTCTGAATAGAATGAACAGAAATTCCACACTTTTGAGTCTTCCAGTCAGCAATTACTATCACTTGTTTTATCACAATCTACTTTTTAAAGTAGATAAACTTAAATAGAATTCTTTAGTGTTCATATACTGGGACTCTTGAATACTAGAAGACCATAGCATTCTAGCCTAGCATTCCGTAGGAAAGTCTCTCAGAGATTCGATTCATGGACTCCCAGGTCTATCTGTCCATTGTCACATCTAAGTACTGCAACAGTGAACATCCATTTTCAGTTTCTTGATCTATTCCTTACTATCAACTAGGCAACATTATATTAGCATACACTAGTACGAAATCTTTATCCACAGATTAAAATCAGGAGAGCATGGAAAAATATTTTTCAAGCCCTGAGAGAAAATTACTGGCAACTGCAATGTTAAATCCAAAAAGTAGCTACTACTATTGACAGTGTATAAGGCACATTTGAACACAGTAATATATTAAGACATGTTTGTTTTATTTATTTATTTATTTATTTATCTATCTATCTATCTATCTATCTATCTATCTATCTATCTATCTATTTTGGTTTTTAATGACAGGGTTTCTCTGTGTAGCCCTGACTGTCCTGCAACTCACTCTGTAGACCAGGCTGGCCTTGAACTCAGCAATCCGCCTGCTTCTGACTCCCAAGTGCTGGGATTAAAGGGGTGCGCCACCACAGACTGGCTAAGACATGTTTCTTAAGTAAAAAAAAAAAAAAAAAAAAAAAAAAAAACTACCTAGATAGTAGTAAACTGATGAAAATATGCAGAAAAGAATAAGGCATACATTTTTCATGAGGTCACAGGAAATATGACTTAGCTTGTGAAGAATGAATGGATACAAGAAAACTTGGAAATATTCCTCATGTACAACATAGTGAAGTTCTATCCCACACAAGGAACGGAGACCAATGTGAATGACACTTTGCAACTCACAATGCAGCAAACATTCTAGATTACAAATCCTGAGGAATACAATCACACAACGAAAAATTTCATTGACCAATCATCAAAGGAGTACACAATGAAATACTTGGTAGAAGTAAGAATACATAAAACATATATCTACATAAGGAAGATTATTATTTGTGAATCTTGGTTTTCAGTTCATTAAGAAGAAATTCTATAGAACTAAACTGACAAAATAATATAGATGGATATTTGAACCTGTTCTGACTTAGGGTGTGGTTCAGCCCCTGGCAAACAACTTGAATCACTATGGTTGGAATGCAAGCAAGCCCTGATATTCCCATTAATCTTAAACAACAAAAGTGCAGTTACTAAGTAAAAAGAGGCACCCACATTTGAAAGTGTTATCTAATTGAATAGCAGAAAATGTGAAATGTCACAGAAAGATCTGACAGAACAAGATACGTGCAACTCTCCTGAATTGAGAGAGGAAAGGGAAGCTATTTAAGGGAGAGAAAGTCAGTACAGGAAGAAGAGAATAGTAAAGGAACACAGTAGAGTGCATGGGCAGCAGTGCAGTGCAGTAGAGAGAGCAGAGCAACATAAGGAGAAGAAAACAGTTTTACTGGGAGAGATTTTATATTGTCAGACTGAAGAGAAAACATGGTAGCCACAGTTAAAGATGCGATGAGAAAGAGAAAGAGAACACCCAAAATACCTTCTTTTTTGCTTTTTCATGAGTGAAACTGTTTTTTACAAGAATTTACATCTAGATAAAATGAACAATATGCAAATTTTTGAACCTTTAATAGGATTTTAAAACATTTTGAACTGAAAAACATACACATTTTACACAGAAATATTATAATATGGATCAACTCCAACTCGATTTGAAAATATGTGAATCAAACTACAGTTTTAGATGTTAGTAATTCACATTTAAGCAATTTAGCACCTTGCTGAATTCAGCCTTTGTAAGAAAGAGGCTTAGTGCATATTTTAATGTTACATTGTAACAGTGTACCGATTATTGATAGTTCACCTTATTAAATAAAATGTTCTTGAAAGTTGATAAATAATAGCTAACCTCCTATGACATGTAAAATTCCCAATGGTAACAGTTACATTGTGTAACATAACACTTTCTATAGATTTCTATCCTATCTTAAAAATTTAAAAGCAATCACTGTACTGATTGTATCCACAACAAGTTATCAGAGGAAGATCAAACTTTATTGAAACAGCTTGCATCCAAAATATATTGCACTAAAACCAAAAAAAATATCAACATAAAATCCAACCTGTTGTTGCTAATATGTACATAATAGATTTATATTAGTACCTAATAAAATTAGTATATATATGATTAGCACAATTAATTTAACACCAAGCAGAGCATTTCAGTGTCTCAGGGAAGAACCAGATTGAAAGAGTCAGCTGGGAGAGGAGTTGAAGCTGGAACAGCAGAGCAGCACCAGCCAGTTAAGAGCTGAGAATGAACAAAAAAGGGAGAGCTTATTCAGCAGGAAATTTCACAGACAGAAAACACTCTAGGTCTAGATAAGATTGTACACAGGCTAGTCTTTCAGGCCTAGTCCTAGGTAACTGGACAGAGGCAGTAAGCCTCCCAGACAATAATTACAATTGGAAAATAAAAGTTACTTTACAGTCCTGTGGAAAATCTAACACTGCTCAGTATAAAAGCTTTCTAGAATGTAAGAAGAGAAGAAACGTACCTCAGAATACTAAGGAAAAGAGACTCAACCAAACAGTACAGTAAAAACCAACAGTAATTACTCTCCTCTAATCAGGAATAATTCAACACAGTGCATCAGAGAACACAACTGAAGGACTAAATATCATTTAGACTAGACAGAATATGTGATTCAGAAAGCAAATCCCATTGCTAGAGAAAACAACTCAGCTTGGATCATAATAAATAAATCAATAAATATCCTGGATGGAGTCTATGGTGGTAGCATTCACAGTGGCAAAAACTGCTATGCGAACTGGGGCAGGAAGCAGAGTTATTAAAGGCCATACCCAGATTTGTATCTTGTGTGCTACAATCATAATATGCCAGGTAAGGCATGGCCACTAGTATCCTGGTGGCAAGATGCTCTGTGGGTAACAGAAGATTTTGTTGTTCTAGATGAGCTCAGTTAGCTCCACAGGGGGAAAAATACAGATTAAACTGATAATCTGCTAAAATCCAATAAGGAAAGTCAGAGGCTCTAGGAGGGAAAACACTACTGATACTTGCTTCATCTAAGGAGCCCTTGTCACACCCATTGCCTGATCCTGATTTCAGTCTGGCTAAAAGAAACTTTGTTTTCAATGGGCAGCTGCTAATTCACAGCCTCAAAATTAATCAAATGTTGAGATCAACTGACTGCTGACTGCACTGCCTACCATGGGAAATACTCATCACATCTAATAATATTTTCAGTGAAATTTTCCAGCATCATAGATGATACAGAATCTGGCAAAACCAAATTCATGTCCTTTTTCTACTGACAGGTGAGCTCCACCCGACCCTTAGTTCAATCCTTCTAACACACTTGGATCCTTGAGACTCCTTGGCCTTTTCCATTCAGGGCTCTTACCTTTGATTTATAGTTATGCACTTTTGTTGGAGCATATAGAGACCTGAAATGAGAAAATATTGATCAGAAAGAACCTGGAATGTTTCATGAGACAAAGATGAAAGATTCCAACACTAGGAAAAAGGATATACATGAAGGAAAGAGAAGGTATCATGAAAATGTCTCTTTTTATCTGAGGATTTCAGATTACCCTAGAGATGTGAGAGTCAGTCACAGAACTAACACATGTCCAGAGTCTTTTTCCCAGCAACTCAGAAGAGGAGCAAGGAAGAATGTAAAAACATATTGTGACACACTGAATGCAGATGCTTGAACTTCTCCAACAAGAGGTTTGTAAAGAAAGTCCTGAGTGCAGGGTCTAAGCATTCCCACACCTGCAGGAAGTCTACATTGCAGAACTCAACAACCCATAAATGTGCATGGGCAGAGTGCTTTTCATGAACCAAGGAGACATTTTTCTTAAGTAAGTGAGCAATCATAATTATTTCAAAGGTGAGGTCTAATTTTGTCTTAATCTATACTTAGTTGTATCTCTATAAAAACATCTTGTCCTGATACTATCCTCTCACAGGATGCTCTGTAATCCTTGGAAGGATTCAAAGAAATTTAGGAGGAATGGCTAACTGGAGAGCCTCTTAACATCTCAATGCAGACTTTGTTGACTCAGCATTGTCTGGGCTCCTGGTTCCACTTTTGCCCAGCCCCTCCACCCTCCTTGCTTATCCACAATAACCCTCCCCCTCCAGGACCTGGTTCAGTCTGTACCCAACCAGATACTCTGACTGCTTCTCCATCAGACTAAAAAGCCAAGAATTATCCTCTAAGCACCTCCAGCCCCCCTAAAAAAGTATCTTCTTGCAATGCTGCAGGTCGCTTGTCTTTGCAAAGTAATAAATCCTCATAGGAAACCCGATGGCCTATAAAACCACCTGTAGCATGTGACCAAAATCCTTGTCTTGGTCAGGAAGTAAAAGTTATAAAGCTTGTCCGCACGGTGGAACTGGTTTTTCTCTGGCAACACTCAGGGTTAACAGAACCAACAACTTTCTTCTCCTTAGCAGTAACTGGCAGCAATCCTGTCTTCGTTTTCATTCAAAGCTAAAGTGTAACATTAATAACTAAGCCTATGACGACACATTTGTGATTGCTGTGTTTACATCAATCTGCATATACCTCAGCGTTAAATTAATGGAAAGATTGTAATTCAACCCAATCTGCACTGTTCCTCCATATGAAAACTATCTACAAAGCTCTCTTGAGATACCTAGTCAGTTCCCTGGAGAAAGTTATTGAAATGGTAAACGGACGAACAGGGGAGTTGAGAAAGCATGAATGAATTTGAATTCGAGGAGCTTTAATAAGGTTTTTTGGAAAAGAAACCCTCCTAGTATACAAACTGTGGATGTGTCCAAGGATCTAAGAGGCTATTTCAGAAAAAAATATTCTGGCAACCATAAAATAAACGAAAACTTCACCATAAACCCCAGTTCACAGGATCTCAAACTTCCTGATAATGGTAAGATACCCACAACACAATTATGAGAGTGGCGGCAGAAAATGCACCCCTGCTCCACACCCCTGCTCCGCTCCTGCCCCTTTCCCAGCCCAACAGCTCCTCTGACCTGGCAGGGGACAGGACGAGCTGCTGAATGTCCTAGGAGGCCAGCACAGCAACTGCAGCTTAAGGAAGTTTTCAGGTTCAGCAAATACGAGGCACTCGTCTCCAGCAATGACTTCTGGACCGCGCCGCAGCCGAGAAACCCAGAGAATTCTGGAAGGGCGGGACTTCCTGTCACTTCCGCCTCCTTCCTCAGAGCCACTCCTTCTGGACCCCAAAACAATAAAAAATGCTGTAAAAAATTGAGAATGTAAATAATTGAAAGGCCGAGAAGGAGGGTGTAGAATTACAGGAAGCTGATGAATAATAGGCGGGTCCAGAAGGAGGGGCTCTGAGGAAGAAGGCGGAAGTGACAGGAAGTCCCGCCCTTCCAGAATTCTCTGGGTTTCTCGGCTGCGGCGCGGTCCGGAAGTCATTGCTGGAGACGTGTGCCTCATGTTTGCGGAACCTGAAAACTTCCTTAAGCTGCAGTTGCTGTGCTCGCCTCCTAGGACATTCAGCAGCTCGTCCTGTCCCCTGCCAGGTCAGAGGAGCTGTTGGGCTGGGAAAGGGGCAGGAGCGGAGCAGGGGTGTGGAGCAGGGGTGCATTTTCTGCCGCCACTCCCACAATTGTGTTGTGGGTATCTTACCATTATCAGGAAGTTTGAGATCCTGTGAACTGGGGTTTATGGTGAAGTTTTCGTTTATTTTATGGTTGCCAGAATATTTTTTTTTCTGAAATAGCCTCATGGATCCTTGGACATATCCTAAGTTTGTGTACTAGGAGGGTTTCTTTTCCAAAAAACCTTAATAAAGCTCCTTGAATTTAAATGCATTCATGCTTTCTCAACCCCCCTGTTCATCCCTTTACCATTTCAATACCTTTCTCCAGGGAACTGACTAAGTATCCCAAGAGAGCTTTGTAGATACTTTTCATATGGGGGACCAGTGCAGAATAGGTTTAATTACAAACTTTCCTTATAAAAACACCATCATTTGGGAATAAATATTAACATTAACCAAGCAAAATTATACTCTCCATTAATTTAACGCTGAGGTATATGCAGTCTTTGAGGTGAACACAGCATTCAGATATGTGTCTTCATAGGCTTAGTTATTAATGTTACACCTTAGCTTTGAATGAAAAACGAAGACAGGATTGCTGCCAGGTACTGCTAAGGAGAAGAAAGCTGTTGGTCTGTTAACCCTGAGTGTTGCCAGAGAAAAACTAGTTCCACCATGTACGCAAGCTTTATAAATTTTACATCCTGACCAAGATAAGGACTTTGGTCACATGCTACAGGTGGTTTTATAGGCCATCGGGTTTCCTATGAGGATTTATTACTTTCCAAAGACATGCAACCTGCAGCATTGCAAGAAAATACTTGGGGGGTGGGGTGGCTGGAGGTGTTTAGAGGATACTTTTTGGCTTGTTAGTCTGAGGGAGAAGCAGTCTGAGTATATATGGTTGGGTACAGACTGAACCAGGTCCTGGAGGGGGAGGGTTATTGAGGATAAGCAAGGTGGGTGGAGGGGCTGGGCAAAAGAGGAACCAGGAACCAAGACAATGCTCAGTGAACAAAGTCTGCATTGAGATGTTAATAGACTCTCCAGTTAGCCTTTCCTCCTGTATTTCTTTGAATCCTTCCAAGCATCACTGCATCCTGTGAGAGGATAGTATCAGGCCAAGATGTTTTTATAGATATAAAACTAAGTATAGATTAAGACAAAATTAGACCTCACCTTTGAAATAATTATGATTGCTCACTTACTTAAGAAAAATGTCTCCTTGGTTCATGAAAAGCACTCTTCCCTTGCACATTTATGGGTTGTTGAGTTCTGCAATGTAGACTTCATGCAGTTGTGGGAATGCTTAGACCCTGCACTCAGGGCTTTTTTTTACGGACCTCTTGTTGAAAAAGTTCAGCCATCTGGATTCAGTGTGTCACAATATGTTTTTAGATTCTTCCTTGCTCCTCTTCTTAGTTGCTGGGAAAAAGACTCTGGATTTGTGTTAGTTATGTGACTGACTCTCACATCTCTAGGGTAATCTGAAATGTTCAGATAAAAAGAGACATTTTCATGATACTTTCTCTTTCCTTCATGTATATCCTTTTTCCTAGTGTTGGAATCTTTCATCTTTGTCTCATGAAACATTCCAGGTTCTTTCTGATCAATATTTTCCCATTTTCAGGTCTCTATATGCTCCAACAAAACTGCATAACTATAAATCAAAGGTAAGAGCCCTGAATGGAAAAGGCCAAGGAGTCTCAGGGATCCAGGTGTGTTAGAAGGATTGAACTAAGGGTCGGGTGGGGCTCACCTGTCAGTAGAAAAAGGACATGAATTTGGTTTTGCCAGATTCTATTTCATCTATGATGCTGGAAAATTTCACTGAAAATATTATTAGATGTGATGAGTATTTCCCATGGCAGGCAGTGCAGTCAGCAGTCAGTTGATGTCAATATTTGGTTAATTTTGAGGCTGTGAATTAGCAGCTGCCCATTGAAAACAAAGTTTCTTTTAGCCAGACTGAAATCAGGATCAGGCAATGGATGTGACTAGGGCCCTTTATAGATGAAGCAAGTATCAGTAGTGTTTTCCCTCCTAGGGCCTGTGACTTTCCTTATTGGATTTTAGCAGATTATCAGTTTAATCTGTATTTTTTCCCCCTGAGGAGCTAGCTGAGCTCATCTAGAACAATAAAATCTTCTGTTACCCACAGAGCATCTTGCCACCAGGATACTAGTGGCCATGCCTTACCTGACATATTATGATTGTAGCACACAAGATACAAATCTGGGCATGGCCTTTAATAACTCTGCCTCCTGCCCCAGTTCGCATAGCAGTTTTTGCCACTGTGAATGCTACCACCATAGACTCCATCCAGGATATTTATTGATTTATTTATTATGATCCAAGCTGAGTTGTTTTCTCTAGCAATGGGATTTGCTTTCTGAATCACATATTCTGTCTAGTCTAAATGGTATTTAGTCCTTCAGTTATGTTCTCTCTGATGCACTGTGTTGAATTATTCCTGATTAGAGGAGAGTAATTACTGTTTGTCTTTACTGTACTGTTTGGTTGAGTCTCTTTTCCTTAGTATTCTGAGGTCTGTTTCTTCTCTTCTTACATTCTAGAAAGCTTTTATACTGAGCAGTGTTAGATTTTCCACAGGACTGTAAAGTAACTTTTATTTTCCAATTGTAATTATTGTCTGGGAGGCTTACTGCCTCTGTCCAGTTACCTAGGACTAGGCCTGAAAGACTCTAGCCTGTGTACAATCTTATCTAGACCTAGAGTGTTTTCTGTCTGTGAAATTTCCTGCTGAATAAGCTCTCCCTTTTTTGTTCATTCTCAGCTCTTAACTGGCTGGTGCTGCTCTGCTGTTCCAGCTTCAACTCCTCTCCCAGCTGACTCTTACAATCTGATTCTTCTCTGAGACAGTGAAATGCTCTGCTTGGCCTTAAATTAACTGTGCTAATCATATATATACTAATTCTATTAGGTACTAATATAAATCTATTATGTACATATTAGCAACAACAGATTGGATTTTATGTTGATTTTTTTTTTTTTTTGGTTTTAGTGCAATATATTTTGTATGCAAGCTGTTTCAATAAAGTTTGATCTTCCTCTGATAACTTGTTGTGGATACAATCAGTACAGTGATTGCTTTTAAAATTTTAAGATAGGATAGAAATCTATAGAAAGTGTTATGTTACACAATGTAACTGTTACCATTGGCAATTTTATATGTCATAGGAGGTTAGCTATTATTTATCAACTTTCAAGAACATTTTCTTATTTAATAAGGTGAATAATTGGTACACTGCCACAATGTAACATTAAAATATGCACTAAGCCTCTTTCTTACAAAGGCTGAATTCAGCAAGATGCTAACTTCTTTAAATGTGAATTACTAACATCTAAAACTGTAGTTTGATTCACATAGTTTCAAATCGAGTTCGAGTTGATCCATATTACAATATTTCTGTGTAAAATGTGTATGTTTCTCAGTTAAAAAATGTTTTAAAATCTTAGTAAAGTTTCAAAAATTTGGATTTTTTATCTTACCTATATGTAAATTATTTTTTAAAAACGTTTCACTCCTGGAAAAGAAAAAAAAACCTTCTGGGTGTTCTCTTTCTCTTGCTCATTGTGTCTTTAACTGTGACTATCATGGCTTCTCTTCAGTCTGACAATATAAAATCTCTCCCAGTAAAACTGTTTTCTTCTCCTTATGTTGCTCTGCTCTCTCAACTGCACTGTACTGCTGCCCATGCACTCTACTGTGTTCCTTTCCTATTCTCTTCTTCCTGTTCAGACTTTCTCTCCCTTAAATACCTTCCCTTTCCTCTCTCAATTCAGGAGAGTTTGCATATTCTGTTCTGTCAGATCTTTCTGTGACATTTCACATTTTCTGCTATTCAATTAGATAACACTTTCAAACAGGGGTGCCTCTTTTTACTTAGTAACTGCACTTTTGTCATTTAAGATTAAAGTGAATACCAAGGGCTTGCTTGCATTCCAGTCATAGTGATTCAAGTTGTGTGCCAGGGGCTGAACCACACCCTAAGTCAGAACAGGTTCTAATATCCATCTATATTATTTTGTCAGTTTAGTTCTATAGAATTTCTTACTGAACTGAAAACCAAGATTCACAAATAATACTCTTCCTTATGTAGATATATGCTTTATCTATTCTTCTACCAAGTATTTCATTGTGAACTCCTTTGATGATTGGTCAATGAAATTTTTCTTTGTGAGATTGTATTCCTTAGGATTTGTAATCTAGAAGGTTTGCTGACATTATGAGTGGCAAAGTATGGTTCACATTGTTCTCCGTTCCTTGTGTGGGATAGAGCTTCACTGTGTTGTACATGAGGAATATCTCCTAGTTTTCTTGTATCCATTCATTTTTCACAAGACAAGTCTTATTTCCTATGACCTCAAAAAAATGTATGCATTATTCGTTTGTGCTTATTTTCATCTGTTTACTATCTAGGTAGTTTTTGTTTACTTAAGAAACCTCTTACCTGTGCTGTTGTGGCACACGCCCTTAATCCCAGCACTTGGGAGGTAGAGGCAGGCAGATTTCTGAGTTCGAGGCCAGTCTGGTCTGCAGAGTGAGTTCCAGGATAGCCAGGGCTACACAGCGAAACCCTGTCTTTAAAAACCAACAACAACAACAACAAAAACCCCACAAAATCAAACCATGCCTTAATGTATTACTATGTTCAAATGTACCTTCTACACTGTCAATAATTGTAACTACTTTTTGGATTTAACATTACAGTTGCCAGTATATTTCTCTCAGGGGTTGAAAAATATTTTTCCATGCTCTCCTAATTTTAATCTATGGATAAAGATTTAGTACTAATGTATGCTAATATAATGTTGCCTAGGTGATGGTAAGGAATAAATCAAGAAACTGAAAGGGATGTACATTGTTATAGCACTTAGATTTGACAATGGGCACATAGACCTGGGAGTCCATAAATCCACTCTCTGAGAGACTTTCTTAGGGAATGCTAGGCTAGAATGCTATGGTCTTCTAGTATTCAAGAGTCCCAGTATTTGAACACTACACAATTCTATTTAAGTTTATCTACTTTAAAAAGTAGATTGTGATAAAACAAGTGATAGTAATTGTTGACTGGAAGACTCAAAAGTGTGGAATTTCTATTCATTCTATTCAGAATCAGGTGTGTATTTGAGGAAATGTCAGTTCTAAGATTTAAAGTCAAAGCCCTAGTGTTCATATAGATTTCCTGGTGGAAGTGTGTAAACCCATGGGTTATTCTTCCCATTTTAGTATTTGCTCTTTTTCAGTCTCCATGACATGGAAGATGTACTTTTCACATTATAAACATAGAGAAAGTCATTACATGAAACATATTCATTTTATATGTTTACTACTGTTGAAATTAAATCAGCACAGCATCTGTCAGTAGAGCAGAAATTTTTGTACTGTTGCTGGTAGAAATGTCAGCAATACTCAGCCTGTGTGTTACACACAAGAATCATAAAGTGACATGCTTTGGAAAATGTCCTGATTACTCCCTGAAAATTCATGTATTCCTATGCACATTTTTACTACCCACTTGATGCTGTCTACAAATGCCCAGGTCATCAAGTTTTACATATTTCAAATTTATAAGAGCATTATATTTTCCCCTGCATCACCAATTTCTATTTTAGAGAAATTCCTGTTGTCAGTAAATTTTCTACCATATGAATCAATGATTATACTATGTTTTTCATTCATTTTACAATTGTTAGAATATTTACAGGGAAACATTCTGATAGAATATTTGCATTATCTGGTTTCTTTGCTATTGCAGATGTTGCAAAGCTCCTAGAATTTATTTTAATCTGTGCTATGTAAATCCCTAGTGTGTCCCATCCCTTGTTATTCATGTTTTCCTTATATCCTTGTTTCATGTATGTTCTGTTCTGATGCATACATCAGGTTTTGGATGGGTATCCATGCTGACATATGTTCATAGTCTGTGTTCATGTTGCATGACAATATATGTTTCCATAATTCCACTTCCTGTTTTCTTAGAGCCTTGCCTAGGCCCTCACTGCTGGCTTTTTACTCAGCATTATTTGAATTGTTAGTTTTCCTTTATAAACCATGATTTTCTGATTTAGGCTGAAAGCACCACCGTGCTATTGTGTAAACAGAACAATTTAAATGCATAGCCACTATTTCTACATATAGCAGTATATAAGTCATATATTCGCTTTTGGGCCTGTAATCTGTTTTTTTTTTTCTTTTTTCCTTTTTTTGTTTTTTTGTTTTTTTGTTTTTTTTTTTGTTTTATTGAGACAGGGTTTCTCTGTGTTGTCCTGGCTGTCCTGGAACTCACTCTGTAGACCAGGCTGGCCTCGAACTCAGAAATCTGCCTGCCTCTGCCTCCCAAGTGCTGGGATCACAGGTGTGCACCACCTCGCCTGGCTTGGGACTGTAATCTTTAGAGTGATTTTGACCAGCTTCAAGTTCCATATCTGAATTTCTGTTGTAGGCTGACCTCATTTCAAATCAGTAAAGTTTCTGTTTCCTACTTGTCACTTGTACACTATTGTCAAAGAGGTTGGTATAACAGCACAAGCATCTGCTATCTAGGGAGAGTGAT
Source organism: Apodemus sylvaticus (assembly GCF_947179515.1). NCBI lineage: Eukaryota > Metazoa > Chordata > Mammalia > Rodentia > Muridae > Apodemus > Apodemus sylvaticus. The sequence continues at coordinate 162,352,350 of NC_067474.1, forward strand.
TAATGACTCCTTACCCCCATAAGCATACAGAGCCCTTTTTAGCAGTTTGTAAGCTTAACCAGCATAACAACACAGAAGAATGAATTCTTCTCTGGTCAACAGTCCACAGGTCAGTGTGCTGTCCAACGTTTTTGAAAAATCCCATTTTCTTTCAAAACATTCAATAATTCTGTTATCTATATGTTTTCTAAAGGGCTTATTTTCTATGATCTTCATTTTCTTCTGGGATGAGAAAACTTTAATGGTTAGGTCTTTCACATATATGGAACCATTATATTTTCCCTGAATTTTTTTTTACTCTGAGGACATACAGTTTCATGGACTGAATCCTTTGAGGAGGATCAAACACACAGTGTAGAAGTCACTAAACTATAAAGTGCCTGTGACATCTCTTCTAAGCTTGTATTCTATTAACTGAAAAATAATGCTCTAGGGAGGAAGAGTCTTGGATAAATAGTCTGGGACTTTCATGTGTGGCCTGGCACTATATATGCCATATGTCACTAAACTATTTACTACATCCATTTCCCCATTTCGTGTCAGAAAAGGGTGTACTTCTCTTCCATTTAAGAGAAAACCCTGTAGTTTTACATTCCTGTTTTCCGTAGTGGTTATCTTTGACCACAGGTTCTTTTTGCCCTCCACAGATAAAAATACATTTTATGGATGTTTCTAGTTCTTAGGATGTTAGTGTTGTGTTAGTGTAAATGGACAGTGAAATAATGTTTTCTAGAATATAAATTATGTTGTCCAGGTATCCAAAGTGTGATTACATTGTATGACTCCATAGACATAAAATAAGGAAGTGCTGCTGGCCTAATCTCAGTATTCAGTAAACTGAGGCAGGTGTATTCCTGTTTGTGTAGGTCTTCTATCTTGCTCAGTTGAAGGCAGTGACCTAATCCTTTAATGATTTCTCTGTACAGTATCTCATTCCTTCCCTATGTGATGTTTTTCTTGCTGTTTCATAAAGTCTGCAAAGCTTTTTCTTAAGTCCAGCTAGAAAGACAGAAACAGACAACAGAGAGACACGTTCAGAGTACACTATAGACACACACACACACACACACATACAGAGAATACATACACAGAGATAGATTTAGAAGACTGCCTTGAGGTATTCAAGATTCAAACTTGTACAACCAACAGGATGGAAGGCACAGGGAACACAAAGCAGAGAATTGCAATTTTGATGAACTCTTTGATAAATAATTCTAAGGGAATGAGTTTCATTTCTTTTTGTAACTCAGCTAGATGTATTATTAATCATCAATATGTTTAATCTATTCACATATGCAGCATCAATTAGCAGGTGCAATCTTTTTTTTTTTTTTTTGAGTTAGCATAATATGGGAAAGAATAAAACTCACGTCTGTGGAAAATAAAGGTCCCTGCCACCTGAATGGTGTCCATGGTCTCAGAACCATGCACTTTGAGGACAGACTCCAAGGTCTGGGCTTGTGTTTTTGAACTCTCACTTCCATGATGAATCATCATAACAGTTTTGAACCTCAGTAGTCTTCTGAGAAACCTGTGCCTCATTACAATCATAAAAAGACGTGTTTTCTTATCTAGAATCTCTAAAGAGACTTGGGTAATTCTGGAGTCTCTGTTCCCTAGCCTTCCCAGATACACATGTATGTACATTGAAAAGTATAGAGAACAATCGGGAATCCATCTATGAACAAATGGTTAAACAATGTATTATTTATTATAGTTCTATTTGTAGTTGTGGTTTGTTTATTTGCTTTTAGAAAATTCTGGAGATTTTTTCCAAGGCATTTCTCCATTTTACACCACCCCCACACTACAAGCAGTAAGTAATATTGTGCCATTATTTCAGTTCATCATTTTCTTTGACTGAGGTATTCCAGCAATTATACCATGTTTTCAAGCCTGATATTTGTTTCCCTCAGGAAGGTTTAGAGTTATTTTTCATCAGCTCACAGCATTTTCATTTCCCTTTTCATTTCATTTTTTGGGGTTATTTCTACCTACTTATTGAATTCAATTTTCCTATCCTAAGTTGTCCTCTGTTCTTTCAGATATCTGTTATTATTTTCTTGTCCACTAATCATTTTGTCCCTGTCTTCTCTGATTTCTGTTGATTATAAGTCTGGGTTTTCAGTTCCTTGTCTTGGATATCATATAAATTGTTCTCCTTAGGGTGTATATATATATATATATATATATACATATATACACATATATACACATACATTCATACATACACACACACTCACACATACGGTCTATATTTTGAGACTAGGACATTTTATCTTAGCTTTACTCTGTTATGGACATAAGTTGTGAGTATCTTAATTTAGAGGTTCAATTTTTTTTTTTTATTTCAGTTGCGTTTTTAGCCCAGGAGTTTGGTATCTCAGTGTGAGAATTTCTGCAACATAACTTGGATCTGAATGGGTCAGAACCCAGGTGCATTGTCATACTACATCCAGTTCTGGTCTGAAATGGCAGCAAGCTTGTGGGGAAGCTGTGTGCACTGCAGTAGTTGTGTGGAAAGCTGCCTGCAAAAGAGTTGGGGGAGTGGTTCCTTGGTGTGGGGAGGGTATTCTTGCCTGATTCGATGCATTTAGGAAAACAAGAAACAAGCAATGAAGTAAGCAAGCAAGGAAAAACAATCAATCAAAACAACAAACAAACAAACCCAGATGAGAGGTACTGGAAAGCTAATTCATTAAAAGAGTCCTAAGCAGGTGGGTTCAGAAGAAACATGTAACAGGAAGCTGCAGTATATTGGGTGCCTCCAGAAGGAGTTGTCCCAAGGAACCAGGCAATAGTGACAGGAAATTCCATCACTCTCTGTGTCTTGGCTGTCCTCATGGTCAGGAAGTCCTGGGGGAAACTAGACCCAAGTATTTGAGATACTCAAAAATTTCTGCAAGATACAGTTGCTGTGTGGGCCTTCCTAGAGAGTCACCTGTGAAGAGTCTGTCCTGGAACCTGCCCGTTCAGAGAAACTGGCAGGGGTAAAGCAGGTGTGTGACACAGGTGCATTTTTTTGTTGCCAAACTCACTATTCTGTGGTGCATGTCTTACAATTGTCAGGAAGTTTGAGATCCTATTGAGGTATGAGAAACCTGAGTGGAAGGCCATAGATGTAATTTTAGACAAAACAAACAAAAAACACAAACAAAAAAACAGGTCTCATTTTGAGACATATCCAGCCAGCTACAGCTGCTGGGACTTACTGGCCCTACTACATTATTTTCTGAGTACTTTCCCCTCAAGAGAAAGAATCCTGCTTAGTCAGCTAACCTCCTGTATCACGGCAGATTTACATACTGAGCAGGAATATGCACCGGTATGAAAAGCATCAGTCAAGTCCTGGTGATCTTTGTGGTTTCAATATCTGGGCATAACAATATGAACTAGGGTTCAGTGTAAGGTTTTAATCAACGCTATGATGTCCTGAACATTCCTCTAAAATAACCTTGTGCATCATATGCAGTATCTGTAATTTGTACATGGAGATTCTCTTAGGTAAAGTCTTAACAGAGCTCTTCAAATTCAAATTCATCCATTCTTTCTTAACTCTTGTGTTCCACCATTTGCCACTTTGAGAGAGTAGCCTTTTGCCAGGAGAATGAATTCATATGCAACCCCAGAGTGCTTTGTAGATATTAGTCATATGAGAATCCACTGCAGATTTGATTGGATCAGAAAATGTACATTGTAAAGCACCTTCACACTGAGTATAGATATTCATATTTATTGTGACAGTATAATTTATACTGTCAATTGATTTTACAGTGAGGTATGGGAATTCTCTGATGTAAGTATTCCATTTAGAAATGTGTCTTCATGGGCTTAGATATTAGTGTTACACCTTAGGACTGAATGAAACAGGAAGACATGGTAGTAGTAAGGTATGGCAGAGTGGAAGATATATTGTAGGTTCTGGTAACTCTGAGTGTCGCCAGACAAAAACAATCCTAGCACGTAAGCAAGCTTTAATAAAAATTACATCCTGACTAAAAAATGGACTTTTGACACATGGTACAGGGAGTTTGATTGACAATCATATAGTCCATTGTAGTTTCCCATGACTCTTTATTGTTTTCCTTTGTATTGCACAGGGCAGTATTTCAGGAAGGTACCTGGTTCTTGGGCAGGTGGTGCTTCTAAGTTAATTTTGGGCTTTACATTCTGAGGGAGAAAACAGCCAGAGGTATCTGGCTGGGTCTACATATAACCAGCTCATGACAGGTGGGAAAGGGGTACGGAGGAAGAGAAGAGAGGTTATAGGCCTGGGCAAGAGAAGAACCAGGAGCCAAGAAAGCATCCAGCCAGCAATGCCCACAGTGATATGTTCACAGGCACTCCAGTTAGCCCTTTGACCTGAGACCTCACAAGGTCCTGACCAGCCCTTGTTGGAAACAGGTCTTGTTGGGGTTCAGGTGTCTTGAATCTTTGGATCAGAATAGATTTCTTGCAGACTTCTTGCATCTCTGCTGGGTTCCTGGAAATGGACTCAGAATGTGTGTGAATGGTGTGAAGGAGACTCACCCTTCTCAGAGTCACCTGAAATCTTCAGAGAAAAAGAGACATTTTCTGTGGTATCTTTCCTTTCTTTCATTTATATCCTTTTGCCAGTTGTTGGCATCTTTGATTTTTACTTATGAAAAATTCCAGGTTCTTTGTGACCACTGTTTTCCCATATTCAGGTGTCCCTCTGCTCAGTCTAATGTGCTCACCCTTCAATCTTAGGTAAGATCTCTGGATGGTAAAGGCCAAGGAGACTGTAACCAAGGACTCAGGTGTGATTGATAGAGGGATTTAGCAAGGGCTCGGGTGGGTACTGATTTTCTATGTATAGGTAAAGAGAGAAAGAATATGTTCAATGGGGTATGGTGAGGTATGGGCGAAGGGAGGTCCTCAGACCATGCCAAGCCATCCCTTTCCCCCTGAAGGACCAGTCACACCATGGTTTAGCATAGAGTAGACTATTCAGGGCACAGAGTGGGGGGTAAGAGGGTAGGAGAGGCAGAGAAAGGCAGAGAGCTGGAGAGACTAGAGAAGTAGAGGCCAGCCATGAACACGTGGAGATAGGGCAAAAAGAATGGGTAAGGGAGGCGGGAAGAGAAGTGCCCCAGAGGGCAACAGGGAAGCAAGAAGGAAGCAAGAGATCAAGAGAGAGGGGAGGGTCATGCAGCCCCTTTTATAGTGAGTCAGCCTACCTGGCTGTTGCCAGGTAACTCTGGGCAGGAGCATTCCTGGCTGTTGCCAAGTAACTGTGGAGGTAGAATTCAGACAGAATGCTAACAGGTCTCCCCTGTTAGTAGGAAGAAGACAGGAATTTGGTTTAGGCAGATTCTATTTCAATAATGATTCTGGAAAATTTCATTTTGAGTAATATTAAATGTAGTGTTATCAGTTTCTCATTATAGCCAGTGCAGTCACCAATGAGTTGATTGTGATATTTAGTTTTGAATTTCTATAATAACTGTTGCCCATTGAAAATAGTTTCTTTTACCCAGACTGAAAGCAGCCTCAGATATCGGTGAGACGTAGGACATTTATACACTTAGCAGATATCAATAGTGGATTCCCGCCTAGGGCCTGTAACCTTCCTTATTGGATTTTAGGCAGATTCCCAGTGTAACGTATGTATTTTTTTTCCTGTGGAGCTGGTCTCAGCTTGAACCAGAAAAAATTCTGTTACCCACAGATCGTCTTCCCACTATGATAGCAGTGGCCATGCCTTGCCTGGCATATTGAGATTGTTGCAAACTGGATGCAAGTCTGGTATGACTATTGATAACTCTGCCCTTGCCCCAGATTGCAAATCAGTTTTGACATTATGAATGCTACTCACCAGGGAGTCCAAGATGTTTGATGACAGAGTGAATGATCTGATGTGAGTTGCTTTTTTGAAAAGGTGAACTAGCTTTCTGAGTCACATATTCTCTCCACTCTACATGTTTTTCTGTCCTTGAATTTTGTTCTCAGTGATGCACTGTGTAGAATTAGGCCAAATTGGAGTGGGAAAATCACTGTTGACCTTTTCTGTACTGTATGCTTTAGCTTTGTGTCTCTATATCTTTATTATTTTCTTACATTCTTGAGAGCATCTGGAAGTTTTGCATAGGACACAAGAAACAGTATAGGAAAGAGCATGAGAGGAAATGTGAATCCTGAGTATGTTACAGGAAAGCTGACCCTTCATATGAACATTTTACCAATTAGGAATGATCCCTATGTATGATAAAAATGTTTTGTATCCATGAATCTCAGAGCTGGAGACTATTATCTTTTCATTTAATGTGAGAAATGAAGATTTATCATATCGAGAATGTATTTAGGTATGAACTCTTATGAGGAGGCACCCTAATTGTGAAGGAATTTATAATACAGCAAAATGCTGTTATCCAGTATCCTCTCAACCAAGAAGCCTACTATAGAAGGAAAGTGAATTGTATCAGATTCCACCATTTTCTTAATGTAAAGTATAACCATGGGACCCAGATCTTAATACTCATCACTGGTCACTCTGATGTGATGTAGAAAGAACATGTTCCCACTCTAAATAGTTCACGGTCATTAAACAAGACTCATTCATTAGTAAAATAAATTGGATTGTATATTACGTATTCAGATATGGTTGAGATTTGAAGAGCATTTGTTGTTCTTGCACAGGACCAGGATTGGGTTTTTAGCACCACACCATGTTCCATAACCACCTATACTTCCAGTTTGTGGGAATCTCACCTCCTATTCTGATGTCCATTGATACAAAGAATGCAACTGAGTCACATGCATACACATGCAGGAAGAACATTCACAAAACTAAACAGAACAAAATGAAAATGAACAAATTGAATCTCAAAATTGTGTAAATTTGGATTAATTGCTTCTGCGTATGTATGGGAAGGTCTTAGCACAAGGCTTAGGGAATTGAAGAATTTTTTATCTTCTTCAGTTAAGAGTCCATTTATTAGCTAACAGTGGATGTACTTGTTGGAGGCTTGTAGAGAAAGCAGGAAGAAGGCAGATCTAAGAGAGGATAAAATCACAGGAACAAGCTCTTTGTTTCTGTAAGATCCGAACATTAATTTCTCAGTATCTAGATTCTCCTAAACTTCTAGCATGATCAGTCTGTATTAATGTAACCTACAATGGTTTAGCAATCTCATGAAGTTTTAGACAGATTTTTATGAGCTGAGTTGTAACATTCTACCTTTAAAATATGTTCAGATAAGTTTCAATTGGTAAAGGATCTCACTCAAAGTTTCACATGCATGTAAAGCAGAGACAAGTCCGTCCTGAAGGAGGAGTAGGTTAGAAAGCAACACTTTGCTTCTGAACAGTGTACATTAGAGAATGGCTATAAGAGATATGATGCCAAGTTTATCATATTGAACAAATATATGATATTTGCCATGTAAATGGAGCCATTGCATGATATGTTTTTCTGCAACAAAGTACAATACACATGGGAAATACAAGCACTGTTTCTGCAGGTGGAATGAAATAACATGGATTCTAAGTATGTTCTCACACCTAGAAATACTGACAAGAGTTTTCAGACACACTTTAAGCATTTCAATCACAACCTGTATGGTTAGTTCAGTAGTTTTTCTACAAATGTCTTTCATCATCTGTAGTGTTTTGTTCATTAGCACTTAAAAAAGTTAAGATAATAAAGCACTATGTATTCTATCTCCAGTGATTTATTTATTTATTTATTTATTTATTTATTTATTTTTGCCTGTTAAGTATCTTCTTTAGATTTTGATGAGATCTTTCTACCATCTCTTGTCCTGTAGGATTATGTGATATTCCTGGAACATATTTTATATTATAATATGTAAAAATTCACTTCATCTTATCAGAGTTTTATACTGGACCATTGTCTGTTTTCATTTGTATGGGTATTCCCATAAAGGCTATGACTTCTAACTAGTGTGTAATTACAGAATCAGCATTTGCCCATTTATATCCTGAATATGTGTTTATAGTATGCACATATTTCACTTTACCAAACTCTGTAAAGTGAAAAACATCCATTTCCCAAATATCATTTCTTTGGGTATCCTTAGGGTTGGTTCCTGTAGGTAATGGAGTTTGGTTATATAATGAGCAGGTAGGACATTGCCTCACATTTTCCTTGCCTTGTTGCCAAGTGATAAGAGAATTCTTTCTCTAAATCTTTGCTGGTAACATGGTGATTTTTATGAAATTCCAAAGCCTCTAGTATACTTCCCTTCAAGAGCTGGTCAATTTCATTATTAACTGGTGCCAGAGGACCTGACAAACATGTGAGGTGTATATAGTGGGTGACTCCTGTTAGTGATCATTTGTTGTAGCTGAATAAACAGTGAAGTCAATTCAGAATCATCCTGAATAAGTTCTGCAGCTCTATTTGTAAAACAATACCTTCTGTATTTTGAGAGTCAGTCACTAAGAGACTCTTGAGGCTGGCTGTGGTGGTGCACACCTTTAATCCCAGCACTTGGGAGGCAGAGGCAGAGGCATTTCTGAGTTCGAGGCCAGCTTGGTCTACAAAGTGTGTTTCAGGACAGCCAGGGCTACACAGAGAAACCCTGTCTCGAACCTCGCCCCCCCAAAAAAAAGAGACTCTTGAAAATCTAACAATACCATGAGTATTGCACATAATTCAGATGATTGAACTGATGTATAGAGAGTCTCAGCCACATTACTTATATCTTATGATTTATATCCTGTGTTTCCTGATTTATTAGCTTCAGTGTAAAATGTAGGGGCTCCCGATACTGCAATTCCTTCATTATATAAGGAAGAATCCAAGTAGGTCTTTTTATGAACTGAAGACACTAGATCTTTTGTTAATCTCTCCAAGAAATTACTGCATATTGTTTACCAAGGTTCATCTTGTGCCCATAATTAGGAAATCTCTACATTAGTAAAAGGTACCACAGTTTCATCTGGATTCATTCTAACTAATTGTTGAAGTTTCAGTTTTTCCTTTTAATATCAATTCCAAGACCTTGACCTTGGAATTGTACTCAGGAGGCTGTCACATGAAAATAAAGAGTTCACCTGTAGCCTTGACTTACATTTTCGGATTTTGTGAAAATCTGAAAAACAAAGCCAAGAATAACCACACACCACCCTTCACAGACACCCTTACTTGAAAATTTGAGTGTTAACGTGTGATATTTAAACTAACAATGGACCACATAGATGATTAACATCCATTTTATACACTGCAGAAAAAAATACAGATCACCAAGTGAAAATGCTAAAGAAGATGACCAGGACCCACGGAAGGAATATAAATAACAATGGCCTAATAAAGTTCTATACATGGAATTGCCTCACATACATTAAACTTTAATATCTACTTCAAATACTGAAAAACACAAACTCCAGCAACAATTGGTGATCACCTTCACTGCACTTGAGTGAACATGGTAAACCATATCAAAAGGTCACATGAATAGTGTTTTTCTCTTCATTCCTACATTTCCTTGTGAATGCATTCATTCCTGTTAAGACATCTAAAAGCCTAGCTATGAGATTTTTCTTCATCATGAATTTGTTCATGTAACAGAAACCATGCATGTAGATTTTAAGTAAGAAAAGTCCATCCTTCCTTGTTGGTTGTATTATTCGGTAAGATTTAGGAAATGCTGCCTTGCTGGAAGCAATGTATCACTTGGAGTGGGCTTGAGGTTTTACATCCATCCACCATTTCTAGGTCCCAGTCTCTGCTTCATTCTTCAGGTTTGGAAGTCATCTCTGAGCTTCCCGTTTTTGCTGCTCTATGTGACACTTGTTGGGATGCCACCTTCTTGGTGACCCCATATCCCTCTCAACACTAAACCAAATGGAACACTTTTATTAGTTGCCATAGACATTGTGTTTTATCACACAACAGAAAGAGCTCTGATACATACCCATAAAGCTTCACACTTGGTTGAGTTATTTCATGTCATTGAAGACAATTGTGAAATCTAAAAGGGTTGCCTTTTTGATTAAATTCCTAGGGCATTTTTCCATATGAGTTTGCAAGTGCAAACAAAATCAAGAGTGAGATCAAAATGTGTGAATATTTTGTTGACACTTATCAAACTCTTGTTCTCCAGAATCAACAATTATGTTTGACCTGATGTAACTGTCTTACCTAGAGATATTACCACTTCCTTTATAGACATTTATTCCTTTCAGTATATTTTTTTCCAGTTCCTAAATATTTAAGAGGTATGCAAAAATCTCTAACAGACTTGTTACACACTAAAGTTTGCACTCTTGTATAAAGTCACTCTTGGAAGTACCATTTTACCAAACTGAATACATTAACAGGATTTCTCTGCAGTATGGCTTTTGTCATGTCTAACAACATTTGAAGGCTTTATCACATTGTTTATTTATAGGGTTTCTTTCCAGGATGCATTCTTTTAAATATTCTGAGAAGTTCTGTGAAAAGTCTTCTTCATATTTGTTAAAACAGGCAGGAAAAATCCCAGACATACCAAGCTTCAGGTCTCATGTGGGAGGTTTTATTGCCAGAAGCAGCCTCTGAGAGGGGGTGAGATGTAAGAAGAGAAGGGGATGTGGGACAGGGGAAGACTTTTTTATCCAGTCCATAAGGCATGTGAAGCACATGAAAGGGAAGTGGTGCCATGGTGGGTGCCACGGCAACAGATGCAGGAGCAGTGCTGTTGCCTACAGATGAGGAGTCTCCTCACTGGATGGAGGAGCTGGCTGTGAAGTCACTTCTAGCTGTCTACAGATGCACCTGATGTTATTAACATTGCTTATATTTGTAATGTTTCTCTTCAGTATAAATTCTTTCATGACATTTAAATGATAATGATGTGTCAAGGCTTTACCCCATTCATTACTTTTATAGGGTTTGTCTTCAGTATGAGTTCTTTTCTTTTTCCAGACTCAATAGACCATTTTATTTTTTACATATTGTTTTACAGTGGAATCCTCCAGGACAGTTGTCTGAGGGAAATGCAAAGGCAGATACATTTTAACATCCTTTCTTATTTTTCTTTCCTTTTTTTTTTTATTATTTTTTATTATTTGATATATTTTTTATTACATTTCAAATGATTTCCCCTTTTCTAGCCCCCCACTCCCCGAAAGTCCCAAAAGCCCCCTTCTCTCCCCCTGTCCTCCTTCCCACCCCTTCCCACTTAGACTACCCTGAGGCTGCCTTAATTTCCAGGTGAAAGCAGCTGTATTGTTCTCAGAAGAACAAAGGCCAGGGATAACACACTGGGAAGGCTGGGGGCTGGTGGCCAGGAATAAGGGAGGCTGACAGAATGGGCTGAAAAGCTCAGCTCAGTGCTGAGGGGGGAGGGACATAAAAGCCTTAATAAAACTCCTTGAATTCAAATCCCTTCATGCTTTCTTAACTCCCCTGGCTTCCCATTTGCCATTTCATTTCCCTTTGTCCAGGCAACTAACTGAATAGCATCCTGAGAGAGCTTTGTGATATTTATTATATGGAGGACCAGTGCGATTTGATTGAATTAGAAAATTTTCATTGCTGGACGGTGGTGGCGCACACCTGTAATCCCAGCACTCTGGGAGGCAGAGGCAGGCGGATTTCTGAGTTCGAGGCCAGCCTGGTCTACAGAGTGAGTTCCAGGATAGCCAGGGCTATACAGAGAAACCCTGTCTCAAAAAAACCAAATCCAAAAAAAAAAAAAAAAAGAAAGAAAGAAAGAAAATTTTCGTTATAAAGCACCATCATATGGTTAACATTAACCCAGCAGTTATACTCTCCATTAATTTAATACTGAGGTATATTCAGTCTTTGATGTAAGTGCAGCATTCAGAAATGTGTCTTCAGAGCCTATTAATGCTATTCCTTAAGTTTGAATTATAAATGAAGACAGGACTGCAGCAAGGTATGGCTGAGGAAAAGATATATCATAGGTTCTGTTAACCCTGAGTGTCACCAGAGGAAACCCAATTCCACCATGTGGGCAGTCTTTATAAAATATTACATCCTGACCAAGAGAGGGAGGGCAAATTGAAGGTAAGCACGGGTTAGAGGGGAGCCAGGAGATAACCAGGAGAAAAGAAACCATTTACTCAACTAGGTCTTGATTAATATGTTAACAGGCTCTTCAGTTAGCCCTGCCTCCTGAATGTCTTTGAATCCTTCCTTGTTTTTGCACAGAATGTTGTGAGATGCTGATATCAGGCCAAGATATTTTTATAAGTAGAAAACTTGCTATGGATTAAGACAAAATTTGACAGTACCTGTGACATAATTATGATTGCTTACTTACTTAAGAAAAATGTCTCCTTGGTTCATGAAAAGCACTCTGCCCTTGAACATTCATGGTTTGTTGAGTTCCTCAATGTGGACTTCTTGCAGGTGTGGGAATGCTTAGACCACTGCACTCAGGGCTTTTGTCCCAGAGACCTCTTGTTGGAGAAGTCTGGATTCTGTGTGTCACAATAGTTTTCTTACATTCTTTCTTGTTCCACCTCCATGTTGCTGGAAAAAGGACTCTGTATGTGTGTTAACTGAGTGACTGATTCTCACATCACATAGGGTAATCTGAAATCCTCAAAAAAAAAAAAAAAAAGGAGAGACATTTTCATGATATCACCTCTTTCCTCCATTGTTATCCTTTTGCCTGGTGCTGGCATCTTATATTTTTGTACCATGAAATGTTCCAGGTTCTTTCTAAACAATATTGTCCCATTTTCAGGTCTCCATATACTCAGCCAAATCTTCATAACTATAAATCAAATCTAAGAGCCCTGGATGCTAAAGGTCAAGGAGACTCTAACAAAGGTTCCAGGTATGTTAGAAGGAATGAACAAGCGGTGGGGTGGGGCTCACCTGTCAGTTGAAATAGCACATGAATTTGGTTTTTCCAGATGCTATTTCATTAATGATTCTGGAAATTTTCATTGAGAATATTAGATGTGACAATATGGACTTCCCATGCAATCAATTGATGTTAATAATTTATTAGTGTTGAGGTTCTGAATTAGCAGATGCCCATTGAAACAAATTTCTTTTAGACACACTGAAATCAGCATCAGGGTGTGGCAAGGCCATTTACACATGACACAAATTATTAGTAATTGATTCCCTCCTAGTGTCTATGACCTCCCTGATTCTCAGTTTAATCTATTTTATTTCCTGAGGGGCTGACCTTGTAAGACAATGTTTATATAGTTAAACATTGGAACTAGAACAGGGTAGGCTATCTTTCTCAAGCTGAAAACAGAAAAACAAGTTACTCTGTGCTGGGCTAGTTGTTTAGAGTCTAAAAACATTGAGTTGGGGGTCTCTCATTGCCCACTCCTTCTCTTGTTAATAGTTCAAATACTAGAACTATAGAACTAAATCTCTGACTCTATATATTCTGGATTGTCCTGCTCTAATCTCTGATATTGTTGATGTAGCATAAGAATCTGCACAGCACTTATACTTTTCCGTAATAAAAGCTATTAACCGGTTAGTCACACAGGTTCCAATTGTAAGCAAAAGGAGTAAAATTGCAAAGGGTCTCATCAAAGCAGAAAGCAGGGTGGTCAAGAGTACAAGATAAGGGCCTTTTCATCAAGTCTCAAGGTATTCTGCACAGTGGCATCTAACATAGACCGAAACCTCCAACTTGGAAATGACTTGCAAGTCTCTTTCTCCTGAGTAGGCCTTCCATGCTCACTGCCTCACCCACTCAAGCGTCTTGAACCTAGAGAACAAAGGGTAGGAGAGCTATCTAATCATTAACACCAGTCTCTGTGGTCAATTTGGTGAGGGTTTCTTTCATCAGGGTTCCAGCAACAGTTCCTGAAGCCTTCTTATACAGATTCAGTCACCTATCTGGAAGCAGTGAGGAGTCTCTGGCGTGCCTGGAGCTTTTAAGGCAAATCTCATATTGTGGGACACCTCCTGAGAGGGCCCAGTGGACACCAAAGGAGTTGGGGTATCACAGAGGATCTCTAGGGGGTCAGGTTAAAATGGTAGGGGCTCTTCAGAAACAAGGGGAGAGGCACCACCCAGCCTGAGCCAGTCTCCAAGGTCAATTTAGTTAAGGTCTCTTTAACAATTTTCAGCAGGGGTCAGTCTCTATTTTTGGGCCAGTTAGCTGCAGCCTGTTGGGCAGGAAGTATATCTGCCCCCCTCCCCATTTTGGAGAGTATGTCTTACTCAAAGAGAGAGTAGGAACAGTCTGGGGTGACCCTAAATGAATGGGCTACCCATCCCATCCCTAGGTCCGCTGTTCTTTGGGTAGTCCATGAATACATTTTGGTGCCAGGGGCTTCTTGGATCCAAAATCTTTTCTTGGAAACAGGGCCATTGGTTTGGAAGACCGAGTGTTGAGCCCCTGTGTCCACCAAGAACTGAGTGGGTTTCTCTTTCACTCTCACAGTTATCCTGGGTTGGGGGAGGTGGTCAGAAAACCCATCTCCCCTAGTTGCTGTCTTCACCCAGGGCTAACACCTTGGTTTGCCATTTGGAGGCACTTTTCCCAAGACCTGGGAATTCCTGCTCCCGGCTTCTATTTCTTAGGGCACACTCTGGCTCAGTGGCCTCTTTTCTTATAGTATGCACACTGGTCCTTTTCTGTCTCCCTTTTCTGCTTTTTCTAACTATTATAGCCAGGATTCTCTGTAGCTTCCTTTCTTCTGTCATTTTCTTTTTCTGTTTCTTCTCCTCCTCTGTCTCCCTGTCTCAGCAAACTGTACTAAATCTCTCTATAGACTTTCTCAACAACCTATATTAAATCCTTCTACAGACCTTCTCAGCAACCTGCACCAAATCCTTCTAGCCTCTGAAGCTTTTTCCTGATATCTCTACTAGCCCTTTCTATAAGAGCCATTGTCATAGTAGCTTTGTATTCTGAGCCCCTGGATTCATAGCACGTATATTGGCAGAATGCCCGTATGAGTTGCCCTAGAAAAGCTGTAGGTGACTCTTCGGGTACCTGCTCAACCTTACATACCTTGGCCAAATTTGTGGGCTGCTATGCCCTCGAGACCTACCCATGGAGTCTGGTGTGTTGGTCTTTTAGGTGCCTCTTATCTTTTGTCTGAGGGGGTAATCCCTTTGGCTTCCTGTATTACAAATAAAACAGTGTCAAAGAGATTGATTAGTCTCCTGGGAAATATACCCTTAGTGAGAGAGCTACCATGTTATCAGGATAGGTGGTCTCGGGTCCTCTCCTGCTCTATTCTGTGGTCCTCTCTATCAATTGAGCATAATTATTACCATTTTGTAAATTATAAACTGTAAGATAGACATAACACCTAGTTTATCATCCCTGTCAATTAAATAGAACCCTTTCATCTGTATTATCTTAAAAGACTGTCAGAATTAACACTTAAGAATTAACATTGTAAGAATTGACTTATGTCCTGGCTTTAAATTTTATGTCACCTGAAAATCATTTATTTAAATCTATATCAGCATTCTCAGGATTAAACAGCTTGGGCTGTCTATGAGACTAACAGTCTTCAATGCCATGAGAAATCTGTGACCAATATCAACTGAAAATATATAGAAAGCTTAACACAGCTTTTAAGACTTAAAAATAGTATACCATGGATTTTTGATGTTTTTGAAAACCAACTATCAATACCACCTGAAAATATATAGAAAGCTTAACACAGCTTTTAAGACTTAAAAATCATATACCATGGATTTTTGATGTTTTTGAAAACCAACTATCTATGTAAAATAATGTGGACTGTTGTCTGTTAAACTATCTTCAGCTATTTCTGATTAAAACCTAGAAAACACCCTAACAATAAACTCAGAGCCTGATATTTCTTTTTGACCCTAAACTCATAGGCTTAAACATCTCAGATCGGTAATAATAACAAAGAACTGGGTGTAAATCCTGTACTTTCAAATTTTGTATTTATACCAATGAAAACCTTGATTTTCTATCAAAATAAACCCTGTATCAAATAAGAACTTATGCCTTGAACTTAATACCAATTATAAAGATTTTAGTATCACAAAGACAGATTTTTTTTCACTTAATATTTTAGAATCTAGTCTTCTGGAGGTCTCCCTTATTTTGACCTCTCTCCCAGAGAAACAATATAACCACAAAGTTTAACATCACATCGATCATAACAATTTAAACAAGTTAAAATAAAAGAAATAAACCATTTGTATCAACTTAAACCCAAAATTCTCGCACCTGCCACATTGAGCGTCTTGTTAAGACTTGTTTTCCTTTTCAGGGGGCGTCAGAGCCCAAGTATTTTGTCTCTCCTTTTGTTCTAAGTTGGCACGCTTGAGGCGTGATTGAGTCATGTGACCTGATTTTGGTGCCAAAGAGTTGCTTTTCAAAGTCAAAATAATATCGTCCGTCTAAGTCCAAGAACACAAAACACGATACAAAACAACACCACATAGACAGCCTGACCCTGCCACCATCAGGCCTCTAGATTCAAGAACACAGAGCAAAGAAAATCACACAATTTCCCCCCAGAGGGGCCCAGTTTCAGACACTAGGCGTCCCTGCACACATAGCAGGGATCAGATAAAACAGATTTCAGCAAAGCATGGCTTCCACCATTACTGACTTGCTGTTTACAGATGGAGGAGAGCCTTATTCAGCTCTCTCCCAGGTCTAAAGCTTCCTCCAGACCCTCACGGTCTCCTCTCTAGCAGCTGCCAGTTGAATGCACCACACTAGAAGCTTGTAAGCAAAACCGAAAATTTCAGAAAGGCTTATAGACTCAGACTTTGACACACAGTGAGACAGACAGAAAACAAACCACAGCACCCGTCTAGTGGTCAAACTGTAGACAAAGACACACAAAACTGACAAGTATTCACCTCCACTGAGACGAACATAACCAGATCAGAAAACCAGACGGCCGGAAGGGCATATAAGTTCTCCAATTCAGTAGAACTATCATGTCTTCTCCGACATTCAGTCAGGAATCGGAATTCCAGGGTCTCTGGAGTTCCCCCAAAATACCCAGGAACGTCTACCCGGGTCGCAGCCTGTGGTACAGAGCACGTCTACTCACCACAGTCCTCTGGTTCTCACGAACCTGAGAGGACAGCTGTCCACCAAAAATGCGCATCTCCTCAGATACAGAAAACAGAGCAGTACAAACATTCAGGACACATACACCAGCTGGCACACACACATTCCAGAAGGGATCCCCTTTACCTCCGAGTTGGTTCTCCCATGTGAAGGAAAGTCGCAAATTTTTTGGCCAATGCACCAAAAAATGCAAGACTCCAAAAACCAAGGGTGCCCTAGCACCCCACGCCTCGGAAGGGGACACCCAAATCACTCGCAATAAATGGTCTCGCGACCTCAATAGCATGAGGATTTCTTTAATCCAGAATTCTGGGTTCCACAGCCATACACCGTGCAGGGATAGAGGACTGAGGACCCCGTGCAACTGAAGTCAGGGGTATTTAAAGGGGAAAAATCACAAGGCAAGGGGGTGGAGGACAGAACCTGCACGGAATGGGGAAGTACAGAATGAGGAAGTCTGGCAATAGTTTATGCCTCAAGGAAGGTTAGAGATTATCTGGAGCAAATGTCCTTGGGGCACTGTATAGTTAAACACTGGAACTAGAACTGGGTGGGCTATTTTCTTAAGGTGAAAGCAGAAAAACAAGTTACCCTGTGCTGGGCTAGTTGTTTAGAGGTCTAAAAACATTGAGTTGGGGGTCTCTCAGCCTCAGCTTGAACAAGAAAATTATCTGTTATATACACATAGTCTTGCCACTGTGATACCAGTGGCAATGCCTTTCCTGGCAGATTGAGATTGTAGATCACAGGTTCCAAATCTGGGTCTGGCCATGGATACCTGTGCCTCCTGTCCCAGTCTGCAGACTAAGTTTTGACACTGTGAATGCCACCACCAGGGTCTATGGTACCATGACATTTGTTGACACCGTGTATGATCTGAGCTGAGTTGTTTTTCTCCAGAAGCTGCACTTGTTTTCTGAATCACATATTCTGTCCAATCTAAATGATATTTAGTCCTTGAATTTCGTTCTCACTGATGCAGTGTGTTGAATTAGTCCTGATTAAGAGTAGAATAATTACTATTGACCTTTTCTGTACTGTTTGGTCGGTTTCTTTTCCTTTGTATTCTGAGGTATATTTCTTCTCTTCTTACATTCTAGAAAGCTTTTGTACCAAGCAGAATTAGATTTTCCATAGGGCTGTACAAGTAACTTTCATTCAAGTACTGTATTTGTTGTCTGGGAGGCTTATTGCCTCTCTATTTACCTTGCCCTAGTCCTGGAAGCCTCTGGCCTCTAAACAATCTTGTCTAGTCCTAGAATGTTTTCAGCCTCTGAAATTTCTTGCTGAATAAGCTCCCCCCTTTCTTGTTCATTCTCTTGTTCATTCTTAACTGACTGGTTCAACTCAGCTGTTCCAGCTCAAATTCCTCTCCCAGCTGCCTTATTCAATCTGATTTCTCTCTGAGACACTCATTTGCTCTGCTTGGCCTTAAATTAACTGTAGCAATCTTTTTTAAATATGCTGTCCCTTGTATTTCTCTTGCTCATTCTTTCTTTACCTATGCCTAGCATGTTCTCTTTTCTTTTCTTGTTTTTTTTCTCTTTTCTTTTTGTTTTCCAGACAGGCTTTCTCTGTGTATCCCTGGCTGTCCTGGAACTCACTCTGTAGATGAGACTGGCCTCAAACTCAGAAATCTGCCTGTCTCTGCCTCCCAAATACTTGGATTAAATTCATACAGCACCACTGCCCGTCCTGAGATAAATTTAACAATCTTGCACTTATTATATAGATAGACATCAGAGAGATACATACAAAGTACACAGATAGACACATACACAGAGACAAAGGGAGACACCGGGAGAGATACACAAGACAGCCTTCAGACTTCAGTCACATTTAAACTCTTGCAAGAGAGAAACAGGATCTAAGGCACAGGGAACATGAAGCATAGAATTCAAAGTAATGCCTCTGAAGGAATGGTGTTTATTTCTTTCTTTCTTTCTTTTTTTTTTTTTTTTTTTTTTTAGTTTTTCGAGACAGGGTTTGTCTGTGTAGCCCTCTTTGTCCTGGAACTCACTCCATAGACCAGGGTGGCCTTGAACTCAGACATCCACCTGGCTCTGCCTCCCAAGTGCTGTGAATAAAGGCCTGCATCACCACTGCCCAGTGGTGTTTATTTCTTAACTCAGATACATTATTAATCCCCCATGTGTTTAATCTATTTACATATGCAGAATCAATTAGGTTGTGAGATTATTTTTTGTGTAAATAATATGGAGATGAATAAAACTCAGTACAAAGGAAAACAAGCCCTGCCCTTTGAAAGGTGTCCATGAGCTCAGAAATCTGTACTTTAAAGACACACTCCTCCCCCCCAAGTTTGGCCTTGTGTTTCTGAGCTCTCACCTTGATGCTGAAACGAAATCTATTTTATCCTGTCACAATCATCATAGTAGTTACTGAACCTCAGAAGTCTCCCGAGAATCCTGGAACTTTTAATCATGAAAAGAGTTGATTTCCTAGCTAGACTCTCTAAGGAGACTTGGGTAATTCTGGAGTGTCCTTTCCAGAGCATATGCATATGTACATGGACATATATATATATATATATATATATATATATATATATATATATATATATATATATATATATAGAGAGAGAGAGAGAGAGAGAGAGAGACTATTATAGAGAACAATCACAAAACCATCTACAAAAATGACTAAACAGTGCAGTCTGTATTGTAGTTCTATTTCTAGTTTTCTTTCTTTTTTTTTCTTTTCTTTTTTCTTTTTTCTTTTTTTTTTTCTAGAAAAATCTAGGCAGTGCACTCAGCAGTCAATTGATGGTAATATTTAATTAGTTTTGAGGCTCTGAAATAGCAGATGCCCCATTGAAAACAAAGTTTCTTTTAAGCACACAGGTATGCCTGTGCTCCCTCTTTTTGTCTGGTGCAAACTGATGTTAGAAAGAAGCCTCAGATTATACTCATATTCCTTTCCACACTAAATTGTCGCTCCATGCTCTCAAGTCTGTAGAAACATTGACATGATTTCTGTTACCATTTTGCTTTTAATGTATTTTTATGTGCTTTATAGCATTGTGTATAATGGGTTGTATTAATTTCATCTTTGTGCTTTTCAAACCCTGTGAAATTTCAAGAAGAGTCCCAATATTTGAAACTTGGAGAAGAACAACAAAAAGAATGA
Organism: Apodemus sylvaticus; assembly: GCF_947179515.1. Classification (NCBI taxonomy): domain Eukaryota; kingdom Metazoa; phylum Chordata; class Mammalia; order Rodentia; family Muridae; genus Apodemus; species Apodemus sylvaticus. The sequence continues at coordinate 162,372,503 of NC_067474.1, forward strand.
GTGCTTCTCTGGTAAACACTCCACAGGTCAGTGTGCTGTCTACATTTGTTTTAGATATCTCTTTATCATTCACACCATTCAAAAGTTTTATAATCTACATGTGGTAATGTTATCTAAAGGGCTTATTTTCTAAGATCTTCATTTTCTTCTGGCATAAAGAAAATGTAATGTTTAAGACTTTCACATAAATAACACCATACTATTTTCACTGAATTTTCTACTGTTAGGCCATTCAATTTCCATGGACTGAAGATTGCAGGTCTCAAGGAGAATATATTGTAAATGATTTTCAAAAACTCTATCGATAGCTAATTTCTACATTGGATGGAGTTGTGTACTCTTATATTACTGTGGAAGGAAAGTCTCATTTGTCACAGAAGTTGCTTTTCAAAGATTGTTAGGGTTCCAGACAAAAGCTTGTGATTGTGGGTATTGAAATATGTGGACACTGATGTCGCTGAGCAATGAATGAAAGAGAACAATTTGTAGAAGGATAAAACTATAAGAGCCTCACTGTCTTGAATCCTAATCGTCACTAGAGGAACAGATGATGGCAGAAAGAGGAAAGAGTGTCTCTCTTTTGCCTTAACAGTTCTGTGTTTGTGAGCAGATGCAGATTGCAGTATTCTTTTCTTTTTAAATTTTACAACTTTTTTGTCTTTTATTTATTATTTATTTTTTTACACTCCAGATTTCATTCCTCCATACTCCCTATCCACCATCTGACTGTTCCTCATTCCATTCCTTCTCTCACCCTCCACCCAACCAGACCTCTAGACTCCCTGGTGCCTCTAGTCTTCATCTTTTCTGATTGAAACCAGCCCCAGCCCTCCTCTTCTGTATGTGGTGGGGACCTCATATCAGCTTATTTATTCTGCTTTGTTGGTCCAGTGTTTGCGAGATCTCAGGCGTCCAGCTTAATTGAGACAGCTTAATTGAGACTCCTACAGGATTGCCCTCCCACTCAGCTTCTTCCAACATTTCCCTAATTTAACCAAAGTGGTTAAATTCAGCAGCTTCTGTCCATTGGTTGGGTGCAAATACCTGCATCTGACTCTCTCACCTGCTTGTTGGGTCTTCTGGAGAGCAGTCATGCTAGGTTCCTTTTTGTGAGCACTCCTTAGCCTCAGTATTAGTGTCAGACCTTGGGACATCCCCTTGAGCTAGATCCCACTTTGGGCCTGTTGATAGACCTTCTTTTTCTCAAGACTCCATTTCCATCCCTGTTGTTTTTTCAGACAGGAACAAATATGGGTCAGAGTTTTGACTGTGGGATGGTAACCTCCTCCCTCACTGGATACCCTGTATTCCTGCTGGAGGTGGGCTCTATAAGTTCCTTCTCCCTACTGTCATGCATTTCATCTAAGGTTCCTACCTTTGAGTCCTGAGTGTCCCTCACCTCCCAGGTCTCTGCATTCTGGAAGGTCCCTTTAACCTCCTACCTCCCGAGGTTGCCTGTTTCCATTCTTTATGCTGGCCCTCAGGGATTCAGTCCATTTTCCTCACCCAATACCTGATCAGGATCCCTTCTTCCCCTCCCACCCCACACCCTCCCCATCCTCTTTACCTCCCAGATCCATCCCTTCCTACTTTGATTGCTTTCTTCTCTCTCCAAAGTGGGGCTGAGGAGTCCTAATTTTAGCCCATCAGTTTAGTGAACTTTTCAATTCTGTGGACTGTATTTTTTTGGGGGGGAGGGAATTGCATGTGACACAGTGATCATGGGTGTGTTTACACCTGAAACCTGTTCGTGTCAAGAGAGATACTGCCCAGTGAGGTGCTCAATTAGTCCTCAATTTAGAAATGGTTATTTCCCTTTGTATTTTGGTGTATGAGTTTCTTTCTGGGTCTTCCGTTCTATTCTGTTGTCCTACCTGCCTGTCTCTTTAACAGTACCATGGGGTTTTTTGTTACTATTGCTTTGTAGTAGAGCTTGAGGTCAGGGATGGTGATTCTCTCCAAAATTCTCATTGTATTGAGAATAGATTTTGCCATCCTGGAATTTTTGTTATTCCAGATCAATTTGGAAATTGTTCTATCTCTATGAAGAATTAAATCAGAATTTAATGGATATTGCATTGAATCTATAGATCGATTTTGGTAAGATGTCCATTTTTCCTCTATTAATCCTTCCAATCTTGAGAATGGGAGATCTTTCCATCTTTTGAGGACTTCTTTTATCTTTTTATTTATTTATTTATTTATTTTTAATTTTATGTGAAGTCTTTTTTTTTATTTCATTCGATATATTTTTTATTTACATTTCAAATTATTTCCCCTTTTCTGGTCTCCCACTCCCAGAAAGTCACATAAGCCCCCTTCCCTCCCCCTATTTTCCCACCCACCCCTTCCCACTTTCCTGTTCTGGTTTTGCCTTATACTGCTACACTGAGACTTTCCAGAACCAGGGGCCACTCCTCCGTTCCTCATTTGATGTGTGGATTATGTTTTGGGTATTCCAGTTTTCCAGGCTATTCTTTTTTTATCTTTTCAGCGAAAGAGTAGACAGCGTTGTTTAGTCCCTGATTTTAATTGGAGTACTTCAAGTTTCTCTCCATTTAATTTGATGTTGGCTATTGGCTTGCTGTATATTGCTTTTATTATGTTTCATTATGGGCATTGAATTTCTGATATTTCCAAGGTTTATAACAAGTAGCAATGTTGTATTTATTCAAAGGCTTTTTAAGCAGCTAATGAGATGATCATTTAATATTTTCTTTGAGTTTGTTGATATAGTGTATTATGTTGATGGATTTCTGTATATTGACCCATCCCTGCATCCCTGGGATAAAGCCTTCTTGATCATGGTGAACGATCATTTTGATGTGGTCCTGGATTTTGTTTGCTAGTATTGTTATTTAGTACTTTTGCATTGATATTCATAAGGGAAATTTGTCTGAATTTCTCTTTCTTTGTTGGGTCGTCGAGTGGTTTAGGTATCAGTGTAATTATGGCTTCATAGAATGAATTAGGTAGTGTTCCTTCTGCTTCTACTTTGTGGACTAATTTGAAAAGTGTTGCTATTAAGACTTCTTATAAGGCCTGATAGAATTCTGCACTAAACCCATCTGGCTTGGACCTTTGTTTTTGTTTTTGTTTTTGTTTGGGAGATTGTAATGACTGCTTCTATTTGTTTTGGGATTTTGGGACTGTTTAGGTGGTCTGTCTGATCCTAATTGATCCTCCTTGACCTTGACCTTGGTACCTGTCTAGACAACCTATTTCAACTAAATTTTCAAGTTTTGATGAATATAGTCTTTTGTTATAGGATCTCATGCCTTTTTAAAATTTCCTCTATTTCTGTTTCCTCTATTTCTATTTCCTTTTTCATTTCTGATTTTGTTAATTTGGAAACTGTCTTTTTGCCCTCTAGCTGGCTGAGTGTTTAATCCATCTTTTTTATTTTCTCAAAGAAGCAGCTCCCAGTTTTGTTGATTCTTTGTCTATTTTCTGTGTTTCTACTTGGTTGACTTCATCTCTGAGTTTTATTATTTCCTCACTTATATTCCTCTTGGGAGTATTTACTTCTTTTTGTTCTAGAGCTCTCAGATATGCTGTCAAGCTGGTAGTGTATTGTAGAGTCCAGCTCCTACATTCTAACGGTGGGTTTTCTGGAAGGAGAGATGGGTATGGGAATGGGTGGCAAGAGAAAACATGTGGAGAGAGACAAAAAACATGGCTTCTGGTTCAGCTCCCCATCTTTAATTCATGTCTCCCAATATACAAAGACAGGCCAAGTCCCTCCCCTGAAGGCTGGAAACCGGTTCTTCTTGTTCTTCAATGAGGCAGGAGGATCAGGTTGCTGGCTGCTATTCATGATGGGGGAGGTCACAGTGTATGATCTCTCCAATTTTTTAAGAATGCATGGAGAGCTATGAATTTTCCTCTTAGCACTGTTGTCATTATCACCATTAAGTTTGGTTAAGCTATTCCTTCATTTTTTTTTAAAGATTTATTTATTATATGTAAGTACACTGTAGCTGTCTTCAGAAACTCCAGAAGAGGAGGTCAGATCTTGTTACAGATGGTTGTGAGCCACCATGTGGTTGCTGAAATTTGAACTCAGGAGCATTTGGAAGAGTAGTCGGTGCTCTTAACCTCTGAGCCATGCCTCCAGCCCCTTCATTTTTGTTAAATTCTAAAAAGTCATTATTTTTTTTTCTATATTCTTGCCTGAGTACATTATTATTGAGGAGAGAGGTGTTGATTTTCCATGTGTATGTGGGCTTTCTGTTGTTTTGGTTATTATTGAAGACAATTCTTAGTCCATGGTAATGTGACAGGATTCATAGGATTATTGCAGTTTTCGTGAACCATTTGACTACTTTTTTTGTTGTTGTTTCTGATTATATGGTTAATTTTGGAGAACATACCATGAGGTAAAAGAAGATGGTATTTTGTTTGTTTTATTGTGAAATGTTCATTAGATGTCTGTTAAATCCATTTGGTTTATAACTTCTGTTAGTTTCACTGTCTGTTTAGTTTCTGTTTGCATCATCTGTCCATTGGTGCAAGTGTGTGGTGTTGAAGTCTCCTACTATTATTATGTCAAGTTAAACGTGTGCCTTGAGCTTTTGTAAACTTTCTTTTACAAATGTGTGTGTCCTTGGCATTTGGAACATGGATTATGAGAACTGAGAGTTCACCTTGTCAGATGTTTTTCCTTTCATGAGTATGGAGTGTTGTCCTTCCTTATCTTTTTGATGTGTTTTGATTGAACGTCAGTTTTATTGGACTTTAGAATGCCTACTCTAGCTTGTTTCTTGGGTCCATTTGCTTGGAAAAAAATTTTTTTTCAATTTTGTTTGCTTCTTTTCTTTAGAAGGAAGAATGGTTAATCTCCTCTGTTTCCTCTTCCCTGAAATGAGGTGTTACATAGGGAAAAAAGGAAGGGTTGTTTTGATGTTTTTATTCTTCTCAATTTTTTAAGTATATAATTGTTCATCTGCATGTTTTTATGTACACATTATGCCCCTAGATCCCTGGTTCAGCTCCAAACCCATGAGACTGAAGTCACAGCAAGTACATTTGCCTCTGTCATTTTTTTCATGCCTCAGGTTTATAGTTCTGATGACAATTTGTAATAGACATTATATATAACCTGTGTATTATAGTTTTTGAAAAATAAAGCAAGAATTGAAAGTCACACTTTTCTATGCAAGCTATCATTCTGATATACAAATGTGGTAATATTCCAAAGAAAGAAAATAGTGTTATATTATAAGACTGAGATGTTCAATAAAGTCATTTCCATAAGGAATAATGAATTCCACTTTTCTGAAGTGTTACCATGGTTTTCCCTCAATTTGAAACAAGATTCAATCAAAGAAAAAGATTCTACTTCATCGAAATGCATCTTGTCTCATGCTGTTTTTTTTTTTTTTTTACACATACAAACCTAAGTATTATGTTGTAAAAGACCATATGGAATGTATGAAGTTTTTATTATGTGTATTTTTTGCCAGCTTTTATTTAACTTTAAATAATGTAATGCTCTCTAATAGAGGTTTTTCTAATTTTTTTTTAAAATGTGTATTTATTTATTTCATGTATGTGAATACACTGCCTCAGTCTTTAGACATACCAGAAGAGGGAATTGAATCTCCAATAAAGATGGTTGTGAGGCACTATTTGAATGCTGGGAATTGAACTCTGTGCCTCTGGAAGAGCAGTCAGTGCTCTTAACAGCAGAGCCTATTCTCCAGCTGAGGTTTTTTTCTTTTCTTTTTTTCTTTTGTTCTTTTTTTCTTTTTACTCGAGACAGGATGTCTCTGTTTACCACTGGCTGTCCTAGAACTAACTCTGTAGACCAGGCTAGCATTGATCTCTACTGCCTCTTTCTCCCAGGTTCTGGGATTAAAGGTGTGTACAAACACTGCCCAGCCAACCCTGCTTTTTTTTTTTTTTTTTAATATTTGGTTGGAATATACTTGCATAAAATAATTTGTCTAAATATTTATTTCTATATGTCATTTTCAAGGAAATGTCAAACATTTCAAGGAATGTTTAATGAATAATCTGACTTTGTAGTCCTCTTCTGTTTAAGGAAAAAACTCTGACATTTAGTCCAGCTATTAGTTCTCTATGTCATATTCTACCTGTTTTTTTATAGAAAGTTTATAGTCTTTTATCAAGGTATCAAAATATTAAATAGATAATGCTACAATACAGTCATTTGACATCCAGCTTCATACAGAATTGATCAAGTGTCCATATTTGAGCAAGGTGGATATTGTAGATTAGAAAACATATTTTTCTTCATCATAACTTGACCATCTGTGATGTGACACAGATATTCTTTTTAATATCAATGCATATTTCATAAACATACTTTAACTGAATATAGATACCAAATGTATGTGGTATATTCTGAAAATACTTGCTGCTTTTAAGATGATTATATCATTCATTCTCAGAGAGATATAAAAACAAGGAAGTCTATGACTATTAAGTAAAATATATTTTATTAGAGTTAACATCTTTTTGTATAATGTATGTTGGCTTCATTTGCCTTAAATTATGCATATGTGTTGTATATTCGTCCTGTCAGTAGTGCTCAGCAAAAATCATTGGACGTGAAAGAAGAACTGGTTTAAAAAATCCATAGAGTAGTGCCATGAGGTTGTTGGGAAAATTATTTCATAGTATAGTACTTTAAAAAGAAATTATACAATCCCAACAGCAAACAAAATTTCTGAATGTAGTGCTTGTGGCAAAACTTTCTTTTGGTGTTAAAGTCTCAGAAAGCCACAGAAAATTCATGAATGTGAGAGCCTTAATAAATGAAAATGAGACCATTATAGTAAGCCATTGTATAGACCGTCTATGAAAGAGCAGCAATTCATACTTTCAGACACATCTCTATTAAACTTTTAAAAAACATTTGTCCTTCAATATTTCCTTTTATAATCTGTATCAGAAAGTAACTCCTATTCTTTCTGGCATTTTATTAGCATAGGAAAACAATATTGTCCAGTAGCAAATAAGTAGTTTTCCATTACAGGGTCTGTTAACCTTCAATGATGTGTCTTTGGACTTCTCACTGGAGGAATGGAAATGTCTCAATTTTGCTCAGCGGTCGTTGTACATGGATGTAATGTTGGAGAATTTCAACAATCTATTGTTTTTGGGTAAGATTACACTTCTTTTTGAATTCCAGAATCTTTATTTTAATTTCCTTACAGTCTGTTTATGTAAACTCTCTGAAATATCAAGAGACCACTAGCATACAGGAAATTCTGGTTAGAATCACAACTTTTTCATGAAATTTCCCTCTCAGTTTGGAGAATATCCAGTGATATATTCTTTGGTGTCTTTCCATACCTCTTATGTAGCTTTAATTGGAAACTGGAAATTTCTGAATTTAAATAAAAGTAAACGTTGAGAACAAGGAATTATATGTCTGTATACATAATAATTTCAGCAAATAAAATTGCTATTACAATAACTCTTCTTTACACATGTGATGAGAGCATTTTCTATTCTGCTCCAATCTGTTTGCTGTTTATTTTATGTTTATGGTCCTCCCTTTCTTTAGGGTGGGGATGTTTTCTTCTGTGATTTTGGTGAAGATGTTTTCAGGCCCTATGAGCTGAGAATCTTCACTCTCCTCTATTCTGTTATTCTTAGATTGTGTCATTTCATTCTGTCCTGGTTTTCCTGGATGTTTTGGGTTACAGGATTTTTTCTGTTTTCAGTTTTCTTTGACAATTTTGTCAATATCTTCTAAGGTATCCTCTACACCTGATATTCTCTCTTCTATCCTTTGTATTCTGTTGATGATGCTTATATCTATAAATCATGAAATTTGTCCTAGGTTTTTCATTTCAAGGGTTGCCTCCATTTATGTTTTCTTTATTGTTTCTACTTCCTCATTTAGGTCTTGTATTACTTTGTTCAATTCCTTCACCTGTCTGATTGTGTTTCCCTGTATTTCTTTAATGGATTTATTGGTTTGCACTTTTAGGTCTTCTACCTATTTATCCATGTTTTCCTGTATTTTTTAAAACTATTTTATTCATGAGATAGTATTTTAGGTCAGCTTTCTTATTTTTAGGTGCGTTGTTTTATTCAGTGCTTGCTGTGGTGGGAGAACCAGCTTCTGATGATACTAAAGTATTTTAATGAGCTGGGCGGTGGTGGTGCACGCCTGTAATCCCAGCACTCTGGAAGGCAGAGGCAGGTGGATTTCTGAGTTCGAGTCCAGCCTGGTCTAAGGAGTGAGTTCCAGGACAGCCAGGGCTATACAGAGAAAACCTGTCTCAATAAAACGAAATACAAACAACCAAAAAACAAAAGACAAAAACAATAAAAAAGAAATGTATTTCAATGCTTATGCTCTTCCACTTGCCTCTCATCATCTAGTTATCCTTAGTACTAGGTGCTGTGCGTACATTGATCAGATATCTTTGTGAAATTTCAGTACTGATCAATCACTTTATTTGTCCTAGTTTCTGCAAAGTGCTATATTTAAAACGACATTTAGAAGGGTAGTATATTTTCTTCTCAGTGGATGTAGATTAGAATTGTGGTTTTTCTAAGGATCCAAGTAAACATTATAAAAAAAGAAAAAAGCTGTTTTGAGAGCATGAATTCTTGAGAATGTCTAACTTGAAATATCAACAAGCAGGCATTACTGAATATCTTTTTCCTCAATACAGTAATCCCTGCCATCTTTATTTTTACCTTTTCAGAAAATCATCTCATATGTGGAAGACATTGGAAGGTCTTAGATCAATACACAGAGTGCAATATCCATGAACATGTGAATATGCAAGAGAAGTCTTATAAATGTAATGAGCTCAGCAAAATGATTAATGAATCCACCCAAAGTACACCTGAGAAAACTAACCACAGAGATGCCTCACTTCAATCCTCAAACCTGAAAAGACTTAAAATTGGGAAAACTAGAGAAGTTTCCAAAAATAAAGACTGTGTAAAGTGTTTAAATGAGTGCTCTATAAATAATCTAAATCAAGGAATACACATAGGGAAGAAAGAAAACAACAGTCCAGAATTTGATAAGGATTTTGTATCTAAACATAAACTGATGCTGAAACCAAGCAATAATGGTAAGAAGCTTTACAAATGTAGTCAATGTGACAAATGCTTTACTCACAGAGGCATTCTTAGAATTCATCATAGAACTCATACAGGAGAGAAACCTTACAAATGCAGTGAATGTGACAAATGCTTTAGCCAAAAATGCAGTCTTGATAATCATCAGCGAATTCATACAGGAGAGAAACCTTATAAATGCAGTGAATGTGACAAGTGCTTTACCCAAAAATGCAGTCTTCATATTCATCAGAGAATTCATACAGGAGAGAAACCTTACAAATGCAGTGAATGTGACAAATGCTTTGCTGACAAAAGTGGTCTTATAGGTCATCAGAGAATTCATACAGGAGAGAAACCTTACAAATGCAGTGAATGTGAGAAATGCTTTGCTGACAAAAGTGGTCTTATAGTTCATCAGAGAATTCATACAGGAGAGAAACCTTACAAATGCAGTGATTGTGACAAATACTTTAATCACAGAGTTAATCTGCAACGTCATCAGAGAATTCATACTGGAGAGAGACCTTACAAATGCAATGAATGTGACAAATACTTTACTCAAAAATGTAGTCTTCATACTCATCAGAGAATCCATACAGGAGAGAAACCTTACAAATGCAGTGAATGTAACAAATGCTTTACCCAAAAATGTAGTCTTCATACTCATCAGAGAATTCATACAGGAGAGAAACCTTACAAATGCAGTGAATGTGATAAATGCTTTGCTGACAAAAGTAGTCTTAGATTTCATCAGAGAATTCATACAGGAGAGAAACCTTACAAATGCAAGGAATGTGACAAATGCTTTGCTGACAAAAGTAGTCTTAGATTTCATCAGAGAATTCATACAGGAGAGAAACCTTACAAATGCAGTGAATGTGACAAATGCTTTGCTGACAAAAGTAGTCTTATAGTTCATCAGAGAATTCATACAGGAGAAAAACCTTACAAATGCAGGGAATGTGACAAATGCTTTGCTGACAAAAGTAGTCTTAGATTTCATCAGAGAATTCATACAGGAGAGAAACCTTACAAATGCAGTGAATGTGACAAATGCTTTGCTGACAAAAGTAGTCTCATAGTTCATCAGAGAATTCATACAGGAGAGAAACCTTACAAATGCAGTGAATGTGACAAATCCTTTACCCAAAAATGTAGCCTTCATACTCATCAGAGAATTCATACAGGAGAGAAACCTTACAAATGCAGTGAATGTGACAAATGCTTTGCTGACAAAAGTAGTCTTAGATTTCATCAGAGAATTCATACAGGAGAGAAATCTTACAAATGCAGTGATTGTGACAAATGCTTTAACCAAAAATGCAGTCTTGACAGTCATCAGTGAATTCATACAGGAGAGAAACCTTACAAATGCAATGAATGTGACAAATGCTTTAAGTACAAAGATAGTCTGCAATGTCATAAGCAAATTCATACAGGAGAGAAACTTTACAAATGCAGTGATTGTGACAAATGCTTTACCCAAAAATGCCGTCTTCATAGTCATCAGAAAATTGATACAGACAAGAAACCTTACAAATGCAGTCAATGTGAAAAATGCTTTTCCCACAAATGCAATTTCCATACTCATCAGAGAATTCATACAGACAAGAAACCTTAGAGATGCAGAGAATGTTACAAATGTTTTATCTACAAATGCAATCTTCATTTTCATCATAGAAATCATATAGAAATGATACCTTGCAAATGCAATGTATATGACAAATGCTTTAAGTAGAAATTTAGTCTGCAAAGTCATCTGCGAATTCATATGGAAGAAAAACCTTACGAATTCAATGAATGTGACAAATGCTTTACTGAGAAAGGCAGTGTTAGAATTGATCATAGAACTCATATAGAAGGGAAACCTTACAAATGCTTTACCTAAAAATCTTCATACTTGTTAGAGAATAAGTAAAGGAGAGAAACTCTAATTGTCCTGAATGTGACAATTGCTTTATCCACAGTAGCAGTCTTAGAAATTATCGGGGAATTCATACAAGAGAGAAATCACAAATGCAGTGGATGAAACAAGTACTTTGCCCATAATAGCTGTCTTAGAAAACATCAGAGAATTTTTATAATAGTGTAAGTTTAGAAATTGTAGTGAGTGAGAAAATCCTTTACCAAGGATGGATATTTTAGAATTATCCTAAAAATATGTACATGAGAGAAATCTTTCAAATGCAGTGGTGGCATAAACACTTGACTTCTGTCCAGTCTCTTATGCCACAGTCAATACGTGTAGAAGAGAAACTTCACAAATTCAATGCAATTACTATGAAAATTCCTTTGACTTCCTTTCAGTTCTGAAAAAACATCTGAATATACATACCGAGGAAAATGTTTCCACCGTAAAAAAAAAAAAAAGAAAGAAAAGAAATGTGGCATATGTTTTATCGAGACTCTATTTACCACATGAGGTTCTACACTAGAGAATTATTGTAAGTTTGCAAAACTTGTGAAAACCTTCACACCATGCTCCAATCTTAGATAATGTAACCTATTTCTGCAGAGAAATATTCTGAAAATGTGACAATATAGGAAAGTTTTACTTGTTCAACCTCAAATATAAGATAAATCCCAAGTGGGGAAGCCAGACGAATATATTATTTTTTTGGACACTTTCTTTGAATCTAAAGGATTTAGAAGGAAACAAAATTAAGGTATTTAATACACCTTTAAAACTATTTAATAATAATGACAGAATTCTTTATATTTAATTCACATAAAGGATTTCAGTTAAAAGTATTTGATATCCTGAGCCACCGAAATAGGATGTTCTTAATCTTATAGAGATGCCTACAGGACTGGACAGTGGTGATGCATGCCTTTAATCTCTTCATTTTGGGGGCAGTGGGAGGCAGATCTCTCAGTTCCAGGCTAGGCTGGTATACAGAGAGAAACCTTGTCTCAAAAAAAAAAAAAAAAAAAAAAAAGATTCCTATAGATATGCTTAGAGTACCCAGAATTAATAATTTCTATAAAATGCTGGTTTCAAGTTTCAGGATAACAACTGACTATGAGTCTCTTGTGCTCTGGTCAACAAGTCCTTCCCCATAGTCCTGTAAGTAAATGTAATAAAGCTCATTGATTAATCCAGTTTGACTTGGTTGTTTTCAGTTTCTGCTTGGGATACTTACATGAATATATGTTGTATCTCCCCAAGAAATGTCTCTCATGAAACATAAGAGTAAGACTAAAATTTTCTGCAAGTTTGTATCATTTACTTTATACTAGTGATTTTAAATGTGTGGATAACAACTCCTTTGGAGGGTGAAATGACTCAGGGCTTGATTAAGAGCAAAGGAAAACATGTATTTCAAAAGGTCTTAGGTCTGAGAAATCAATTCTTTGACTCAGTGAGTGTGTCCATATGAAAATAATTTGGGAGTCTCTACAATAAATCTCTCTTTTATGAATTCTTAGCAATATAAGAGAAAAGTCTCCCACACTATAAATAAAAATATGGCTTTGTCATTTTCTTCAACTTCAACTAGCAGGCTGAAAATTTGAACCCTGCAATTCCTGGGTAGATAGAACAGCGGCTACACTGCTTAGATCCTTGCTGTTAGGCTACAGGTGGTAATTGCCTGAGCCTGCAGGTTTTAACCCTCTGAATGCGCAAAATGTTTTAGGACATGTCTAGAAGTTATCTGTCTCGACCCGCAGGACAGTCAACAGGGTTCCTTTAAGCCACCTAGAGGAAAGGCAATGGGGCGACAAGACAAGAGAGAGAGGCCGGACAGCCTAATTCTGATCAAGCTGTCAAACTTTAATTTTCATACAAGTCAATATAAAGGGAAGCATACAAGGTTTGGGAGGGGTAAAGGGGGGGAACAATCTCAGGGGGTTGGCATCATTTCTAAGAAACAGTTTCTCATAATTTCTGGTAAAGCTAGTTATTGCTGTTGGAATGTTGGCATGATAAAAAGGGGGGGTCCTGAGGCAGTGATGTGGAAAGGGGTTGCTATAGTAACCTATCTACAGATGAACTTCAAAAGAAGGGGGTTTTGAGATTTACATAATGGTTCCTGGCATGGAGACCTAAGTGAGAATGACTCCTGGTATCAAGGTCTCCTGGCATCGAGATCTAGGTGGGGATGGCTCCTGGTATGGAGAGTTCTTTGCATTGAGATCTAAGTGAGGATGGCTCCTGGCAACTCCCCCTTCTCTGTATAGAGAGCAGAGGTCAGACAGCCATTGATGGCAAGCAGATAAGGCATCAAGATAATGGGACAGTGCCTGTCTTAGGAATCGACCCGGTCATCCATCATCCCGTTCCTGTTTGGTCGTCTCTGCCAGCCTCCAGAGACACCTGTCTTAGGTGGAAGTGGCCCTGGGAAGTTGCCCGTCATTGGCTAACTGCCCAGCAAGTTAATTGTTATTGATGCCTTTAGCTTGTGGGGCTCCTTCTGGAGTCCCGGCTGGAATGGCTGTGACAAGGATGCTCTTTCTGTTAAGGCACTAGAGTGTGCTGTTTGGGCTGTTTTGCCCTGGGGGATTAGGTAGCCATCTCTCAATCTTCCATAGCCAAACGATGGTAATGTACCTGAATAGGCTTGGCTGCCAAGTCATCTATCTGCTTCTTAATTAGGGCTGTGAGGCGTTTAAAAGCCCATGGTCCAAAAGAAAATAACAATAACAGTCCTACAAAGGGTCCTAGGACACTGGGTAAAAGTGTAGTGAGCCATGGAGAGGTGGAAAACCAATTTTCATACCAACTTTCTTTCTGTTCTCTTTATCTCTTATGTTTTTCTAGGCCTTGTCTGACTATTTTTATGCTGTCTTTTACAACTCCTGTCTTACTAACATAAAAACAACACTCTTCTTTTAAAGCTGCACAAAGTCCACCCTGTTGGAGGACCAGGAGATCAAGTCCTCTCCTATTTTGGAGGACAACCTCAGCTAGGGAGTCAACGGAGTTGGAGAGATCAATTATCCCCTGCTGAAGGCGTTGGACATCTTGATCGATGGTAGCACTTAGCTCCGTGTACCTAGAGTTGGAAAGAACAAGGGAAAAAATACCTGTCCCTGCTCCTACAGCTCCAAGGCCAAGTAGGACAGAGAGAGTAACAGCAGAGATAGGTTCTCTGCGAGGACGGCTCAAAGAAATGGAGCCTCCAGTAGATGTGGATTGATCCCACAAGTGAAAAAATTCTTCAGAGCGATAATAAACTAAACGAGGGTACATCTTAAGAATGCAAAACTCAGGCTTCTCCCCATTCTTTCGATTTTGAAAAACTGAGGCAGAGAGGCAAGGTGTAAGGCCATCAAGGCATGCCCAACAAGTTCCCTCTGGGGGGAGAATAGGTTTCATTGCACAAGTGAGCATAAAGTGAGGGGACATTTGTTCCACTAGGGATCACACAAAGTCCCAGGCCAGATATCTGAGTTAATGAAAGACCTGGCCAAGCGCCCTTTTGCCAACATCAGTGCCATGGATGGTCAGCATGGGGGGGGGGGGGATCACCAAGAACAGCAATTCCTTCATAAAAGGGTGGTTGGGAATGGTAGCACAGCCAGCAATCTTCAACAAGTTCTGGGGAAGTTTCATTTAAAGTGAGAAAAGTCTGATTAACTAAAGTACAAGATTTTTAGTGGGATCTGGCTGTACAGGCAGTGTAGTAGCTGATGGCTTAGCTGGTGGCTGGAGGGGAAATACAGAAGGTAGGGAAGTGTCTTTAATAGAAGGAGTACGGGTGCTGTCTTGATCAATTCCTTTAGGAGGAACAGGATGAGGTACCAACACAGAATTAGGTCCCATTGGGACTGGCTGAGCATGATATAAAGGTTCTTTAAGGAGCTTAATGGAGAAAATAATACCTGCATCAAAGCCAAGTACATAGAGGCGAAGACCCCATTCATAGCCTATTTGCCAATGTAGATTAGGAGATTTTGCATGGGTGGTAAACTTAATTTGTAAAAGTGTGTACCATCCCTTTGTAGAAGGATTAGAGGCCAGGAGGACTCATCATATTTTTGAGAACTAGCTGAGGGTGTAACATTACGCTTTACTTGGATGTAATCCCACAGGAGAAGTCCAGAGGCTCTCCCAAAGGCCCCAAACAACCAAAGTAAATCCTAATCTTAAAGAAAATAAATGTCAGGCCACATTCTATCTGGTCTACATTTGAAATCTGTAAAATTTAAATATATGGCCTTTTGACACCCTGAAGGGGGGCAATCAGCAGTAGCCAATATCTCCCCTTTAATCTGTTTATAATTTGTCCAATTTTTAGCTAAATAAATTTGCCATGCAAAGAGGGATGTTGAGTCTGTAGATGTCCATGGTGTCAGCATTAGTAAGAGGCATCCAAAGGTGTTGAAGACTGTAGTCATTTTTAATGATTATAATCAGCATCATTCTTTGTCTCAGCATTAGCATACTTTGACAGCTAGCGTGTTCCTTCAACATCCTGCAGAAAAAACACAAACATACCCTCCTCTCTACACTCAGAGAGTTCCCTGGCATTAACATTTTAAAATTTTTGTGGTATATAGAGATGTGATTTTCCCCTCTTTTGTTATAAAAATATTGTAAAGTTTTATGGGCCTGTTCCATAATATTTTGTCTTTGAGAATTATGAGGAATCTCAGTAATATGGCTAATATCAAATTGTTAATAAAACATTTCAAATGACTGACTATAATAATTAGTTATAATATTTGTCTTAATTTGATTTGGAATGTTCATTATGAATTTTGTCTAAAAAGGCTTGCCATGTAATACATTAACTATCACTAATAATTAATTTGATTGCTGTTTAAAATAAGGAACTAACATTTTATCATGCCCTTAAAACATTCCTTTTAAAAATATTTCTGTGATTTTATTTTGTAACACTTTATTATTACACCAAATCTTCATTGGAGGATGTCAAAACCTTATTTGGAGAGATTTCACATTAATGTTCTCTTTGTCAAGGAATGGAAGTAAACATATATCATAAACAGTTAACAAATACTTACGGTAGCTTTCTCCAAGTTATGACTGTCAATATTTATTTTGCATTTACTTTGAGAACATCAGAGGCTTAAATCCTCTTATGGCAAACTTAAAGCAGTGTCTTAAACAAATAATTTATCTTAACATATTTTTAAAAATTATTTACTTAAAAAATTTAAAAGCCCATTGTTAAGATCAAGCCATTTCTTGAGGAAGAACTTTCTAATGAAATTTTTTTTTACTGTTTTTTTTTAAGTTAGCTTATGTTTAACCTTTCACAGATCTAAGTTTGAACTTTATTTTGAACCACATCTGTATGAATCTGTTAAAAATGTTTTTTTGGACAGAAGCTCTCTAGGTGAGGCTTGCAAGATAAGGCTAGACCTACATCCATCAGTCTTGCAAGGAGGAGCCCATTGTATGAAGGTCAAATAACAAAAAGAACCTGTAATATCAAAGCATAACTACAATTTTTTGAAAGCAAAACCCAATTTTAAACAATCTTTTCTCCTTAAAAATAATGGCAAACACATTACTTTCATATTGCAAAGTTTGTCTGTCAGCTTGTATGTTTGAATGTATGACAGTGTAACTTATTGAACTTATCTTATTTTTTATAAGTCTGATTTCTAGGATAAGAATCACATAAAACATTATGTCAATTTAGAAATATCTTAGGGACCTGTTTTTCTTGGATTGTGGCATGCCACGAGTTGCTTAAAATAGCTTTAACCCTAAATTGTCAGCTTTAAACTTACCTTTTGTTACCATCATTATATTTTTTAAATCATGTCCAATAACTTATGAGCCAATACTCTATAGTCAAGGCATGTAAAACATTTATACCTTTAAGACCAATTAGAAATAAAGATGAAGCAATTACACAAATCTCATTAATTTAAACTAAACATATTTTTTTCCAGCTGTAATTTCAGGGGAATAAAGCACTTTGAACCCAGTCATCACCATGGTAGAAATTTGTCTAGGAGAATTAACTGTTGAGGTTGAGGCTGCTGGCCCCTTAAGAAGTAGCTTTTTCTCCAGCTGTGTTTAACTCATAGTTAAGAATGTGAGGCACCTTTAATCATCTTCCTCTGTGTAAATGGCAGACTGGCAGGACCAATAATGCTTTTTTTTTTTTTTACCATTTTTTTAAACATATAACATAAACATAACAACCATTCAGCCAATCAAAACAATAAACAAACAAATTGACACACATATGGACAGGTTTTGGTGCACCAAAGATACTCAACAGACAGAGATGGAACTTGATGTCCCAAAGAGATCCAAATATCTTAACCAGAACTAAGGATATCTCCAGTAGGATTCAGAGAGGAAATAGGACGTCTCCCATTTTCCTCTCCTCCCCAGGAGAGTTTTGAAATTAGCTTTTAACCATTTTTTTTTCTACCTCGTCCTGCACATGGAAAAACTGCTTTTCTGAAACCTGCTTTTTCTCTTGTTTAAGAGTTAACTACTTATCTTCCTTTTGTTCTGGGAATTCTGCCAGAGAAGGGAGGGGAAACACAGTGGCATCCACTGATAGTTACTCCATAGTGCCCTGCTTTTTTAACCCCTATTGGGTTCATAAAAAGAGAAAGGTTTAAAGAATGTGATATACGGCAGGGTAGAGAAGGGCGGTGCCTAGGCGAAAACACACAGACATGGTATAGAATAAAGTTTATTCAGGATGGAGGATGAGAGTTATTGGGGTAGTGGAGACAGAGAAAGGCGCAGAGAGAGAGTGTGTAGATAAGTATAGACTGGCCATGACCATGTGGAGAGAGGTAAGAGGGGAGGAGAGCCCAGGAATTTCTTCACAGTCCAGGACTTAGATTCTGCCCCGTGAGTAGTTTTTACTTTCAATTTCTTTGGCCGTTTTAGCTGCCTCTGACTTCCAAGGAATAAATTCTCCCCCAGAGAACTCAGCTTGGGTAAGCTGCATAAATTCCTCAGGTGTGAGCCAGTCCTCGGTAGAAGATTCTAAGTGCCAAAGTGAAGGGTGCAGTCCGCCCATAGGCTGTGACTGCGGACTTTAATTTTTCTAAAATTTTAAAGTCAGGGGGCTTGTTTTGGCTCTGGCTTTTTCTAGCTATTTATCTTTGAAATGAGTCTTGAAGTTAGATTTTTCCCTCTGGGTCTTGTAGCTCCTTTAAGAGGACTACTTGCTCCTTGCGGCTATTATTTGGTGAAGAGAAGAAGTTTTTTCAGTGGCTCTCCTGCTGGCAGCTTCTCCTCCAAGTTGGCTTCCTCCCCGGGAGATAGAGTGTCAGCACCTGAATTATGACTAGATTTCAGAGTTTGTAAAGAAAAATAGACTTTGGTCTTTTTGAGAAATTAGGGAAAAGAGCAGACATAGACAGAAACCGTTTTAAATGTCCCTCCTCCATATCTATCAGAGGCGGGAGGGATAAGAAAGCACAGAGACAGTGTCCGGACGAGCGCTTTTTCAGAGAAGTAGATCCTGGAAGCAGGAAGAATTCTGAATAATGTTATTAATCAGAGACCTGTAGTTAAAGGCAGTAACCGGAACTTTTTTTTTTTTTTTGACCAAAAGTTGCATAGTAATCTCTTACTGTAGCCCATGTTTTCTTACCTATGATTCCTTCCTCTGGGAACCAGGGACATTTTGTCCGACATAATACTTAAGACCCTAAGTATTCTCAAAGAAGTACCTAAGATCTCTTTTTCTTAACCCAGCCCCGTGTCTTGAGAGATTCCTGAATCCCTGAAATGAGCAGGGATTGTTGAGTAAAAGCTTGCCCCATGGAGTCTCACCTTCTGAGACAAAGTTGTCATGGAGATTTTCCCCTGGCCGAGCGTGCCAGCTGGTCAACCTTGCTTTGACCAAATCCGGTCCTCTCGGGGAGCTGCTCTTCTCGGGGAGCTGCTCCTCTCGGGGAGCTGAACGCGGAGGACCCTCCTCCTTGATCCACGACCCCCTTTCTCTAGATCGCTCCACAGGTACCACACTGTTGGGCGCCAAAGTGTCCCGACCCGCAGGACAGTCAACAGGGTTCCTTTAAGCCACCTAGAGGAAAGGCGATGAGGCGACAAGACACAAGAGAGAGAGGCCGGACAGCCTGTCTAATTCTGATCAAGCTGTCAAACTTTAATTTTCATACAAGTTAATATAAAGGGAAGCAAGCATACAAGGTTTGGGAGGGGTAAAGGGGGGAACAATCTCAGGGGGTTGGCATCATTTCTAAGAAACAGTTTCTCATAATTTCTGGTAAAGCTAGTTATTGCTGTTGGAATGTTGGCATGATAAAAAGGGGGGGGTCATGAGTAGGTAAAGTGGAAAGAGGTTGCTATAGTAACCTATCTACAGATGAACGTCAAAAGGAAGGGGTTTTGAGATTTATGTAGGAATAGTTCCTGGCATGGAGATCTAAGTGAGAATGACTCCTGGTATCGAGGTCTCCTGGCATTGAGAGCCAGGTGGGGATGGCTCCTGGTATGGAGAGTTCTTGGCATTGAGTTCTAAGTGAGGATGGCTCCTGGCAGTTATCATCAGCATTCCGTATAGTTAGAGAGTTAGAGCGTCCGGACACCATCAGTCTTTAAATCCACAGGAGAATCCTGCTCTGTTTCCTTTCAGCCCCCTCCAGGCTGAGAGGTGGCCAGCAGGCCTTCATCTCCAAATGACTAGATCAAAACTCTTGGCCCCTGTGTGGTGACTGTACCATTGCACAGGCTCTGGTAGTCGTATATCTTTTCCTTGCCTCAGGTGATCCTTATGTCCTTATTGAGACTCTGATGAAATAGCATACAGAGGCACAATTTGTTTCACAATATCACTGCAATTGGAGGTATCCAGACATGTAAAAGAGAAAATGAGGCACCTTTATGTCCCAACTATGGAAGGAGTTCTCTGTAATCCTTGTGTAGCCTGTAGGAAGCCCTGAGTTCAATGCCCTGCACTCCCAACATGGCAGCATTAGAATGTAAACCTAGCACTTAAGGAAGTGAGGCAGCAAGAACGGAAGTTAAAAATTAACCTCAGAGAGACACTGAGTAGGAAGTCAGCCAGGGCTGCTTGAGAAATCCTATCAAAAATAGAAGCAGGCAGTGATGGTGGTATATTATCTTTATCCAAGTCTGGGGACTAGAGGAAGGTAGATGTCTGTGTTCAAGGCCAACCTGGTTTACATAGGGTGTTTCAGGCAAGACTCCACAGTGAGACTCTGTCTCTAAATAAATGAATTATAAAATAAATGAATAAGCCAAGTTACATAACATGTGTTTAGACATGTCTATGAGCAAATTTCCTCAGAACTTCAGCTGAGCGTAGAACACACAACCTGGATGTATGCAGCACCAAACAGTGAGCTGTGGGCCTGGGCCAAGTAGAAAGTAAGCTGAACACCACCATGCATCTCTCCCTGCGTCTGTACAGTAGACACACTGTGACTACTCATATTCATGGTCCTGTCTCTAGGCTTTCCTTGCAATGTGAGCTTGACTTCTTCTGGCCCCAAGAGCCAGTCCTCCTAGAAAAAAAAGTCTTGATTATGTTGTTTTTGTCGGGGCTGTCATCTCTCTACATTCCTGTCTGAATGTATGCCTGTCTGTCTATTTTTCAATCATTCTGATTCTTTGAGTGTATGGGCATGAGATTAGAGATCAGTGGATGACATGCAGAATGTGACTCTCCTCCCACCTAGAGGGTCCATGGAACAGAATTCACATGACCAAGATTGTGCTTTAAGCACTTTTACCTGAAGAGCCATCTTATTAGCTCTTGTGTTAGACTCTCTCTCCCACATATGCATGTGTACAAAACACATAAGAATCATGTGTTTGAATTTGGTCCTCATGCAAAATTTCTCATTATGTATCTAAATGTTTAAAAATACTAAACACTAAAGTTGATCTAGTCTCAAGCAGTTTTGACCAAGGACAGTGGGCCTGAAGTAGCTCCATTTGTCTACCTGGGTTAAGACACAAGTCCAGAGACTGCAATGATTACCCAAGAGAAATGTAACTGCTCCTAGTTCTAGAGGCTAATGTCCAATGTCAGGCACAGAGAAGGTCTCTTCCTTTCTTCTAAATAGCCACCTTCTCACAGGTTCCCATACAATCTCTTTCTAATTGTACTTTGCTGAATTCCCCTGTTTAGAAGAACAACAATGTTACTGGAGCAGAGCCAGACATTTACCTTCCTAACTTCTTGGCCTCCAGACACAGGCAAGTTCTGTGGAGTTTAGACCTTGTACACAAAGGTTGGGAACATGGGGAGTACAGTTCAAGCCATGATGGTCTCTTTTCTATAGGTAGTGGTTCTGATGGTCTGTTCTGGAATCTGCTTGTGAACACAGCAGTTTTTGTTTTCAAATTGTTTTTTTTTTCCCAATGAGTATACATATAGTTTATTTTTCTATTTTATTGAATATAATCTTTATTACATTTTAAATGGTAAAACCTTTCCCAGTTTCCCACCTCCCTGAAAACCTCTAACCCCTCCTCCTATCCTGTCTCCAAGTATATGCCCCTCCACCTGATCCCAGCACTCTGGGAGGCAAAGGCAGGCTGAGTTTGAGGACAGCCTGGGCTACAGAATGAGTTCTAGGACAGCCAGGGCTATACAGAGAAACACTGTCTACAAACAAACAAACAAAAACTGCCCCCTCATGTCTTGAGAGATTCTTTAAGCCCTGAAATGAGCAGGGATTTCTGAGTGGATGCTTGTCCCCTCTTACCTTCCATGACCTGTGCCGTGGTGATTATTTCCTGGTTGAACACCAGCAGGTCAACCATTCCTTGACCTATCAGCACCTGGAGCTATGATGAAGGGCCCTTCCCAAAGTGTAGCATAGAGTTCTCTCCTTGATGACTTCACAGGTTCCTCACTGTTGGGCACAGGAGTGTCCCGACCAACATTCTTTACCTAGGTGGTGCAGGGACAGTCTACAGGGTCCCTGGACCACCTAGGTAGAGAATGGGGGGCCACAGACGTAAGAGATGGACAGCAAGACAGTATTCTGATCAAGCTGTCAATTTTATTATTTTATGCACAGCAAAATAAAGGAAAGTGAGCAGGATGTAGGGAGGGAGTATGAGGGGGCAAACATTGTCTCCGGGGAACAGTCTTTCAGGGGACAAGCACTGTCTCTAAACATTGTCTCTAGGAAGTAGTCGCTCAGAATTATCTCTCAGAATCTCATGACAAAGCTGACTGGCTTCAAGGAAGCTGGCAAACTAAAATGATCATGAGGAGCTGAAGTGGAAAGAGATTGCTATAGTAACCTAACGGCAAGTGAGCTCTGTTTATTCTAACCAACATGAGCTCTGTATGTGCTGACCACCTTGCTATATGCAAACCTGAAAGCCAAAATTTTCCTTCTAAAGGCAGGCTTGAGCATGTAAGATGGCTGAAAGGAAGAGGTGTTGAGATCTATGTGAGAATGGCTCCAGGAAATTTCGCCAATCCCTGAAAACCCCCAACCCCTCCTCTGACTCCCTGCCTCCAAGTTTATGCCCCTCCATCTGAACCACTCCCACAATACCCTTCTTTGATTTCCCTTTGTTGGGGGCATCTATTGAGCCTTCATCTAACCAAGGACCACTCCTTCCACTGATGCCCAACAAAGCATCCCTCTACCAAATTTTTGGATGGAAACCTCTGTACCCATTGGTTGATGGTTTACACCCAGGGAGTCCTGAGACTTCTGGGTGGCTGACATCATTTTTCTTCCCATGGGGCTCTAGACCCCTTTAGCTCCTCTGAACCACCCTCCAACTCCTCCATTGGTGACCCCATGTCCAGACCAATGGTTGGCTGCCAGCATCTGCTTCTGTATGTGTAAGGCTCTGGCAGGACCCCTCCAGAGACAACAATGGAATTCTCCATTTGGTATGCAATACTTGTCATCTATAATAGTGTAAGGGGTTTGATGACTATTTATAGTATGAATCCCCAGGTAAGGCTGTCTCTGGGTGGCCTTCACTTCAGTCTCTGTTCCATACATTTTCTTGTTTATTGCTCCTGAGAGTATTTTGTTCCCTTTCTTGGAGGAATCAAAACATCCAATTGGTTTTGGATTGATCAATAAAGATGCTTGCAGCTAAAGGATGATCAGAAAAATGTGAATTCTAGGTTCCAATAGGCAGGCTAGGAAATGCAGGAGAAAAGCACACTCACTGTGCTTTGGAGGGACAGTGTGCCACCAGCCATGAGATTTCTGGGCTAAAGTTTCTCTCTGAAGTCCTGACTGTACTGAAATTTGCTCTGTAGATCAGGTTGGCCCCAAACTCCAGAGATCCTAATACCTATGCTATATTTCTGGTTTCCTTCCTCTTTCTTGATGATGGACAGAGATTCAAGCCAGGAGATCATGTTGATAAAGCCTTTAGACACTACAGGAGTAAAATTTGCAGCACCCTGGATAGTTGTGGCCATAGATAGGTGAAGTGTAATACTGCTTATCAGTCAGTGGCCTTGTTGTAATTCTAATTGCACTGCAATGTACACTTCACATCTTGCCTACATTGACATAGATGATGAAAGCCAGCTCTGAATGTCACACAGTATAGTCAAGGTCACAATCTTGGGAGGAGTATTTCTGAAACCACTCTGTGCTCTCCTTGTTTAGGTTGACATACTCAGAACCAAAAAAGAGCTAGGCAGAGGAGAACCTTAGGGTGGGCCAAAATGTAAATTCCTAGAACAGCATCACAGAACAGTTATTTTGGAAGAAGTAAATAGGGCTGGAGAGATGGATCAGCCGGTAAGAGCACTGACTGCTCTTCCAAGGGTCATGAGTTCAAATCCCAGCATCCACATGGTGGCTCACAACCATCCATAAAAGAGATATGACACCCTCTTCTGGCATCTGAAGACACCTACAGTGTACTTACATATAATAAATAAATAAATATTAAAAAAAAAAGAAGAAGTAAATAATGTTGCACTGTATGCTACATAATGAACTCAGAAGAGACAAAAACACAAACACGAAACAAAGTCACTTAAAAGTAATCTTGTGAAGTGGCCCACACCCAAAACTTTAGTCCCAGCACTGAAGAGGGTCATGCTGGAGTATTAGAATGTCGACCTCAACATTGGCTTCTACAAAAAAAAAAAAAAAATAGGAAATAAAACGACATAAAGTTAAATAAAACAAATGCAGGTTAAACAAAGTATGGACTAGCCTGTCATACAATAGACTATCATCTAACCTCCAAAGAGGAAAGAAGTTCTTACAAAAATTGTGTGCTATACTCTTATTATTATCTAGTCTACCACATCTGTCTGTATTCTTAAGAAACATATTCTTCCAGAAAATAAAATTATTAAGAAATTCTGACACATTATTTCATGGATCAAACTTATCAAGTTTATGTACTGTGAAATAAGCCCATCAATGAAGGAGAGATTTTGCTAGACTCCAGTTATATACAGTGCCTTGTCTACTTAAATTCATAGACACAGAAAGAATGATGGCTGCCAGCAACAAAAGGAGACAAATATTGGGAGGTACAATAATGAGGACAGAGTTTCCCCAGATGAAGTGAGGGGAATTGAAAAAGAATTCTTATACTGTCAACATGGTTCCAGCAGGTTTGATGTCCATGGCTGGCATAGAGAAGAGAACTGACTCCTCAGGGTTGTCTGCTGACTTTCACTTGTTCACTTTGGCATATGGGCATTCTTTTAGTAATACACAGAGGCATGAAAAGCCTTTAAAGGACAAATTTTCCCTTTAGTTTCTCAATAGCTCATTCCCTTATGGATTTCACTCTTCTTAATTTACCGTCCTTAAGGATAAGTAACTAATCATTCATTTTTCTACTCGGGATATTAATAATGAGAAAATGTATTAAGCTAACAATCATTATTTCTATTTCATGTGTATTAGTGTTCCACTTCTATGTATGTGCACGGGACATGGGCTAGAAGAGGGTGTTGGAGTCTACATAACCTGGATTAAGAATGATTGTCAGATACCATGTAGATTTTGGAACGGAACTCTGTTCTTCTAAGAGCAGCAAGCACTCCTAATCACCTAGGCATGGAAAATTTGAGAAAATAAGTGAAATGAGGCTTTACATTTGATATTTGGGGCATTAACGTTTTACAGCAGTATGACCAGGCTTCACCGGTTACCTCATGGAGTGTTAAAGACAAGACAGTCTTTTCCAAAGCTTCATGAGATGGAGTCACAGAACAACACAACTCAAAGGTAAGAAACTTACAAAGAAAGAAAGGAACACATGCTTAGCAGGGCAATATGGTACACACCTGCATTCTTTGTACCCACAGGCTAAGTCTTGGTGATCCAGGACATCTTGATCTCAGAAAAACTAAAGACAATACACACAAAAAGCAAATACCTCTGGATAGTTCACTTTCCCACTTGCTTTATTTTCATCTATGAATCTGGCATTAATTAAGAAAAAGTATCTTTATTTTGTGTTCTTTTAAATATACAGGTGTTTTGGTGACATATATTTTAGCCTGTGCATCTTGTGCATGCTTGTGCCCATGAAGGCCAGAAGAGACGATCAAATTTCCTGCAACTAGAGTTACAAAATTTTATGAGCCACAATATAGTTGATGAGAATTGTACCCAGTACCTCTCAAAAAGCAACCATTTTCAACCATTTCTCCAGCCTGAAACTGGAACTTGCAAAAAGATCTGTATGTGCAAACATGTACAAAAGTGTCTAGAGAATCTACAGAGATGTGTTCAGTTCTCTGCATCAGAGTTAAAGTCATCCGTATGCCACTGATTATGGGTGATCCAATGCCAGCCCTCTGATATAAGGTGTGTCTTAGTTATCTTTCCACTACTATGGTAAAACAGCATGATCAAGGCAACTTATAGAATGAAGGTTTTATACAGTTCCTGAAGATTAAAGCCCATGGAGAATGGCACATCATGGAGGTTGGCAGCTGAGCTGGAAGCTGAGAGCTGAGGGTTCATATAGAGATCCACAAAAAGGATACAGAATAAATGCACTCAGAAGAGGGAGTCTTTTAACTCCAGAAGCTCACATCCAGTGGCTTTATTCCTCCAAGGTGATGCCTTCACAGGGACCACAGACAATATGTTCATTCAAACCACCACGAGTAGTATGTGCACTCTCAACTGCCTAGCCACCTGTCACATGTCAAAACTCAAATTGAATATTCTGCAACATAAAGCACACAAGGTATGGGAGAAACACCTGTCCAATATGTTTCTCATGAGGATCTTACCTGTCAGCTTCCCATTGTATCCTTCATTTTGATAGTGGGTTAACCAGTTTCTAGAACTGGGCCCAGAAAGGAGCATGAAGATACCTGGGACCTCAAGAGAATCCTTCCACTGAGATCAAGGAGAGAGCACATTCAACATAAGACACATTTTTCAGTGAGTACCATGGTGAGACACTGTATTTGTGTGGATATATTGCACACATGCCATGGCATGCATATGAAATCCTGAAGACCTCATTGGGTGTAGGTCCATACCTTACACCTTGAAGAGTTGTGTTTCTTTGTTGTTCTTCCAATTTGTATGCCTGGTTATGTTGCCCTTAAGCTTTGGGATTCCTCTATTTCAGTCTTTCACCTCCCCATAGGATTATATACTCTTGGAATGCACCTCGGTTTTGAGATCAGGTCATCAAACTTATATTGGAAGGTTCCTTATCCATTAATCGAGCTCCACAGTCCTGGGATATTGCAACACGGCCTTTGATCTAGCCTTCTTTCTGGACACCAACCCTTAACTGTATGGTAGGTGAATAACTATCTTGATCTGAGAGCTAGAGAAAAAGTTAGTATCCTAAGCAGGGTCATGTGGCACACACCCATATCGCATATTGAGGAGATAGAAACAGAATGATCAGAAGTTCAAGGACATAATTGGCTACATGGTGAGTTCCTGGACAGCCTGGACTTTCTGAGATCATATGGGAGAGAATACACAGAAAAAAAGCCACAGTCCCAGTTGTGGGTGTTCATGCCCTGGTACCAGGTTTCTTTTTTAGGCAAAGGGAGATCAGATGAGACCATTACTCCTGGACCTCAAGAGGACCAGCAGAAAAGAGAGGCTTACATGAAAACAGGAAGTAGGGCCCTGAGTTTTATTAGCACACTACTTATAGCACTCCCTCCCCTCTATTCTGGATTTCCCACTTTCAATACTTCTTGAAACAGAAAGGACAACAAAGGAGAGACAGCTAAGCAACTTCCATCTTGGCCACTATCAGCTTCTCCCCATTGGATGCTGATGGTACTGGTAGAATATTGTCACCAGTCTGGATAGTCAGTCCTCAGGGCTTCTAGTGGGAGGGACAGTTAGGCAACCTGAGGCTATGATCAGATCAGTGGTGCGTCCTGTGCTGGCCAGGTTTGGAAGTAAAACAGTTAGGTCATAGGAAGCTACTAGGGGATATATGAACAGTAAAATATTGTGAGGTTCCTTGTGGATAGATTGGGCACAATAGCCAAAACTCCTTCGGTATCTTGGAGTAAGGACCTCCTTCCTGACTAGAGTGGAACAGGTATCAAGGAGTTTCAAAGTTGTATGGGACACCTTCTCAGAGCCTTGTTTCCTCATCTTGATAAGTTCTGTCTCACTGGGATATATTCACACCCTAGGTTGGGACACACCCTGAACCCTACCATGTGTCATCGACTTGTGTCAGATGGATGCCAGCACTGTGCTTCTTCTTAATGCACAGTTGTCCAGAGGCCAAGACCCAGAACTTTGTTTCAGAATTTAGAAGCAGGATATCCCAACCCAGAAGACACTGCTTTGGAAAGCAAATGTTAAAGGCATCTGCCATACACAACTATGGGAGACCTCCCTGAGCAGCCAAGATCTCCTCCCTGGGGCAGAAGATTTGTCTACCCACTGGTTTACCTTTGGTCACCCCAAACTCAGTTCATGTTGACCTGGCCATCACAACCCTCCTCAAGATGGAGGAGAAGGTAGGGATATTAGAAAAATTCTTTGCACACTTGACTTGGTCTTGAACAACTCAGTAGTATGACTTAACTAAGCCACACATGAGAGGACAATACTGAGGATTGTCCTTTGGGAACCTCTTTATGATTGAGCCAAAAGATCTTTCTCCTCCTCTCTTCTCCCAATTGCAGCTACTTTGTCCTCCATCAGTCTTAACCAGAACACCCTTTAATTCTCATCCTCATTAGGATATGAGCTGAAAAATGGAAACATAAGGGAAGATTCTCACACTCTTGGACACTGCAGATGGCTTGGGCCCTTGGGGAAGAAAGAGTCCTAGGTTCCTCAGGCAGGCAGCTTGGCTTGGTGGAAACTGTGTCTAGAAACGCTGAGAGGCCTTTTGCAGGGGAGACTAGAGCAACTCTTTTGAGGAAGACCTGTTCCATTGTTCCCCTCTGTGGGTCCCCATGAGAAGAGGCAGTCCATGGTTTTAAAACATTTTTTGTCATGGAAGAGAGTTGAGATGAGTGAAATCTTATCCTACTTCCTCAGGGCAGGCCTGAACTTAAATTCCTTTTGTAGGGTGGAGTGTCAGGGAGGAGAGCTTAATTGTCTAAGCCTCTCAGGCCTTTAGGTACCTCATTAAAATGGAGATCTGCCTTGAGGCTACATGATCTGTGATCACATTCTCTACCTGTAGAGGGACTTGAGGCATTGCCACATGTGACTGATTACCACAGAATTATGGAGAGCTAAGGCCTCCAGTCAGGAGCCTGGGGCCTATGAGCTCAGGGGACAAACACCTACTGTCCCCTGCAGTTATCTGCTGGGCCTCCAGGGTTTAAATTTAGCTTGACCAGAAAACAGACTGCCTTTCAAGGTCCCACAAGCTGAGCTCAGGAAAGTAACCAGGGTGTGAGTGGAGGCAGTATGGATATGAGAAAGAGAAGAATTAGGCATGAACAGAGAGAAGGGAAGGAAAAGGAGAGGGACAGAGACAAAGACACAGAGGGAGAGAGAGAGAGCAGATTTAATCAGTCAGTGTGTACAAGAATTTTGAGCCAGAACAGTTGATTTGAGCAGCTAGCAAGAGCTTAGTAAAACCTAGGAAATATGATCTTATTTAGCCTTAGAGTCTGAAAATATTCTAAGCCTAGATACGATTGTACAGACACTAGAAATGATGACTAGGCTAGATAAGTAGACTGAGATTATTTATATACATCAGAGATGACAATTACCACAGGTGTATAAACTTAACTTTACAGAGCTCCTACTCTTAAGCAAGGAATATGCTTGGAAAAGCTGATAATGGTCTGGGGCCAGGACCTGTGGGGTGTGATTATATCAGATCCTGACAACACAACTCTTGCCACCATGTGGGGCAGAAGTTATTAGTCCCAAGTCTGCTGTAGGCTTGTTCAGTAATGTTCCTGATATACCCTGTGTTCCCTGTGAACAGCATAGATTTGTTATCTTCTCTGGAGTTTGTCACATTCTGTGATAATTTCTGCTGACTACATAGAAGTCTCCCATTTCTTTCGATAGTTTACTAGAGGCTGTTCTTCTTAAAATACTTACTGTGTGAGACATAGCTTGTACAAGACCTCAGTTGCAGGGTATTTGATCATACAGTGAACCCCCAAATATAAGCAAGATTAAATAAAATCAACCATGGTTCAATAGGTGGAGCAAGCAACCAGATGACAGTTTGGGAACCCTGGATTTTTAAGGAAAAATAACATAGAGAATGAGAGGGAGTTTGGAACAAAGATAAAGAGATGCACAGGAAGAAGCATTAAGGTCCATTCAGTTTGGAGGAGATCTTTTTAGAAAGTGTGGCAAAAAGAGCTTCCTTCTAGGATTTTACCTGAAGAGGAAGGTCTGCAGGTGCTTTCTCTGCCTCTCTGAGCTACCAGGCTTCCACTCAGCACCTGGCTCCTGAGTGTTCCTTGGGAAAATTGAATGACTTAGAATTTATCACACACAATAGACCTCTCAACAGCAATTATTACCTTTTCCATTGTTCTGCTTTTGCTAACATTCTCATCCTCTGGGGCTTTCCACTTAGGGCCTTGTCACTGAAGACTGACCTGTTCTTTTAGGGTACTGGTGTACTTATGAAATAATTCTAGGAATATCTTTGCTGTGTAAAACTTCCATTTGCCTATGTGGCTGGAACTGCAGTCTCTAGTCCATATTGAAATTGTTCAAATCATATCCTGGATTCTGATGCCAAAAGTGACAGCATATGTAGGAAGCAAGATCTATTCTAGGCTGACTCATGTTTGAGAACTATGTAGAGTCAAATGCATGGTGTCTTTAAGAAGATTAAATTAACTAAGTTTTATTAGTGTTTAGAGTGATTGCTCCTTGGTAACACATTAATTCTGGGACAGTTATATTTTCATCCACTTACACAAATTTTTCTAAGCAAGCTGTGTTGAATTGGTTCACCTTGATCACAGTCTGTTTCTCCCAGGGCTTTTGTCTTGATTAAACTTTCCAAATTATTTAATTGAAAGGCTATCTCATAACAAAGATGTAAAATTACTCATTTGAGGTATGTAACTAAGTGTTCATTGCAGCAACAGGAAAAGTATTTGCAGGTGGAACATTGCTTCCACTTTCAGACCAGAGCAGGTGGGACGGTGTAAGGTGAAAAGGGCTGGGCGAAGCATGATAGTCAATATGTAGATCACAGACTAAAGGTTAAGGGAGTCCGTTTTAGGGTTTAGTATGATTTAGAAGACCCTGATTCAGGAAGCGTGAATGATTACATAATTTCCCAGCATGCATCAACTCATTCATTTGAATGAAATCAGACCAGATTGGTGGGTATACAATTTCTGAAGATTAGCTTGAGCCAGTGAATATTAAATTTCCAATAAATGGTCTGTGCTATGTGCATATGTGCAGTCCTCACTGACATTGTTAACTCAGCTCAGAGATTTCAGACAGGGACTATTGGCTCAAGCTGTGTGTGTCAGGTTACAGATCTCAGCAGCTCACATTGCATATAGGAGGAAAGTCAAACAGAAACTAGTAATATCATGCCCTCTACCAGGGAAGGGTCTGCTCTTTTTCAAAGTCAGTATACCTATGCATTTTTCAATTATATTCATGATCTTTTTAAAAGTCAATTGATAATATTACTATTTAAATTTCATTTTCTTTATACATCACTGCTCTGATCTAGTACTAGTGCCTATTTTCCAATGTTTCCCATTTATAAGAATCCATTTCATTCCTTTTTCTCAAAGGCTTTCATATTTCTTTATACCAAGGTTTCATATAGTTCAGCCTTGCTCATGCTGCGTAGCTATGATTTTCTTTGAACCCCTAATTCTGGCTCTACTGCCCACTGCTTGGAAGACAGTCCTACAACTCCTTTCAGGCTCGGCCCTGATTAGTCAATAAGTAGGGAAAGACAGCACTGACTGAGGGTCCTCCCATTTCCCTGTATCTTGCAGAGGACAGCAAACAAAGAGGGACCTGTTTAAGAATTAAGTTTAGTGAGTAAATTTGAAGCTGATGTGTTCACAGCACAGGAGTGGACTGGTTGGAAGGAATGTTAAAGAAAGACCGTTGGTAGTTGGCATTAGTAACAAGTAGTCATGTATTCAATTTTAGATGATTAGTACGTGTCCAAACTGGTCATTTTTACCAGCCAAAGCAATAAAGATTCTGGATGAGGAAATGAATTCAATTTCTAGAAATCAAATTTTTGTTTAAGCAATAAAGTCTGGAGAAACTGATGTAGCTGTGCCTTATAGGAATGTAATTTTTTCTCTCTGAATATCCCCATTAACCATTCCTTGCTTTCAAATTCCTGGCCACCTTTTGTTTTAATTGTTGTTAGTCCTTGACTTTCACTAGGTTTGCCTACAGAACATCCCAGTTATGAGGTACAGATTGCTACAATGAACAATGTGTGTGCAATGGAATGTGCACACAAATGACCCTGTGCTATAGAAGAGGAACAGGAAGTGTTCTGGGAGACAGGAAAATTAGGGTGGAAAAGCAAAGCTGGAAAGCCACAGCTGTCAAAGACCTTTGATCTCTGATTCCTCCGGTAGAGGGGCTGCTGCTGTCCTATGGCCCAGCAAGGTGGTCCAAGCTAAATAGGGATTCTCAGTAGGCCGAACAATCGCTAGTTACATGGGGAGATAGCCTCAATGTTCTTTCCAGGTGTCTCCCTTGATGCAAACATAGGGAGATATGAGGGAGAACAAACAACACAGCAAACCCTGTTCTCTACACAGTCTCATACAATCCAAGCTTATGTGTGCCTACAGTCTACAGGGTCTCTCAAAAAGTTAACGAGTTGGGATGCTTCTAAGAAATCTTCTCATTATATTTTCATGCACTCAATATTAATTTTAACAAGTATCATAATTCTCATTCTCATTGCAGTTACATTGATGGTGACCTAAATTTTAAAATAACCTACATGCCCACTCATTGAGGATAAGATGGGTACCTCAGGAGGACATTGTGGTAAAGAAATGGCCTAGGACTGGTTAGCAATGGTTAATAGACTCTATACCTCTAAAACACTCAGAATTAATGTTGTAAATTAAAATGAAACACCATGTAATTTTTCCTTGCACAGTGTTAACACACTTCTTTGTCTCCACAGATTTAAACCTTTAACTCTCATTTGTCAAATGGGGGAGAGCTTCACCCATCTCTTCTACACTGCAGGTAGCAATGGAGAGTACAAGGCAGAGGCTACAGAATCTAACTGAAGCAATCATCTCAAAGTGTTTCTCTAATTTTCTTTTAGTTGGTATGGGGAGAAGAAAAATTGATTGTCAAGGTTTTTGTAGCAAAGATTCTAAATAGAGATGAAAGCTCTATATGCTATCATAGAATACTGTAAAAATGCAGATGGTTGCTTCATTTGGATATGAGAACTTTCTGCCAATGAGTCTTAGTGAATGAGAAAGTAAAATTGTGGTTAAGAAACTGACTGACTTGTTTTGCTTAAATTTACATAATGACAATAATATATAGTTTAACAAAAATGTAATACTGTTAGCCTAGTTGTACATTCTATTTTATTTCTTCTCTTCCAATAACCAGCCTTAGGTTGTGGTGGTTTCAGTTGTGGTTGCGAGTGTACATTTAAACATTTAACATTTTCATATATCAATTTGTTTGTATTTAATACATTATATAATGAATGCTCCAATATTGCACAGCATTACATAGGTATTTCAATTATTTGAAGTTATTTAACATTAATTTTTCCTAAAGAGAAGTAAGAATACTCTATTAGAATTAAGTAACAAGGAACCACTGTACTTCCACGATCTAAACTTTTAAAGATACCATGAGAAAAATGACCTGGGTTTGATTCAGGAATGTCATTCATTTCATATTGCCGAGAGCAGCACTTCTGTTTTCACAGATGTAGACAGGACCCAAGAATGAGCTTGTAAGAAACTCCTCTGTGGTGTTCTACTTCTCCATACAAAGAAGCAGAGTTCTCCCTGCCAAAGTCATGCTTCCCCTGTTTTCAGTATTCTGCTTCTCTCTGTTCATTATTCCTTCCCTTCTTTGCATTTTCTTTAGGATAAATTGAACTGTTTTTTTTAATTAAAATAGATTTTTCTCTCCTATATATTCTGACCACAGTTTATCCTCCCTTCACAACCCTGAACCACCCCTTTCTTCTTCTTCTCCAGAGGTCCTCTGTTTCATCTATAGAAACAAGCAGAGCACCAAGAAAGGATGGAGAAACAAGGTACAAAATGGCAAGGCAATGGATCTCAGGTTGAGGCTGGACAAGGCAACTAACTCAATAGTAGGAAATAATCTCAAGAAGAGGTGAGAGAGTGAGAGCTACAAATGTTCCCACTATTAGGAGTCCCACAAAATTAGCAATTGTGCTAATAGCCATAACAGCATCAGAGGGAGTGCTGCAGACCTATGCATCCCGCATGCCTGCCATGTAAGTCTCTGTGAATTGTTGCTGACAAGGTCTTATAATGAATGGGTTCCCTCACATTGTGTGGGGCTTAAACCAACCATTGGTTGGCCACTCAAACAGCTAGGTACTACCATGTCCCTGCACATATTGCATGGAGGACATATTTTATGTGGAGGGTTGTTTATTGCCCAAGAGACTAGAACATAGGAATAAAATGTCCAAAGCTCCTCCTGCTTGACAACTCTACATTCTGTGAGCTGTGTGGAAGTTCTCCTCAGCAATGTGGTGTTGCTACCATTTTCAGACAGCAACCTTCTGTCCTAGAATCAGGCTGGTTGTTGAGGAATCTCCATGGCACCTCCTGGACAAGAACTGAACCAAATGTAAGCCATCACTGAAGCCTGTTTAAAAATGGTGGCCAGTTCAGATTCTATATTTTACATTACTAGGAGTGCTCACTAAGCTCACCTTCATAGAATCCAGGAAGTTACTAATGTTATAGGTACCTACCTCTACTCTCCGATGTCCCCTACTTTGAGCTGTTCTTCCCTGCACTGCACTTTCTTGGCCTCCCCAACTG
This sequence comes from Apodemus sylvaticus, assembly GCF_947179515.1. Lineage (NCBI taxonomy): Eukaryota > Metazoa > Chordata > Mammalia > Rodentia > Muridae > Apodemus > Apodemus sylvaticus. The sequence continues at coordinate 162,406,936 of NC_067474.1, forward strand.
ATCCTTCCTACACCTGTGTCCATTCACCCCCAGTCCACCATCAGAATCTTTTCTATTTCTCCTTTTTAGCGATATCAATGTTTCTCTACATAGTCTTTCTCTTTCCCTGTATGCTCAGGCTATGTGGACCCTAACTGACCTATCATTTACCTAATAGCTTCTATCAACTTATAAGTGAATACATGCCATATTTGTATTCTGGGTTTTGTTTACCCCACATACTGGTGATTTTGTTCTAGTTCCATTTATTTTCTGTAAATTTCTTAAGTCATTTTTTAAAGGCAAGTGGTAGTCGGTTGTGTTAATATACCACATCTTCTTTTTCCCTTTTTCAGTTCAGAGAAATCTAGCCAATTTCAAGTCTTGAAGTTGTCCAATTCTCAGTTTTCTGAGGAAACACAATATTGATTTCCATAAGGCCTGTATTAGCTTGCCTTCTCAGCAACAATGTAGGAGTGTGTCCTTGGCTCCACATCCTTCCCAGCATGATCTGTCATTTTTATTAGTGATCTTAGCTATTCTGACATATATTAAAAGAAGTCTCAAATGAGTTTCCATTTGCATCTCTGTGATAGCCAATGGCTGTTCAACATTTCCTAAAGTGTTCCTAGGCTGTGCAAGTTTCTTTTTTTTGATAATTCCGTTTAGTCCTGTACCCATTTTTAAATAGAATTCTTTGTTCTTAGTCATCTCCTTACTTTAGTTCTTTATACATTTTTCATTTTAAGCATCAATCTGTGTAATATATACAGTTGGTAACAATCATTCCCCATTCCTTATGCTATCTTGTCTCTGTCTGATTGTGTTTTTTCCTTAGAGAACCTCCTATAATTTTAATTTCCAAAATTCTCTCATTTTCTGCTTTTTTTTTATTGATTCTACTTCCATCTTTCAGTCTTGGTAAGTTTTGTGTTTCATTCAACAGTTTGTTCATTCTCAGCTGTATTTAAAGGATTTATTGATTTCCTCCTATTATTTGATGATATTTCTTGCTTTCCTTTCAGGATTTATTAATTTCCACTTTAATTTCCTGACATCTTTATACAGTTGGTTTTATGGTCTTTTTCTTGTACTTTTAGACACGTTCAAATATTCAGGATGATTTGCCATGAGAGGGTATCTTGATTCTGTGGGTGATGTATTTCCCTGGTTGTTACTGTATCTGTGCTGTGTTTGGCATCTGTGTCTGGGGTGTTGATTTCTTGCAGTTTCTTTTGGAATAATTATGAACATCACAAATAAAACATTTAAAATCTTGGCTCACTCTAGGTCTCCACAGTCAGCTTCTCCTATTAAGGCCATATATGGCAAATGAGTTCTAATGTCGGCTGTATGTCTAATCCACTCATCTACTGATGTGGACCTTGCCCTCAATGGTCTGATTACTTACTTTCATTCAGCATTTGCATTTTTAAAGGTTAAAGACTCAATTATTGCCTTTCTTGCTTCCGGATCTGATATACTTTTTTCTACAGCTAAGGTCAACCCTTACAAAAGAAAAGGAAGGCTTCCTTTGTACCTTCCATGACTTGAAGAACTAATACAATTCTTTCCTGATTCTGTAACTTTGTCCCAAGCATTTAAGACTGCAAATCGACCCAATGCCAAAGTTTTCTCATCATATACAGACTGCACCTCTGTTTCAGCAAAATAAACTTTATCAAGCAGCTGATCTTTAAAAGGCTTTCTACCCCTGGCTCTATTTTACATGCTATCTCCCTCACCTCTTCTCTCCACCATGAGAAACATTGTAAATGTGATGCAAGTTCTAGTATTGCTTTTTGCCACATCCTTCCAGTTTGGGGGGCTTATGCTATTATTAATAGCCCCCAAAGTAAGGATTTGTTGTAAAAATGGCAAATGCATTCCAAAATTACTGACACTTTCCTTAAATTTTGTCTGGTCTAACACATCCATGTATTGCCATTTGAATTACTGTAACCTGTTGATGATCATCTTCTAGATATTTTTGTTTTGTACTAACCTGATATTCTAAAGTTTGTTTTCTAATAACCTTTGATTGGCTTCCTTTATCTTCTGTGTCTACCTGAGTATTTCCTTCATTGAGATTTTAAATTCCTCCCTTAAGGTCTGTGTCTGTGCTTCATATCTCTCCTTGGGTCCCTGCTCCTCATTCTGAGTTTCTGTATTCTCTGTTCAAGGTTCTGCCATCGCATTTTAAATTTTTCATAATATTGTAAACCTGATATTCTGCTGTCTATTTCATTTTGATTGATTAATTTTAAAAGGATATTTCCCAAGTCTTATTTCCAATCCTCATTATATTCTCTTTGCTCCTTAGTTTGATCTGTAAATTATTGTATTTTTTGTTCTTTTCTGTTTCTTATTCTGAAGTATAATTTCCTGAGTCTTCATTTCTAGTGTTTCCTGTAGGAAATTCTAAGAGCTTTGTAATATCTGCAATAGCAAAGAAAAGAGATAAATGCAAATATTCTACCAGAATATTTTCCTGAAAATGTTCTAAAAATTGTAATATGAATGAAAAATGAAGAAAATCCCTTATTCATGTGATAGAAAACTTACAGACAACAGGAATATCTGTAAAAGAGAAATTGGAGATTCAGGGCACAATATAATGATGGCATCAATGTAAAATAGGTAAAACGTAATGCCTTGAATATTAGTACATAGCATCAATTGGGTAATAAATACGGGCATAGGAATACATGAATTTTCAGGAAGTAATCAGGACATTTTTCAAAGCATGTCACTTTCTGACTCCTGCCTCTGACCTACAGGTTGAGTATTGTTTTCATTTCTACCAGCAACAGATCATATATTCCTACTCCACTGACAAATGCTGTGCATTAAAATTCAATGGTAGGAAATACATAAAATGAGTGTATATAATGGAATTATTTTTCTATGTGTATTTCATGGGTACTGTAGAGGAGCTCACTCTAGAATGGGAAGAATAATCCATGGTTGTACATACTTCCATCATGAAGTAAATATAAGCACTAGGACATAAAATTTAAATCTTGGAACTGACATTTCCTCAAATACACACCTGATTCGGAATAGACAGTTCCACACTTTTGGGCCTTCCATTCAGTGTTTGCAGTCACTTGGTTCATCACAACATTTTGAAAGTAGATAAGCTTAAATAACAATGTGTAGTGTTCAGACACTGGGAATCTTGAATACTAGAAGACCATAGCATTCTAGCCTAGCATTCCCTGGGAAAGTCTCTCAAAATTTACATTGCTCTACTGCCATATGTATTGGCCTATTGTCACATCTATGTGCTGTAACAATGTACATCTCACTCCAGTCATCTTGTCCTATCCCTTACCATTGAAATAGGTGACATTATATTAGTATACAGTAGTACTAAATATCCATAGATTAAAATCAGGAAAGCATGGAATAATATTTTTCAAGACCTATAAGAACATAACAGGCAACTGTAAGGTTAAATCCAGAAAAGTGGCTAGTAGTATTGACAATGTATAAGGTACATTTGAACAAAGTAGTACACTGAGCCATGTTTTTAAGTCAAAAACCTACTTAGATAATAAACTGACAAAAATGTGCAGAAAAGAATAAGACATAAATTTTATGAGGTCTTAAGAAATAAGATATTTATTATGAAGAATGAATGACTATAAGAATACTAGGAAATATTCCTCATGTACAACATAGTAAAGTTCTATCCCACACAAGAAACTGACAACAATACGAACCATATTTTTCTACTTACAATGTCAGCAAGCCTTCTAGATTACAAGACCTAAGGAATGCAGTCTCACAAAGAATAGAATTTCTTTGACCAATCATCAAAGAAGTTCACAATAAAACCCTTGGTAGAAATCAGAATAGATAAAAAAGCTATATCTACGTAATGAAGAGTATTATTTGCGAATCTTGGTTTTCAGTTCAGGAAGAAGAAATTCTACAGAACCAAACTGACTGAATATTATGTAGGGATAGTTGAACCTCTTCTGACTTAGGGTTTGATTCATCCCATGGCACACAACTTTAATCACTATGGTTGAAACACAAGAATGCCCTTAATTCCCAACAACAAAAGGACAGTTAATACATAGAAGGAAGCACCCATGCTTGAAAGTGTTGTCTAACTAAATGGCAGAAAACATGAAATGTCACAGAAAAAATCTGAGAGAACCAGATATGCACAACTCTCCTGAGTTGAGAGAAGAAAGGGAAGCTACTTATGGGCAAGAAAGTCAGCACAGGAAGAAGACAATAGTAAAGGAATGCAGTAGAGGACATGGGCAGCAGTACAGTACAGATGAGAGATTAGAGCAACGGTGAGGGGGAAGGAAACAGTTTTACTGGGAGAGTTATACAGATGTAGATTGAAGAGAGAATAAACTAGGGACAGGTAAAGACAGAATGAGCAAGGGAAAGAGGAGCCAGAAGATTTTTAAAAATTGCTACAGTTAATTTAAGGCCAAGCAGAGCAATTCAGTGTCTCAGAAGAGAACAGATTGAATAAGGAAGATGGGGGAGGAGTTTGAGTTGGAACAGCTGAGTTGAAGCAGTCAAGTAAGATTTGAGAAAGACCAAGAAAGGGAAAGATTATTTAGCAGGAAATTTCAGAGGCTGAAAATCCTCTAGGTCTAGATAAGGTTTAGAGGTTAGAGGCTTCCAGGACTAGATCAAGGTAAATAGAGAGAGGGAGTAAATCTCCTAGACAAAAATTACAATAGGAAAATAAAAGTTACTTTTACGGGCTTGTGAAAAATCTACAAGATAGATAAACCCTTAGCCAGACTGACCAAAGGGCACAGAGAAAGTATCCAAATTAACAAACTTAGAAATGAAAAGGGAGATATTACAACAGAAACTGAGGAAATCCAAAAAATCATCAGATCCTACTACAAAAGCCTATACTCAACACAACTGGAGAATCTGGAGGAAATAGACAATTTCCTAGACAGATACCAAATACCAAAATTAAATCAGGACCAAATAGATCATCTAAACAGTCCCATAACCCCTAAAGAAATAGAAGGGTTCATAGAAAGTCTTCCAACCAAAAAAGCACAGGACCAGATGGTTTCAGTGCAGAATTCTATCAGACTTTCAAAGAAGATCTAACACCAATACTCTTCAAACTATTCCACAAAATAGAAACAGAAGGAACCCTACCCAATTCCTTCTATGAAGCCACAATTACGCTGATACCAAAACCACACAAAGATCCAACAAAGAAAACTTCAGACCAATCTCCCTTATGAACATCAATGCAAAAATACTCAATAAAATTCTTGCCAACCAAATCTAAGAATACATAAAAACGATCATCTACCATGATCAAGTAGGCTTTATCCCAGGGATGCAGGGTTGGTTCAATATATGGAAATCCATCAATTCAATCCATTACATAAACAAACTCAAAGAAAAATGTCTCTTTTTATCTGAGGATTTCAGTTTACCCTAGAGATGTGAGAGTCAGTCACACAGTAAACACACATACGGAGTCCCTTTTCCACCACACTGAGGAGGAGCAAGGAAGAATGTAAGAAAAATATTGTGAGGCACAGAATGTAGACAGTGAAAATTCTCCAAGTGATCTCTCAAAAAAGCCCTGAGTGAGGGTATAAGCATTCTCACCCCTGCAAGAAGTCCACATTGCAGAACTAAACACACCTTGCATGTGCATGGGCAGAGTGCTTTTCATGAACCATGGAGACATTTTGCTTAAGTAAGTGAGCATAATTATTTCCAAGGTGCTGTCTAATTTTATCTCAAGATATACTAACTTTTATATCTGTAAATATATCTTGTCCTGATATCATCCTCTCACAGGATGCCTGGGCTGAACCTTGGAAGGATTCAAAGAAATTCCAGGGAAAGGCTAACTGGGGTGCCTATTAGCATATCAATGCAGACTTTGTTGACTCAGTATTTTCTTGGCTCCTGGTTCCTTATTTGGCCAGGCTTTTCCTCAATAGCCCCCTCCCACTTCATGACCTGGTTCAGTCTGTACCCAACCAGACTCACTGACTGTTTCCTCCCTCACAATGAAAAGCCAAGAATTCACCTCTAAGAACCACCAGCCCAAGAACCAGGTAACTTCTTGCAATGCTGCAGGTTGCATGTCTTAGGAAAATAATAAGGCCTCATGGGAAACTACAATGGACTATAAAACTGTCTGTAGGGTGTGACAAAAGTCCATCTCTTGGTTAGGATGTAATATTTCATAAAGCTTGCCCACATGGTGGAATTGGTTTTTCTTTGGCAACACTCAGGGTTAACAGAACCTACAACATATCTTCTCCACAGGTGTAACTTGCTGAATCCTTTCTTCATTTTTCATTCAAATCTAAGGTATAATATTAATAACTAAGCCTATGAAGACACATTTCTGAATAATGTATTTACATCAAAGACATGTAGTGTTAAATTAAAGGAGAAAATATCTTTGCTTGGTTAATATTTACAGCCATATAATGGTGCATTATAAGGATTAATTTTCTAATTCAATCAAATCTGCACTGGTCCCCCATATGACAAATATCTACAAAGCTCTCTCAGGATGCCTATTCAGTTCCCTGGAGAAAGGAAAATGAAATGACAAATGGAGGAACAAGGGAGTTAATAAAGTGTGAATGAATTTGAATTTGAGGAGCTTTATTGAGGCTTTTGCAAAGACAACAAATATACAAACTCCAAATACTGCCAAGGACCTAAGAAGTTATTTCAGAAAAATGTTCTGACAACCATAAATTTAATTAAAACCTCACCATAAACACCAGTCAATAGGAGGTTAAACTTCCTGACAATGTAAGATATGCACAACAGAGTTGTGAGACTGGCAGCAGAAAATGCACCCCTGCTCCACACCCCTGTTCTATTCCTGCCCATTTCCCAGCCCAACTGCTTCTCTGACCTGGCAGGGGACAGGACGAGCTGCTGAATGTCCTAGGGGGCAAGCACAGCAACTGCAGCTTAAGGAAGTTTTCAGGTTCAGCAAATATGAGGCACTCATCTCCAACAATGACTTCCTGACCACGAGGCAGCAGAGATGCATGGAGAATGCTGGAATGGTGGAACTTCCTGTCACTCCAGCCACTCCTTCTGGACCCGCCCAATATTCAGCAACTTCCTGTAATTCTTCTAAGCCCACCTACTTCGGGACCTTTTAATTAATTTGATTCCTAACACTTCACATCAAATTTTGTTGTTTTGGATTTGTGCTTGCTTGTTTGCTTGTTTAATTGATTGTTCCTTTGTTTTGATTTTGCCTTTTTCCTTTTTTAATTAATTAATCTATTTATGTATATAAGTACACCATAGCTCTCTTCAGATACACCAGTGAGCCAACCTGTGGTTGCTAGGAAATCAATTCAGGACCTCTGGAAGAGCAGTATGTGCTCTTAAACTCTGAGCCATCTCTCCAGCCCAGGAAATAGCCTTTTATAGTTTTTTTTTTTTAAGATTTACTTATTTATTATATATAAGTACACTATAGCTGTCTTCAGACACTCCAGAAGAGGGAATCAGATCTCATTACAGATGTTTGTGAGCCACCATGTGGTTGCTGGGATTTGAATGCAGAATCTTCAGAAGAACGGTCAGTGCTCTTAAATGCTGAGACATCTCTCCAGTTTGACTTTTTCTTAAATGCATATAATCATGGACAAAGTCCACCCTCCCCATCAGGAACCTCTCCCCCAACTCTTCTGCAAGCTGCCTTCCACACAACTTCCCAGGACCTAATCTGCACAGTTTCCCTCACAAGATTTCTGCCATCCAGAAATGGATGTAGTGGACCCTGCACCTGGGTTCTGAACCCTTCAGATACAAGTGATCTTGCCTAACTTCTCCCATTGAGATACCAGGCTCCTCGAGCTAAAAGCTCATATAACTGGATAATCTCTCTAAATTCTGATGCTCAGAACAAATACTCAAAGCAAAGTAAAACTAAGATAAAATGTCCTTGGCTCAAACCACAAACCATACATGTATCCTATAATTATGGCAATTTTCATGATGTCCAAGACAAAGAATTAAAAACCCAGAGATATGAGCAAAGAGATCAAAGTTTGTAAACCATGTAAATCAACTGAAAGAGGACAGAAACAAAATGATTCTTGGGTAAGAAAATAATAGTTGATGCCTGAAAGAAATGACGACAACATAGGACATGAAAATTGAGTTCAATGGGTGCTTAAAACACTAAATTAATTAATTAATTAATTAATTAATTAACTAATTAATTAATTAAAAGACACTGAAAAGAAAATGCGGTAAGGCAAAAAATAATAACTCATAAAGAACTTATAGGAGACAGATTATCAGACTTGAAGCAAAGGAAAAGGAGCTGAATGCCTCAGTCAAAAAAATGATGAATTAAAATGATATTAGGTTAAGGAACAATATTATTTATTGCTTGAAGGGAGAGGTAATAAAGAGAAACTCCTTTGGAAAACTGTCAATATTTTTATCAAAAACAGAAATAAAAAAAGAAAGAAAGAAAGAGAAAGAAAGGAAGAAAGGAAGGAAGAACAAAAGAAAGAAACAAAAAGAAATAAAGGAAGAAAGAAAGAAGGAAGGAAAGAAGGAAAGAAAGGGAACTAGAAATAGAACTACAATATACTGCACTGTTTTTCCATCTATTCATAGAGTTTTCTGACTGTTCTCTATAATACTCTATGTGCACCCATGCATATCTGCAAAGGCTGGGAAAAGCAGCTAGAGAATTACCCAAGTCTCCTTAGAGAATATAGCTAGGAATTCAACTCTTTTTATAATTATAATGAGTTCTAGGATTCTTATGTAACCTCTGAGGTTGAAAATCTGTTGTAATGATTGTGACAGGTTAAAGTGGATTCTAGCTCAGCATGGAGGTGAGAGTTGAGAAGCACAAGGCCAGACCTGGGGGTCTGCCATTAAAGCACAGGGTTCTGAGCCCATGGACACCTTTCAGATGGCAGCACTACTTGTTGCCCATCGTGGTGAGTTTATATTTTCCCACATTATGCTTATGCAAAAAGTCACAAGTTAATTGATCCAGCATATATGAATAGATTAAACATAATGGTGATTATTGATGCACTGAGGTGAGTTAAGGAAAAAATGAGTGCCTTTCCCTTATAGGCATTTAGCTGAGTGTGAGTCCAAAGTTGAATTCTCCACTTCATGTTCCCTGTGCTTTCTTCCATCCTTGGTATGCCTGTCAGTTAGCCTAAACCTGTAACTTCCTGAAGGTTGCTTTGTGTATCTCTCCCTGTGTGTCTGCCTTCTGTCTCTGGGTGTGTGTCTATCTGTATACTCTGTTTGTATGTCTGCTGGCTATTTGTATGACCATGGATGACCTTAAGAAAGAGCTTTGCAGTGTTTATGAAAGGTGAAGAAAACCATCACATGGGGAAGGAATGGGATAGTGTACAAAAATCATTAACAGAGTTTTAAATAGTATTATTAACAGGCTCTAAGTGATCGAGACAAAAATATTTATAAACATCATTGCTTATCAATCAATACCCATAAATGGTATATTTATTTTGGAGGGTTGTTTTAAACCTCTGTAGTTCATGCTTTCAGCAAATGACATTCATGCAGTTTCTGGGCAGAAATTCCTTCATCTGTTTACCTGTGTTTTCTTCTATTTCTTTCATTGAGTTACTGATATTCTCCTTGAAGGACTCTATTATCTTCATGAGATAGTATTTAAGGACATGTTCCTGAATTCCAGGTGTGTTGTTTTACTCAGGGCATGCTGTGGTGGCAGAGCTTGGTTCTCATAATGGCCACAAATACTGGCTTCTGTGGTATATGGTTTTACACATGCCTTTCTTCATCAGGATATTCCTGGTGTTGTTGGTCTAGGTGATTGTCTGGGGTCTGCCTCTTATGACCTTGTGTTGCTTCAGTTCTCCTGGTAGGCCTGCAGCCCTGGCTTTGGCTGACAACCTGTGGGGCCTTCCAATGTGGGTGTTTCACAGGGGAAAAGAGAGTTCTGATCTGTTTCCCTGGCTGCAGTAGATCTCCTGGGAAGCCTTCATACTGTTTTGTCAACTGCTCTGAGTGCAGTGGGTTCTTTAGGGTAGATCAACTTCTCTGAGCATAGTAGGTTCTCAACTGCTATGAGTGGATTAGGTTCTCTAGGATAGATTAGGAGATGGTGTCTTCAATGGAGCAGGCCAGCTATGAGTCTGCCCCACTAGAAAGGACAAGGTGGCATCAGGGTTGCTTTTCACAAACTGAAAATAAGTCTTCATTTCTAAAGATAAGACTGACACAACTCATTGTATATAAAGAGGTCAAACTGGTGCCTGCAAGAACATTGACTCTTATGTTCTAGTGTCTTACTTTTGGGAAGATACTTTGCAAGATACACAACGTAAAATATATACATGGAACCAACCAAAAATACTTCAATCTATAATTCATACTTCCTCCAAAATATGCTAGGTCAATGATGTCGTGAACATATTGGGAATATCCAATTAATATCTGGTTTGACTTAAATACAAAAAGCACTCTTGTTAAATGTTATATATCTCTATGCACATTTGTGAATGGACATGAGTGTAGTGGGAGTGTTTGCAGACACACTAGTTTTATAAATGATGCGAAGGAGGTTTCTATATAGTGTAAAACATAAAACTTTCTTGGAACAGTCTTCTAGCTATCACTTAAATTTAAGACTATTCAAGCCTATGACCTCTTTAGCTAGCTCTTTACCTCTCTCTGGCCCTGTTCCCACCTATCTGTTCTCTTCTATCTAACACTAAATCTCCTCACTTTATTCAAGCTCAGGAGATAAAATCCCAGCAATCTTCAACTGGAGTTATCTCCATTCCTGAAAATCCTACCCACACAATGAAACCCTATACAAAGCCTGTCTGCCTCTCAGTTCAGTTCTGCTTCTCACCTTAGGAGAGGCAGAACTCCCTCTAGTGGTTTTCCCAGTAAATCCCTTGTGTGTGGTTAATTTTTCAATTGGGCTTTGTGGTGTATCTTAACTTATAACTACCAGAAGACCTTTTACTTTAGAGCTGTTCACACATGCACTGGGAAAGCTTTTCCCAGAGTGCTGCAAGTATATCACTAGAAATAAACCACCACATGCCCAAACCAGTGCTGAAATATCTACAGTGTGGTACTAAACTAGATTTCTTTTTCTGTCTCATGGATTGTTTCTTTACCAGACCTACTGTCTGCTGAGACCCCCCAAACATATAACGCCTAAACAGTAAACATCAATAATAGTCTTTCATTCTGACCATTAAACTCAGAGTTGAGCACAAAATTTCTTCCCCTTTGAAATATTAGCGCCCCCCCCCCACAGGGTTTCTCTGTGTAGCTCTGACTGTCCTGGAACTCACTCTGTAGACCAGGCTGGCCTCGAACTCAGAAATCTGCCTGCCTCTGCCTCCCAAGTGCTGGGATTACAGGCATGCACCACCACGCCTGGAGAAATTTTAGCTTTTTGATATCTTCATTTATAATGACCCATAGAGAATATACTTTATCAGCATGCAGCAATATGTTTCACAGAAAACTGCAGAAAAATAGACCAGAAATTTGAGACTAGAATTAGTGAGATACAAATACTAGTGCCTGCACATGAAATATTAATGATGATGTTCACAGAGTGAATGAATTTCAGTAAAAGTAGACACTGAAATCAAGAACCTCGGTCAATTTTGACAAAAGTGTAGGAAAAAAATATTTACAGTTTTTGCAACTACAACCACAGGTTAGCTTACTATCAAAGTGACTGAGTTTGAATGGCCTGTGAATATCAAGGAGCCAAGGAAACAGATGAAGGATATGGGCAGAATGTAGATGAGAGTGAGGTTATTGGCTTTCCCAATGGAAGGGGCTTGGTGATTCACTAAAACCTCAAGTAGCAGACCTCTGAAGGCAGTGAAACAGAAGCACACAGGCAAGAGCCATTCTCAAAGAGTCTCCATAGACCAGAGATGGCATACAGGTTTATGGACACAGTGGTAATCTAGGCTCTGTGATAGTGTACCAGTCCATTGGACACTTCACACACTAATACACATGTGATAGAGAAACAAAAGTATCATCATTGCAGCTTTCACAATCACAGGATACTTTCAGACATAGTTGGGAAAAGCTATGCAACATCAAGATCCTTTGCAGCTGAGGATGCAACTGAAGTAATTGTGGTACAGCAACAGTTCTGATTCAAAATACGCATCTCTTTCAGTGATTAAAAACTAGGACATACTTATTTTAAAATTTTATTTATCTATGTGTAATTTTGATATATTATTAATGTTCCTAGAATAACAATTTTTTGAACATTCTGGATAATTGGATGGGGTATGCCTCTCAGTCAATCACCATTCTACTGCCTGTGGAAGACCAATAGCTCATTGCTCTCACATTTGGATACCTAATTAGTTATGGCCTGTTTGAAAAATTTGCCAAAACTGCCTGGCCAACATATGAAGCCAGATCAGGAAGAGCTGGGTAAGAAAGTAGATAATTTTATGTCCAGATATCTGGAGAAACAGAACTGTAATCTTGCAATGAATAAGTACTAGTTGTAACAAGTAGTACAGTAAGAGCATTTTTTTAGACTGACAGGATGGAAGAAAACCAAACACTACCATTCAAAAAAAATCAATGAATGTGAATCCTGATAATATTCTGTTATACTCAAGACCAGTGTCTTATTCAGTCACCATCAGAGATACTTCTTCTTATATCAGAGAGGAAGATATTTAGACACCAACCCGAAGATGTTAAACAAAGCAAGAGTCTTTAGAACAAAGAGCTTTAAATCAAACATCCCACCACAAAGGTCAGGCAACTGCATGTGAGAAAAAGTGAAATAGCCAGATGGGATGGTGCACACAAGGAGAAATGGCTATCTGAATCAGCTGAACCAGGTTCATGTGAACTCACAGCAACTTAAGCAATAAGGATAGGGCCTATATAGGTCTGCAACAAGTCCTCTGGTATACATTATAAGATTTACCCTAGTCTTTTGGGGGTAGATGTGTCAATGAGTGGGTCTATGAATTTTTTCTACTGAGAGACAAAAAGGGATTTGATCCAGAAGGGATGGAAATTGGAGAGGAGCTGAGAGGAGTAGAAGGAATGGAAACTCTTCAAGATAGACTTGATTAGAAAAGAATCTTTATCATTTTGGATGGATTCTTAGTGATAGCCTTTGGATTCAGTATTTGAGGACTTTATTGAGAATTTTTGCATCAATGTCCATAAGGGAAATTGTTCTGAAGGTGTCTCAATGACATGAACATACCTCAGCCGCCCCAAAACTAAGGTCATGAGTATTATCAATGCATCAAACATGATTTTGCAACAATACTGCATGAGTCACAAGGGTCACTAATATTAAATTTTACAGAAGAAGGGCATTCCACAGCATTTAATGGAATGTGTTTGTTATTGTTAATGATTTTGTTGTTATTGAAATTCATTTTATCAATGCTGCATTTTTAGTGAAAGCTTGCATGAAGTTTTTGTACTTCATTTAGGTTGATATTTCCTAGGAAATGAGATCATGTTAAATTGTATCTGCCTTTGCATTTCCCTCAGACAAATGTCCTTGAAGAGTAGATTGTGACACAATATGGAAAAGATAAACTGGACTCTAGTGTCTGGAAAACAAAAGAATTTATATTGAATACAAACCCTATGAAAGTAACCAATGTGGTAAAGTCTTTGCAAATCACTATAATCTAAACGTCATAAAAGATTTTATATCAAAGAGAAATCCTACAAATATAAGCAATGTTGTTAACATCAGGTGTGTTTGTTGACAGCTAGAAGTGTTTTTACTGCCAGATCCTTCATCCAGTGAGGAGACTCCTCATCTGTTGGCAACAGCACTGCCCCTGCCTCTGTTGCCTTGGCTCCCACCATGGTACCACTTCTCTTTCTGATGCTTCCCATTGTCATGGACGGAATAAAAGAGTTTTCCTTGACCCACAACCCCTTCCTCTTACATCTTATCCCTTCACAGAGGCTGCCTTTGCCAATAAATCCTCCCATGTGAGAACAGAGACTTGGTGTGATTTGTTCTGGATTTTGCCTGCCGATTCTAACAAATATGAAGAAGCCTTTTCACAGGAATAACATCTCAGACTATATAAAAGAATACATATTGGAAAGAAACTCTATGAAGGAGCCATGTGACAAAGCCTTCAAATGTTGTTAGAAATTATACAAAAAGCCATACTGAAGAGAAATCTTATTAAAGTATTTAGTTTGTTAATGTATTGTACTTCCTGGTACCTTTATACAAGAATAAAAACTTTATTGTATAGTGAATCTCTTAGAGATTTTGAATATTACTGAAGTATTGAGGATCTGTAAAAACTCATACTGAAGGGGATAAATGTATAGAAAGGATTTGGTTACATCTTTAGGCAACATAGTTATATCCAGTCACAAAAAATCATTGATTCTGGAGAAAAAGTGTCTGATAAGTGTCAACAAACTTTTCAAACATTATGATCTCACTCTTGATTTTGTTTCCACTTGCCAACTCATATGGAAAATGCCCTAGGAAATTAAATACTAAGCTAACCTTTTTAGGTTTCACAATTTTCTTCAACTGCATGAAATAAACCGTCCAAGTGTGAAGCTTTATGGGTGTGTATCAGAGCCCTTTCTGTTACAGTGATAAAACTAAATGTTTAAAGCACCTTATAAAAGTGTTTAATTTGGCTTAGTGTTGAGAGGGACATGTGATCACCAAGAAGGTAGCATCCCAACAAGTATCACATATAGCAACTAAAACCAGAAGCCCAGAGATGACATCCAAACCTGAAGAATGACAAAAAGACTGGGACCTAGAAATGGTGTATGTATATAAACCTTAAACCCACTCGATTTGATACAATGATTCCAGCAAAGCAGCATTTTCTAAACCTTACCAAATGATACTATCAATGAGGAAGGATTGTCATTTCAAACTTGAAGTTTATATGCTTGGTTTCTGTTTCATGAACAAATTCAAGATAAAGAAAAATTCAATAGGTAGGCTTTTACATGCCTTAACAGGAATGAATGCATTCACAAGTAAATGTAGTAAAGTATTCACATAAAGTAAAAAACACTATTCATGCAACCTTTTGGCAAAAACTTTAAACATCATAGTTGTCTTCAGTTTTCCAGGAAAAAAAAATTTAGTTTTTCTCTTTTTCGTCATGGCTTTGAAGGAAGAATATGGTTTACCATGTTCATTCAAGTGCAGAGAAGGTGATCACCAACTGTTGTTGGAGTTTGTATTTTGAAATATTTAAAATAGACATTGAAGTTTAATGTATGTGAGGCAAATCCAATTATAAGACTTTATTATGTCATTGTTGTATTCCGGCTATGGATCTTGATCATCTTTTTTTTTTTTGCATTTTCACTTGGTGATATGTATTTTTCTGCAATGTATAGCATGGCTGATGATCATCTATGTAGTCCATTGTTTATTTGTCTTAGTCAGGGTTTCTATTCCTGCACAAACATCATGACCAAGAAACAAGTTGGGGAGGAAAGGGTTTATTCAGCTTACACTTCCACGTTGCAGTTCATCACTAAAGGAAGTCAGGACTGGAACTCAAGCAGGTCAGGAAGCAGGAGCTGATGCAAAGGCCATGGAGGGATGTTACTTACTGGCTTGCTTCCCCCGGCTAGCTCAGCCTGCTCTTTTATAGAACCCAAGAGCACCAGCCCAAAGGTGGTACAACCCACAAGGGGCCCTCCCCACTTGATCACTGAGAAAATGCCACAGAGCTGGATCTCATGGAGGCACTTCCCCAACTGAAACTCCTTTCTCTGTGATAACTCCAGCCTGTGTCAAGTTGACACATAAAACTAGCCAGTACATTATTTAAATATCAAATTCTGTATACTCACACTTTTCAAATAAGGGTGTTTGTGAAGGGTGGTGTGTGGTCGTTCCTGGTTTTGTTTTTCAGATTTTCACAAAATCCCTAGAGAAGATGCTTGTTATCCAGCCTGATGTGGGTGTCAGTCATTAGGCAAGGCTACAGGTGAACTCTTCATTTTCATGTGGCAGCCTCCTGACTACATGTCCAATGGTAGAAGTTGTACCCCTAACATTCCCTGTTTTGTGAACACATTTAACAATGTGAATGTTAAATGCTTAGGATATAAAAAAATTAAATAATTCATCTGTCAAAGATTACCATCCTGGAATGCTGCCAGCTGCAAGTCTTAGGAAAACAATAAAGACTCATAGGAAACTAAAATGGCCTATAGGGTTGCCCTTAGAAACCATTGTAGCATGTGTCCAAAGTCTATCTCCTTGTCAGGATGTAATATTAAATGAAGCTTGCCCATATGGTGGGCATGTTCTTTCTCTGGTGACATTAAGGGTTAACAGAACCTAAACTATTTCTTCTCCTCAGTCAGACTTTTCCAGCAGTTCTGTCTTCACTTTTTATTCAGACCAAAGGTATGACATTAATAACTAATCCTATGAAGACACATTTCAAAATGCTGTTTTTAAATCAAAGAGTACATATAGATAAGTGTAAAATTGATAGAGCATATAACTTTATTCAGAAAATCTTACTATTTAGTCAATATGATCATGTTTATAATGTACATTTTCGAAATCAATTGAATCTATACCAGTTCCACATATAACTAATATCTACAAAGCTGTTTGGGAATGCCTATGAATGGAGTTAATAAATCATGGTTGAACTAGAATTCAGGGAGCTTTGCTACTGCTTAAGCAAAGAGAATCTTCATGTACAAACTACAGATAATGTAAGTGATGCAAAAGGGTATTTTAGAAGAATATTCTGGACACTGTAAAATTAATTAAAACATTACAGTGAACCCCAGTTCATAGGATCCCAAACTTCCTGACAATTGTAAGATATTTACAACAGATCTGTGAGAGTGGCTGAAGAAAATGCATTCCTGCTCCACACTCCTGCTCTGTAACTGCCAGTTCCACTGACCTAGCAGGTTCAAGGACAGACTGAAGACTGCTTGGGGACACTCCCAGAATGCACACACAGCAACCATTTTTCTGATCATAAAAAGAGAAATGGGTATTAAGATATGTTCTAGGGCATCTGGACATGAGTGTCTCAGTGGGCCCATGCCAAGGCATCCCTTCCCCCTGAGGGACTACACGCATGATGTATAGTATAGAATAGAGTTTATTCAGGGCATGGGCAGGGGATTTAATAGTGTAGTAGAGGCAGAGAAAGGCAGAGAAATGGAGAGAGTAGAGAAGTAGAGGCGGCCATGACCATGGAAAGAGGTGGTGAGGGGAAGGGAAGACCCCAAGAGGGCAAGAGAGAACAAGAGAAAAAGAGAGAGAGGAGAGGCAAGCAGCCCCTTTTATAGTGGGCCAGACCTACCTGGCTTTTGCCAGGTAAACGTGGGGAGGATCATGCCTGGCTGTTGCCAGGTAACTATGGGGTGGAACTTAGACAGAATCCTAAAATACTCACATTTTGGTTTAATTGAAAAAAGGAAAGTAACAGAAAGAAGTGATGGTGAAGCAGGAATAGGGTCCTCATGATATCTATTGGCAGGTTCACACCACCAATGGGGTGATATGTCTCTGGGGAACATAAAAAAGTGGGTACAGGGGATGTTTGTCTATTCTTAGGAGAAGTTGTAGTTTCCTTGATGTCTAGAGTCTGTAGAGCCCTCTGAGGACAAATCAGAAGAACAGGTCTGTGTCTGAGAGGAGATTGGATTATGTGAAGGTTGCTTCCATGGAGCTGTTCTGGATATAGTAAGTGCCTTGACTTGACAAGATGTTGAAACACATTATTATTGGTAGAGCATAAGATTATGATTGGAAAAAGGAAAAAGATTCTAAAGATGTACATTCGAAACCCAGAGGATTCCCACCCTCTGGAATAGGGAGTAAATGGGAACTTAGGGCAAATGTGCAAATCTGGATGGAGATTTGGTCCGTGAGAGGCAGAACTGAGTAGGCCTTCTATAGCTAACAAGTTTATAAAAGAGATAACAACACAAGTTAACCACATGAACACTCTTTAAGATGAGCCTTTTGTGTAGCAGAAGGAACAAGATTAAAAAGTCGGATCATATAGTGTAATATTTTACTAGAGTTAGCAAATTTGTAGGAACTCAGATAGGACAATGGCAAAGTAAGAGGAAATATGAAGCATTTAATGGAAATAGAGTTTAGGTAAGGAGATAACTGTCTAGCTGTCAATGTGGCTGCTCAGGTGACTATTCCATAGGTGTGTAAGACATATGCCTTTAACATTTGCCTTTAACATTTGTCCACAGCACTGTCTGTCCCCACAAATTCTGTCTGTCCACAGCATTTGTCCACAGCACATCCTCCCCACAAATTCTGAAAAAAAGCTCTGAGTCTGGACTGCTGCTGCTCTGTGTCGTGTGGAGCAGTACAGTGCCAGTACCTATCAGCAACAAGCCCAGCCCCATCAGCTAGGGTTCAGGGTGTGTCCCACCCTGACATGGGAAGGTGTCCTGTAGGACAGATCCTATCAATATGGGGAAGTCAAAACTCAAAAAAGTTGTCCCATACAACTTTGACACTCCTTGACAACTGCTCCATTCTATTCAGGAAGGAGGCCCTCCCTCCAAGCTATAGGAGGAGTAGAGGATCTCAAGTATCCCTGAGGCACCCCACAATATTTTCCTAGTCATCTCTTCCCTAGTAGCTCCCAAGACCTCACTATTCTCATTCCAGGCCTTGCCACCCCCACAAAGAACCCAACACTAACATGATCATAGCCTCAGTTTCTCCAGCTCTGTCCCTTCCACTAGAAGCCCGGTGGACTGACTACCTAAAAGGCGGCAGTATTCTAGCCATGCTATCAGACCCCTCCCCTGCGCTGAAAAGAAGCACCTGAGAGCTGGAAGTGACCAAGATGGAGGTGTCTGAGCTGTCTGTCCTAGGTTGACCCCTCTGTCTCTGAGGTATTGAATGTGGGATTTCAAGTGCAGAGGGGATGAAGTGCTATGAGTAGTGTGCTAACAGAGCTCAGGGCCCTACACTTGGCTTCCATGTAAGCCTCTCTGCTAGTCCTCTTCAGGTCCAGGTGTCCTTGACTCATCTGGTCTCACTTTACCTAAGGTAGACATCAGATACCTGGGGGTGCACACCCACACCTGAGAGTGTAACTTTCTCCGTGTGTATTCTCTCCCATATGGTCTCAAAAGAGCAAGCTGGTCCGGAACTCACAATGTAGGCAACGATGTCCTTAAACTTCAGATCCTTCTGCCTCTACCTCCAGTATACGGAATATAGGCACATGCCACTGGATGCTGCAAAGGGCACTAGATTTTTCTGTAGCTCTCATGTCTAGATACGTTGTTATCTACCAGATAGATAGGGGTTATGGTTCCTAAAGCAGTCTAGACTGAGGTCAATGTTAAAGTATCTCAGGTGTGAGGAACTGGCTCAATGGATAAGAATGCTTCCAATATAAGTTTGAGGACCTGAATCAAATCCCCTGGACCAATGTAAAAGCCAAGTGTATAGCAAACGTTCATAATCCTGTGGGGTGTGAAAGGTGGAGATGGAGGAATCACAAAGGCTGTTGGAAAATATAATCAGTCATACACACTGGCAGAACAAGAAACCCCCTACTTCAAAGGAAGATTTGGACCCACACCCGATGTGGTCATCAGGATTTCATATGCACTTCTGGGATGTGTGCAGTGTATCCACACACATACTCCCTTTAAAAATGTGTCTCATGTAGAGTGAACTCTCTCCTTGACTCAGTGGAAGGTTTCTCATGAGGTCCCTGGTATTTTCATGTTCAATTCTGGACCTAATTCTAGAAGTGGGTGACACACAATCCTAACAAGGGTTTATTAGGAAACTTACAGATAGAAAACTCATCAGAAACACACTTATCAAGTGTTTAGGAATATGATCCAGTTTCTTGATGCTTTATATGCTTTAGGATTGCATGAGATTAAATTTGAGCTTTGACATTCGAGAGATATCTCAGCACTTAAGAGCACATGCTACTTGTGGTTGTTTGAATGAAAATATTCTGTGTACTCTCTAGGATGTGAATCACCATTTACTTATAACCCTTCTGCCACTGTCTCATGATTAAGGAATATCAGCATGTTTCACTGGACCCTCCTCAGGATTCTAGACGTTTTGGTAGCTGTTAGATCTACATAGATAGCTGTCTATGAGCAGATAAGAGTTTCTGTAGAAGTGTGACCTTGGAGGAATAATGTCACTGAATGTAAGTTTGGGAATTTAAAGACTCACTATTCTGAGGACATTCTGTGTCCTCTTATGGTTTGGTATCTGAGCTCTCAGATTCTAGCCATGCTGAATCTCAGTTGCCATGCTGCCACACTTTGCCCTTCACCATGTGCTCTAAACTATAGGAACCATAAGACCCAAGTAGAACCTTCCCTGTCAGCTGCCTTGCTGTTGGTGTTTTACCATATTAGAGGAAAAATAACTAGTACACTTCTACATCAGAGTCTAGCATTGTATCATCCATATCCAGTGGAGCACAGATGCCTGGAACTCTAGCTGCAGGGGACCCAGCACACTCCTCTCTGGCATCTTTACACACTTTTGCACGTGTTCACACACATGAGTAATTTTTTTATGTTCCAGTTTCAGCCTAGAGAAATGATAGATCAGATGGCACTTCCTGTTCTTTTGGAGGTCCCAGGTTCAATTCCAATCACCTACATGGGTGTTTCGTAATTTTCTGTAAATCCAGTTTCAGGAAACTTGATAGTCTCTTCTGGTGTTCATGGGCAGAAGGCATTCACATTATGCACATGCAGAAATACATGCAGGCTAAACACTTACATATTTAAAAGAAAATTAAATACTTTTTCATTTTAAATTTGAGATTCATAGATGAAAACAAAGCAACTGATAAAATAAAATATTCAGGGGCATTTGGTTTTTTGTGCGTTCCTTTTATTTTTTTTATTTGTATTTATTTATTTATTTTAGATCAGATAGATTAGTTTGGATTTCTAAACTAAGCATGAGCATGTACCTCATCTACTACTCAAAAGGCATTTCTTTCAAGATTATAGATTTATAATATTTGTATGGATGGATTAACATCTAAATTTAAGAAAAAGATAATACATTAATAGTAACCTGTGTGGTTTTCTTCAGATTATATATTTTGAGATGTATATAGTTGTACCATTCTGTAAATGATTTGTGAAAAGAATGGAAATTGAATTCATTCCTGGTAGTGGAGTATTAAAGCACAAGATAGCACACCACAATAATTTGGAAAATGTGCTTATGGGTGTCACTGTTCTGTGTGTCATTAGAGTTTTCTTCAATTAAAGGGAATTAATGACTCTAGAGCCATGGATTTACAAAACACAGTCTCAGTGGCTATCCATGAAAACTATAAAGCCATGTTACCAATTATTTTTTTGAAGAATTTTCTCTTATTCCCTATTGAAATTAAATGAGAAAGAAGGCGTATTGCTGAGGCTCTTTTTTTGGGGGGGGTTGTTTTGTTTTGTTTTTATTTGTTTTTTTGTTTGTTTGTTTGTTTTTGTTTTTTGTTTTTTGTTTTTTTGAGACTGGGTTTTTTTTTTTGAGCCCTGGCTGTCCTGGAACTCACTCTGTAGACCAGGCTGGCCTCGAACTCAGAAATCCGCCTGCCTCTGCCTCCCAGAGTGCTGGGATTAGAGGCGTGTGCAACCACCGCCCAGCAAGGCTCTGTTTTTAGACTTTTTTAAAAACTTAACATAGTACAATTATGGCAGTAAGCCTGCAACATTGAACAGAATCTTCCTTGTTTTAGCTAACATAAATCAGCATCACTAATACAGTGTTTCATACTTTTGTAATGCTAAAACCTGAAATACAATTCAAATTATTTGTATATGTGAAGATTAACATGGTGTTGAATGAATGATTTCTCAGTTCTAGGACCATTAGAAATATATGTATTCAATTTATCTTAGGCAACCCTTGTGACAAAGTCATTCTAGCACCTAAGGGGTTGATACCTATCTATTGAAAAATCACTATTTTTAAGTTTATGGTACAGGTTTACAAAAAACATTCATGACTTCAGCATATATTTCATGCAAAACATTTCCAGGAAAGATTCAACATATATTCATCTAAATATCCCAAGTATAAACTAAAAACAACCAGGTGAAACTTGTTAAATCATTCAGCTTTATCTACAGGACAATGGGGAAGGAGTTGCTGACTAGAGCACAAAGGACTCATAAGTCAGTTGTTATACTGAAACATGAAACCAACATTTGATATGAATTATGAATACTGGATACTCAAAGCACACTTCACATCTCTAGACATACACATAGGATGAAGAACTTGCAGTTTTGGTGGCTCAGTTTCTCAAATACACTTTTAAGTACAATCTAAATTTGTTAATTTGAATTTTATATACAGAATACTGACAATTTTATTAAATATCTTTATTAGATCTTTTATATAATACAAGCTTTAATTAGGTTCTCTTTGGAATAGATTATTTCTATCTCAAAGAAAATTTTAAACTATTTTATATTCCTATGGCATTCTCAAGAAATTTTTACACAATATTATATTCTTATGGCTTCCCCACTTGTCTTCATCTTGTAATATTTGAGAGTGAACAAGTAAAAGTTCAAAGAAAACTTTACTACATAGTCACATTTTCAGAGTTTCTCTCAGCATACATAGTTGCCATTATCAAAGATTTGAACATTGCGAGAAGGGTTTCACAAGTTTTACAAAATCATACTAATTCTCTTTTTGGAGTCCCAAGTGTTACAAAAAATAAACCCTGAATAAAACAAATGCCACATTTACCCAGCAGAAATACTTTCTCAACAACAACAACAACAAAAAATGAAGTCAAAGATATTTCTGCATACATTTGCTATGATTTGTGCCTGTATATAGTCTCTGTTAAATTCTAAGAGATAGGCCAAAACTAAAGGATTCATATCTGCAATGCATTTGAAAGATTTTCTCTCCTGTAAGGATTCTGTAATGAATGTTAAGATGACATTTCTTCATAAAGGATTCACTTCACTAATACATTTTTCTTCACTGTATGAAACCTTTGATGATTTCTCCAAATGAGGTTGTGATAATGCATTTGCAACAGAATATTTTTAATATCTGTCTCATGTATGAATTCTCTGATGACTGTTCAGATGGTGTTTTGGGGTAAAGCATTTTTCAAATTAACTACATTTTTAAGGTTTTAAGATTTCTCTCTTGTATGAATTTTCTGATGATGTCTCAGGCTGCCTTTTTTAGTAAAGCATTTATCACATTCACTGCATTTGTAAGGTTTCTCTCCTGTATGAATTCTCTCATGTTTATTCAGAGTTGATTGTTGGGTAAAGCATTTGCCACGTTCAGTGCATGTGTAAGGTTTCTCTCCTGTATGAATTCTCTGGTGAATTCTCAGACTAACTTTGTACCTAAAGTTTTTGTCACATTTAGTGCAAGTGTAAGGTTTCTCTCCCGTGTGAATTCTCTGATGGACTCTCAGAGTGACTTTTTCAGTAAAGCATTTGTCACATTCATTGCATGTGTAAGGTTTCTCTCCTGTATGAGTTCTCTGATGAATTCTCAGCTTGCCCTTTTCAGTATAACATTTATCGCATTCACTACATTTGTAAGGTTTCTCTCCTGTATGAATTCTCTCGTGATTATTCCGATTGGATTGTTGGGTAAAGGATTTGTCACATTCACTGCATTTGTAAGGTTTCTCTCCTGTATGAGTTCTCTGATGAATCCTAAGATGGGATTGTAGGGTAAAGCATTTGTCACATTCACTACATTTATAAGGTTTCTCTCCTGTATGAATTTTCTGATGACTTCTCAGACTGCCTTGATCAGTGAAGCATTTATCACATTCACTACATTTGTAAGGTTTCTCTCCTGTATGAATTCTCTGGTGAATTCTCAGACCATCTTTGTACCTAAAGCATTTGTCACATTCACTGCATTTGTATGATTTCTCTCCTGTATGAATTTTCTGATGATTATTAAAACAGCCTTTCTGGGTAAAGCATTTGTCGCATTCAATACATTTGTACAGTTTCTCTCCTGTATGGATTCTCTGATGACATCTCAGAGTTTTTATGTGGCTAAAGCATTTGTCACATTCACTACATTTGTAAAGCTTCTTGCCATTATTGGTTTGTTTCTGCATCACTTTATGTTTAGGGACATAATCAATAACAAATTCTATATTGCTTTTTTCTTGCTTCCCTATGTGTATTCTTTGATTTACACTAATGAGAGTGCACTCATTTAAACACTTTACAAAGTCATTATATTTGCAAACTTCTCTGGTTTTCCCAGTTTTATGTCTTTTAAGGTTTGAGGATTGGAGAGCAACATCACTGTCATTAGTTTTATAAGGTGTACTTTGGGTGGATTCATTAATCATGTTGCTAAGCCCATTACATTTAGAAGACTTCTCTTGTATCTTCACA
Source organism: Apodemus sylvaticus (assembly GCF_947179515.1). NCBI lineage: Eukaryota > Metazoa > Chordata > Mammalia > Rodentia > Muridae > Apodemus > Apodemus sylvaticus. The sequence continues at coordinate 162,431,371 of NC_067474.1, forward strand.
TGCTCTTGGACAATGCACTCTCTGTCTTGATCTAAGACCTTCCCATGTTTTCCACATATGACATGATTTTCTGAAAAAAGTGCAAATAGAGATGACAGGGATTACTGTCCTGGGGAGAAAGAGATTCAATAATGGGTGTTTGCTGACATTTCAGGCTAACTAGACCTTCTACAGAATTCACATTCTCTAGAGACTTTTTGCTTTTTTCATAATGATTACATGGATTCTCAGAAGATCCTCAATTCTGATCTACATCAACTGATGGGAAATGATAATACCATTCTAAATCTTATTTTTAAAATTGTACCTTGCAGAAGCCAGGCCAAAAAAGTGATTGATCAGGTTTTGAATTGTCACAAATTATATCTCTGAACAAAGTAATTCTGATTTTTGACTATGACTTGATTCACAGTGAAATTGTGCAGCTTTGGTCAGCTAAATATTCATGATATAGAATGAATCCTCTACAAACGCTTGTCTCAGCATTCAAGATGTTGGATAAAGATCATTCAGTATCAGCACTAAACAGAGACCATATGTCCAAATGTAAATAAATAAGGAAAATCAAAATTTTCCACACCAACAGTTCTGCATCCACTTATAAACTTGAGCATTATTTAAAAAATCATAAATAAGGAGATTGTCAGCTTCTCCAGGATCAATCATCTCTGTAGTCTTGGGACCTCCAGAAGGTCCGCAGTATGTAGGGCAACAAGCACAGTCACAAACACTGGGATTCCCAAGGATCCCATTGTTCTCAGGCCCCATCATCTCCCAAAGCCTTCGCTCCCCAAATTCCACTCCTCTTCAGTCAGTACCTTCTGCCTGCTCCAGCTTGACTGCTGCACTGAATGCACCACAGTCTAAAGGCCTGTAGGACATCCACTGCACACAGCGAAGGGCAACTGTTCTGCTTCACATAGGACAACAGACCCCATGGTCTGAAGACCTCCCAGGAAAACAACAACATGCAGGGCAACACTTTTGCTGCTCTTCCTAAAACCCAATAGTGTGAAAACATCCCGGGAAATCTGCTGCAACAAATCAACACCTTGCCTGCCCCTCTACAGATGCCATGGTCTGAAGGCCTCACTGGGTGCCTGCTATAGCAAGGACCACTGGAAGCAACCCAGGGAAACAAGAGGCAGACACCAGACAAAGACACCCAGATCAGCAATCACCAGGTAAAGCAAAATGATAAGAGGCAAGCACAAGACCATAAGCAATAAGAAAATCCATTAACATAATCTACTGTATAAACTAACTAAAAAAAAAAACCAAAAACACATGGTTATCTCATTAGGTGACTGAAAAATGTTTTACAGAATACAACACCCCTTCAATGTCAAAAGTATTGGAGAGATCAGAAATTCAAGGATCATACCTAAACATAATAAGAAATACACAGGAAGCCAACAGCCAAAAATAAAGTAAATGGAGTGATATTTCAAATAATCCACTAAGACCCAGGGACTAGACAAGGTTGGTCACTCTCATCCTATCTATTCAATATAGTACTTGAAGTTCTAGCTAGAGATATCCAGACAACAAAAGGAGATCAAGGTGATACAAATTGGCAACAAAGAAGTCAAAGTATCATTATTTGCAGATGATATGATAGTATACATGAGCAATCCCATAAATTCAACCAGAGATCTTCTATAGCTGAGAAACAACTTCAGCAAGGTTGCTGGATATAAAAATAAGTCAAAGTGGAAACAAAGAGAACCATAAAAAGAATCGAGTCCAGGAGCTGGTTCTTTGAGAAAATCAACAAGATAGATAAACCCTTAGTCAGACTGACCAAAGGACACAGAAAAAGTATCCAAATTAACAAAATTAGAAATGAAAAGGGAGATATTACAACAGAAACTGAGGAAATCCAAAAAATCATTAGATCATAAAATTAAGTCAAATAAATCAATAGCCTTCCTTTATAAGAATGAAAACAGGCTGAGAAAGAAAATAGAGAAACAAGACCCTTCAATGTAGTCACAAATGATAAAAAATTCCTTGGTGTGCCTCTAACCAAACAAGTGAATGATCTGTATGACAGGAATATTAAGTCTTTTAAGAAAGAAATAGAAGAATCCCTCAGAAAATGGAGAAATATCCCATGGACATGGATTGGAACCATTAACACAGTAAAAATGGCCATCCTACCAAAAGTAATCCCCATTAAAATTTAAAATACAATTCTTCAAAGTTGTGGAAAAAGCAATTCTCAAATTCATCTGGAAAAATAAAAAAACCCAGAATAGTTAAAAACGAAACAAAACAAAACAAAAAAACCCACATTCTTAATAATAAGCAATCAACATTTCTGAACTCAAGATATACTACAAAGCAGTAGTGACAAAAACAGCATGGCATTGATATGGAGACAGAAACCTTGATGAATGGTATAGAGTTGACCACCCAGAAATAAACCACATACTTACGGACACTTATCTTTGAGAAAGAACCAAAAAATACATAATGGAAAGAAGAAAACATCTTCAATTAATGGTGCTGATCTAACTGGAAGTCTGTATGTCGAAAAATGAATATATATATTCATATATATTCATATATATATATTCATATATATATATATATCAATGTGCACAAAGCTCAAGTTCAAGTGGATAAAGGACCTCAACATAAAAAAAGATACAATCAATGAAAAAAAAATCAATTCTTCATAGATCTAGAAAGAGCAATTCTCAAATTTAACTGAAATAACAAAAAACTCAGGATAGTAAAAACTATTCTCCACAACAAAAGATCTTCTGGGGGATTCACTATCCCTGACCTCAAGCTCTACTAAAAAGCAAAAGTGATAAAAATTCTCTGGTATTGGAAGATCAGTGGAATAGAATTGAAGACCCAGAAAAGAACAGACACACGTACAGTCATTTGATATTTGAAAAAGGAGCTAAAAACATTCAGTGGGAAAAAAAGATAGCATTTTTAACAAATGGTGCTGGATCACCTGGAGGTCTGCATGCAGAAAAATGCAAGTTGACACATTCTTATCTCTATACACAAAGCTCAAGTCCAAGTGGATCAAGGATCTACACATAAAACCAGACACACTGAGGCTTATAGAGGAGAAAGTGTGGACAAACCTTGAACATATGGGCACAGGGGAAAAGTTCCTGAACAGAACACCAATGGCTTATGCTCTAAGAACAAGAATCGACAAATGGGACTTCAAAAAATTACAAAGCTTCTGTAAGTCAAAGGACATGTTCAATAGGACAAAACGGCAACCAACAAATTGGGAAAAGATCTTTACTAACTCTACATCTAATAGAGGGCTAATATCCAATGTATACAAAGAACTCAAGAAGTTAGTATCCAGAGAATCAAATAACCCTATGAAAAAAATGGGATACAGTGCTAAACAGGGAATTCTCAACTGAGGAAATGCTAATGGCTCTAAAGCACCTGAAGAAATGTTTAGCATCCTTAGTTATCAGGGAAATGCAAATCAAGACAACACTGAGATTCCACCTTACACTGATCAGAATACCTAAGATGAAAAACTCAAAGCCAGGCGGTGGTGGTGCACACCTGTAATCCCAGCACTCTGGGAGGCCGAGGCAGGTGGATTTCTGAGTTTGAGGCCAGCCTGGTCTACAGAGTGATTACCATGACAGCCAGGGCTATACAGAGAAACCCCGTCTCAAAAAAAAAAAAAAAAAAAAAAAAAAAAAAAAAACCAAATCCAAAAAAAAAAGAAAGAAAAACTCATGGGATAGCAGATGGGATTGCAAATCAGTTTGGCAATTCCTCAGAAAATTAGACATAGTACTACCTGCAGACCTAGCTATAGCACTCCTGGGCATGTACCCAGAAAGTGCTCCTACATGTAATAAGGACACATGCTCCACTATGTTCATAGCTGCCTTATTTATAATAGCCAGAAGCAGGAAAGAACCCAGATGTCCCTCAACAGAGGAATGGATACAGAAACTGTGGTACATATACACAATGGAGTACTATTCAGCTATTAAAAACAATGAATTCATGAAATTCTTAGGCAAATGGATGGAACTAGAAAGTGTCATCCTGAGCAAGTGAACCCAGTCACAAAAGAGCACAAATGGTTATGTACTCACTAATAAGCAGATGCTAGTCCAAAAGCTCAAAATAAACAAGTTACAATTCACCCACCACAGGAAGCTCAAGAAGAAGGAGGACTTAAGTGAGGATGCTTTGGTTCTTCTGAGAAAGGGAACATAATACTCACAGGAGCAATAAGGGAGACAATGTGTGGAGCAGAGACTGAAGTAAAGGCCACTCAGAGACTGCCCTACCTGGGGATTCATCCTATAAACAGTCACCAAACACGGTCAGTAGTATAAGAAGCCAAAAGGAGCATGCCATGGTTGTCTCTGGAGGGGCCCTGACAGAGCCCTACAAATACAGAGGCAGAAACTAGCAACCAACTATTGGACTGGGCGTGGGGTCCCCAATAGAGGATCTGGAGGGTGGTCCAGAGGAGCTGAAGGGGTTTATAGCACCATGGGAAGAACAATGACTTCGGCAACCCAGACGCACCAAGACACCCAGGGACGGAACCATCAACCAAGGGATACACATGGTTCCAGCCAAAAATATGGCAGAGGAAGGCCTTGTTGGGTATCAGTGGGAGGAGTGGTCCTTGGTCAGGTAAAGGCTCAATAGAGGCCCCAACAAAGGGAAACTGGGAGGGGGGGAGGGGGGAGTGTGTCAGGTGGAAGGGCATATATGAGGAGGCACTGGGTGGGCGGAGGGGGGTCCTTGGGGAGGGGGGAAATCAACAAGAAAACAATTTACATTTTACCATTCCAATGAAAATATAGACGATATTCAATAGAAAAAAAAGAAAATCACTGCTTTAGTAGTATAACCACTGGAGAGTCAACTCTGCTCCAATGATTACCTGTACACTCTCATTCAACGATCCTCAAACAAGAAATAAATCAAAGCAAAACAAAACCCCCAAGTGGCTATTAATTGAATGAATTCGGAAGGTAATAAAAGAATATATGTGGTAATTGTGACAGAATGTATTTCATACATGCATCAATTTGTTAAAGATTACAAAGATCAGATGTGTGTGTCATTCTTATGTAGATATGAATGGACATTCTTTTGTTGTATGAAGTATTTCCATAGCTTACTCCATGAGTAAGTACATTAATGACAGTTAAAAAGAAATTCTTCTTCTCTACTCTCAGCTGTGAACAACCAATGTTACGATTTTTACAAGTGTGTGACCTTCACAGATGGTTTTTATGAATGAAAACATGAAAATTTTGTCCTATTTTACACTTCAGATTATTTAGTAGGCTTTCAAGTTTTAATCCATTCTCTTTGAAATGTCATGAAGCTAAACCTAGAAATATTTGTGCTTCTTTGAATGGAACTTGATGTAGTTCTTAGGTTGCTATTTTTTTGGTCTGCCTTTGTCTTTCTTCATATCTGTACACTCCACTATCATTATGCATCGTTGTCTCTATTTGTTGAAAATAGTTACTTACTTCTTAAACTTTTCTCCTTCTATCCAAGGTGAAGTTTACATACTGTGAGTTATAGAAATGTGCTTAATTATACCCAAATGCTTTGATAATAAAATCAATGTTAAGTCTAAAAACACAGTAAGTAATGATTTAATGTAATATTAAAAGCAAGATCCCCAGTTATTATGTGTGTAGAAGTATAATTCCTTGTTAAAAACATTTGATATTTTTTAATTCATAAGTTTCCATTTAAAGATAGATAAGAGGGATGGAAATATCTCAAAAAATATAGGAAGAAAATTCAAATAAAGATTCAGAAAATCAACAAGAAGTGTAGTCTTACCGACAAACAAAAGATTGTTGTAATTCTCCATCATCACATCCATGTACAATGCCCTTTGAGCAAAATTGAGACATTCCCATTCCTCCAGTGAGAAGTCCAGAGCCACATCCTTGAAGGTTAACAGGCCCTGTAATGGAAAACTAGTTATTTGCTCTGGACATAATTGCTTTCCTATATTAATAAAAGGCCCTGGTGAATATCCTTTCCCAATTTGATGGTTGCCGTTTTGTCCTTTTAACCATGTCCTTTGCCTTACAGAAACTGTAATTTTATGAGGTCCCATTTGTCAATTCTTCATCTTAGAGCATAAGCTATTGGTGATCTGTTCAGGAACTTTTCCCCTGTGCTCATGTCCTCTAGGGTCTTCCCCAGTTTCTTTTCTATTAGTTTCACTGTGTCTGGTTTTACATGGAGGTCCTTGATCCACTTGGAGTGAAGTTTAGTACATGGAGATAAGAATGGATCAATTCGCGTTCTTCTGCATGCTGAGCTCCAATTGAACCAGCACCATTGTTGAAAAGGCTATCTTTTCAACATCTGATAGAGGGCTAATATCCAATATATACAAAGAACTCAATAAGTTAGACCCCAGGGAAACAAATAACCCTATTAAAAAATGGGGGTACAGATCTAAACAAAGAATTTTCACCTGAAGAAATTCGGATGGCTGAGAGGCACCTTAAGAAGTGTTCAACATCATTAGTCATTAGGGAAATGCAAACCAAAACAACCCTGAGATTTCACCTTACACCAGTCAGAATGGCTAAGGTCAAAAATTCAGGAGACAGCAGGTGTTGGCGAGGATGTGGAGAAAGAGTAACACTCCTCCACTGCTGGTGGGGTTGTAAAATGGTACAACCACTTTGGAAATCAGTCTGGCGGTTCCTCAGAAAACTGGACATGACACTTCCAGAGGACCCTGCTATACCTCTCCTGGGCATATACCTAAAGGATTCCCCTGCATGCAATAAAGACACATGCTCCATTATGTTCATAGCAGCCTTATTTATAATAGCCAGAAACTGGAAAGAACCCAGATGCCCCTCAAAGGAGGAATGGATACAGAAAATGTGGTATATTTACACAATGGAATACTACTCAGCAATTAGAAACAATGAATTCACAACATTTCTAGGCAAATGGTTTGCTCTGGAAAATATCATTCTAAGTGAGGTAACCCAGTCACAAAAGAATACACATGGAATGCAATCCCTGATAAGTGGATATTAATTAGCCCAGAAGACCTGAATACCCAAGGCACAAATCGCATAACAGATGACTCCCATGAAGTAGTTTGGAGAAGGTCCTGATCCTGGAAAGGATTGATCTAGCATTGGAGGGGAATATAAAGACAGAGAAAAAAAGGAGGGAGGTCATTGGAGAATGGATAGAGAGAAGAAGGTTTATGGGACATATGGGGAGGGGGGATCTAGGAAAGGGGAAATCATTTGGAATGTAAACAAAGAATATAGAAAATAAAAATATTTTTTAAAAAAAGGCCCTAAAGAATAGAATATATTTTCTGATACAGATGAGGAAAGTAAAATATTAAAGGACAAATGTTTTCTCAAAGTTTCATAGAAATGTGACTAACATTATGAATTGCTGCTCCTCTATAGGCAATCTATAGAATGACTTACTATAATGCTCTCATTTATGAAGGCTCACCATTTCATTAATTTTCTGTGTTTTTCTGAGACCTTAGAAGCAAATGAAATATTTCCCACAAGAACTACGTTAGAAAATTTTGTGTGCAGATAGGATTATCGTTTTAAGTCCCCTATTATGAAATTTGTATTCCAGCAATATCATGGCACTACATATTGGATTTTTAAACTTAGTTCTTTAAAAGCCAGTGATCTCTGCTGGAACACCAGGGCCAGGAGGACTATATAGCACATATGCATAATTTCAGGCAAATGTAACCAACATTGTGCAAAAAAGTTGCTTACTCTAATAAAATACACTTTCTAAAATAGTCATAGACTTCCTTCTGTTTATATCTCTCTGTGAATGCATGATATAATCACCTCAAAAGCAGCAAAACTTTATAGAATATACTAGGTACATTTGATATCTAGATGTAGAAATGTACTTTTATGAAATAAGCATTAATATCAAAGACAACCCTAGTATCATCACAGATGGTCAAGTCATGATAAGGAAAAATATGCTTTCAATTCTACAAAGTCCACCTTGCTCAAATATGGTAACTAGTTCAATCGTGGACGAAGCTGTATCTCACATGACTGTATTGTAACATACTAAATGTTACCATTTCTTTTTTATTTTTAGATAGAAAAGGACTGCAATGTCAGGACATACATTAACATTTCAACTGACACATAGAATCTAATAGTTAGGGAAATTATTATATGAAAGTATATTCACAACTAGGAAATAGAAAAACCACTATTAGAGAGCATCAAATTATTTAAAGTTATAAGAAAGCTGGCACAAGCAATACAAATAATTAGTATTTCATAAATTCCATATGGTTTTTCATAAAAGAATACTTAGGTTTCTATGGGTAAATAAATTGTATATGTCACAATTCATTTCAATGAAGTAGAATAATTTCTTAATCAAATCTTTGAAATAGAGGGAGAATTATTCTAACACTTCATAAACATGGAATACATTATTCACCATAAGACTGACTTAATGGAAATTTTTTTTTTTTTTATATTTTTTTTTATTCGATATAATTTATTTACATTTCAAATGATTTCCCCTTTTCTAGCCCCCCCACTCCCCGAAAGTCCCGCAAGCCCCCTTCTCTTCCCCTGTCCTCCCACCCACCCCTTCCCACTTCCCCGTTCTGGTTTTGCTGAATACTGTTTCACTGAGTCTTTCCAGAACCAGGGGCCACTCCTCCTTTCTTCTTGTACCTCATTTGATGTGTGGATTATGTTTTGGGTATTCCAGTTTTCTAGGTTAATATCCACTTATTAGTGAGTGCATACCATGATTCACCTTTTGAGTCTGGGTTACCTCACTTAGTATGATATTCTCTAGATCCATCCATTTGCCTAAGAATTTCATGAATTCATTGTTTCTAATGGCTGAATAGTACTCCATTGTGTAGATATACCACATTTTTTGCATCCACTCTTCTGTTGAGGGATACCTGGGTTCTTTCCAGCATCTGGCAATTACAAATAGGGCTGCTATGAACATAGTAGAACATGTATCCTTATTACATGGTGGGGAGTCTTCTGGGTATATGCCCAGGAGTGGTATAGCAGGATCTTCTGGAAGTAAGGTGCCCAGTTTTCGGAGGAACCGCCAGACTGATTTCCAGAGTGGTTGTACCAATTTGCAACCCCACCAGCAGTGGAGGAGTGTTCCTCTTTCTCCACACCCTCTCCAACACCTGCTGTCTCCTGAATTTTTAATCTTAGCCATTCTGACTGGTGTAAGATGAAATCTTAGGGTTGTTTTGATTTGCATTTCCCTAATGACTAATGAAGTTGAGCATTTTTTAAGATGCTTCTCCGCCATCCGAAGTTCTTCAGGTGAGAATTCTTTGTTTAACTCTGTACCCCATTTTTTAATAGGGTTGTTTGGTTTTCTGGAGTCTAACTTCTTGAGTTCTTTATATATATTGGATATTAGCCCTCTATCTGATGTAGGATTGGTGAAGATCTTTTCCCAATTTGTTGGTTGCCGATCTGTCCTCTTGATGGTGTCCTTTGCCTTACAGAAACTTTGTAATTTTATGAGATCCCATTTGTCAATTCTTGCTCTTAGAGCATACGCTATTGGTGTTCTGTTCAGAAACTTTCTCCCTGTACCGATGTCCTCAAGGGTCTTCCCCAGTTTTTTTTCTATTAGCTTCAGAGTGTCTGGCTTTATGTGGAGGTCCTTGATCCATTTGGATTTGAGCTTAGTACAAGGAGACAAGGATGGATCAATTCGCATTCTTCTGCATGCTGACCTCCAGTTGAACCAGCACCATTTGTTGAAAAGGCTATCTTTTTTCCATTGGATGTTTTCAGCCTCTTTGTCGAGGATCAAGTGGCCATAGGTGTGTGGGTTCATTTCTGGATCTTCAATCCTGTTCCATTGATCCTCCTGTCTGTCACTGTACCAATACCATGCAGTTTTTAACACTATTGCTCTGTAGTATTGCTTGAGGTCAGGGATACTGATTCCCCCAGATTTCCTTTTGTTGCTGAGAATAGTTTTAGCTATCCTGGGTTTTTTTGTTGTTCCAGATGAATTTGATAATTGCTCTTTCTAGCTCTGTGAAGAATTGAGTTGGGATTTTGATGGGTATTGCATTGAATCTGTATAGTGCTTTAGGCAAAATGGCCATTTTAACTATATTGATTCTGCCGATCCATGAGCATGGGAGGTTTTCCCATTTTTTGAGGTCTTCTTCCATTTCCTTCTTCAGAGTCTTGAAGTTCTTGTCATACAGATCTTTCACATGTTTGGTAAGAGTCACCCCAAGATACTTTATACTGTTTGTGGCTATTGTGAAGGGGGTCATTTCCCTAATTTCTTTCTCAGCCTGCTTATCCTTTGAGTATAGGAAGGCCACTGATTTGCTTGAGTTGACTTTATAACCTGCCACTTTGCTGAAGTTGTTTATCAGCTGTAGGAGCTCTCTAGTGGAGTTCTTTGGGTCACTTAGGTAGACGATCATGTCGTCTGCAAATAATGATAGTTTGACTTCTTCCTTTCCAATTTGTATCCCTTTGACCTCCTTATGTTGTCGAATTGCCCGAGCTAGTACCTCAAGTACAATATTGAAAAGATAAGGAGAAAGGGGGCAGCCTTGTCTGGTCCCTGATTTCAGTGGGATTGCTTCAAGTTTCTCTCCATTTAGTTTGATGCTGGCTACCGGTTTGCTGTATATTGCTTTTACTATGTTTAGGTATGGGCCTTGAATTCCTGTTCTCTCCAAGACTTTAAGCATGAAGGGATGCTGAATTTTGTCAAATGCTTTTTCAGCATCCAATGAAATGACCATGTGGTTTTGTTCTTTGAGTTTGTTTATGTAGTGGATTGTATTGATGGATTTCCGTATATTGAACCAACCCTGCATTCCTGGGATAAAGCCTACTTGATCATGGTGGATGATCGTTTTGATGTGTTCTTGGATTCGGTTGGCAAGAATTTTATTGAGTATTTTTGCATCGATGTTCATAAGGGAAATTGGTCTGAAGTTCTCTTTCTTTGTTGGATCTTTGTGTGGCTTTGGTATCAGCGTAATTGTGGCTTCGTAGAAGGAATTGGGTAGTGTTCCTTCTGTTTCTATTTTGTGGAATAGTTTGAAGAGTATTGGTGTTAACTCTTCTTTGAAGGTCTGGTAGAATTCTGCACTGAAGCCATCTGGTCCTGTGCTTTTTTTGGTTGGAAGACTTTCTATGACTCCTTCTATTTCTTTAGGCATTATGGGACTGTTTAGATGGTCTAGTTGGTCCTGATTTAATTTTGGTATTTGGTATCTGTCAAGGAAATTGTCCATTTCCTCCAGATTCTCCAGTTGTGTTGAGTATAGGCTCTTGTAGTAGGATCTGATGATTTTTTGGATTTCCTCAGTTTCCGTTGTTATATCTCCCTTTTCATTTCTAAGTTTGTTAATTTGGATACTTTCTCTGTGCCCTTTGGTCATTCTGGCTAAGGGTTTATCTATCTTGTTGATTTTCTCAAAGAACCAGCTCCTGGTATTGTTGATTTTTTGTATGGTTCTCTTTGTTTCTACTTGATTGATTTCGGCCCTGAGTTTGATGATTTCCTGCCTTCTACTCCTCCTGGGCGAAATAGCTTCTTTTTGTTCTAAGGCTTTCAGGTGTGTCATTAAGCTGGTAATGTATGCTCTCTCCATTTTCTTTTTGGAGGCACTCAGGGCTATGAGTTTTCCTCTTAGCACTGCTTTCATTGTGTCCCATAGATTTGGGTATGTTGTGTTTTCATTTTCATTGTGTTCTAAAAAGTCTTTAATTTCTTTCTTTATTTCTTCCTTGACCAAGGTATCATTGAGTAAAGTATTGTTCAGTTTCCACGTGTATGTGGGCTTTCTGTTGTTTCTGTTGCTATTGAAGACCACTTTTACTCCATAGTGATCAGATAGGAGGCATGGGATTAGTTCGATCTTCTTATATTTGTTGAGGTCTGTCTTGTGACCAATTATATGGTCGATTTTGGAGAAGGTACCATGAGGTGCTGAGAAAAAGGTATATTCTTTTGTTTTAGGATAGAATGTTCTATATATATCTGTTAAATCTAATTGGTCCAAAGCTTCAATTAGTTTCATTGTGTCCCTGTTTAGTTTCTGTTTTCCTGATCGGTCCATTGAGGAAAGTGCAGTGTTGAAGTCACCCACAATTATTGTGTTAGGTGCAATGTGTGCTTTTAGTTTTAATAAAGTTTCTTTTACAAAAGAGGGTGCCCTTACATTTGGGGCATAGATGTTCAGGATTGTCAGTTCTTCTTTTTGTATTTTTCCTTTGACCAGCAAGAAGTGTCCCTCAGGGTCTCTTTTGATGACTTTGGGTTGAAAGTCAATTTTATCTGATATTAAAATGGCTACTCCAGCTTGTTTCCTGAGACCATTTGCTTGTAAAATTGTCTTCCAGCCTTTTACTCTAAGGTAGTGTTTGTCTTTGACCCTGAGGTGTGTTTCCTGTAAGCAGCAAAATGTAGGGTCCTGTTTACATATCCATTCAGTTAGTCTGTGTCTTTTTATTGGGGCATTAAGTCCATTGATGTTAAGAGATATTAAGGAATAGTGATTGTTACTTCCTATCATTTTTGACGTTATTTTTTAAATTTGAATGCTTAACTTCTTTTGGGTTTGATGAAAGGTTACTATCTTGCTTTTTCCAGGGTGAAGTTTCCCTCCTTGTATTGGTGTTGTCCTCCTATTATCCTTTTTAGGGCCGGGTTTGTGGATAGATATTGGGTAAACTTGGTTTTGTCATGAAATATCTTAGTTTCTCCATCTATGGTGATTGAGAGTTTTGCTGGATATAGTAGTTTTGGTTGGCATTTGTGTTCTCTTAGAGTCTGCATGAGATCTGCCCAGGACCTTCTAGCCTTCATAGTCTCAGGTGAAAAGTCTGCTGTGATTCTGATAGGTCTTCCTTTATATGTTACTTGGCCTTTTTCTCTTACTGCCTTTAGTATTCTTTCTTTGTTTAGAACATTTGGTGTTTTGATTATTATGTGACGGGAAGTATTTCTGTTCTGGTCCAGTCTGTTTGGAGTTCTGTAGGCTTCTTGTATATTCATGGGCATCTCTCTCTTTAGGTTAGGGAAGTTTTCTTCCATAATTTTATTGAAGATATTTGCTGGCCCTTTAAGTTGTAAATCTTCACTCTCCTCTATGCCTATAATCCTTAGGTTTGGTCTTCTCATTGTGTCCTGGATTTCCTGGATATTTTGGGTTACAAGCTTTTTGCATTTTGCATTTTCTTTAACTGTTGAGTCCATGGTTTCTATGGAATCTTCAGCATCTGAGATTCTTTCTTCTATCTCTTGTATTCTGTTGTTGATATTTGTATCTCTGTCCCCTGATTTCTTCCCAAGGCTTTCTATCTCCAAAGTTGTCTCCCTTTGAGTTTTCTTAGTTGTTTCTACTTCTGATTTTAGATCCTGGATGGTTTTGCTTAGCTCCTTCACTTGCATGTTTGTGTTTTCCTGTAATTCTTTAAGAGATTTTTGTGTTTTCTCTTTCATGAGCTCAGCCTGTTGACCAAAGTTCTCCTGTATTTCTTTAAGAGATTTTTGTGTTTCGTCTTTCATGACCTCAGCCTGTTGAGCAAAGTTCTCCTGTATTTCTTTAAGTGTTTTTTGCATTTCCTCCTTGTTGGCTTTTGTATTCTCCTGGATTTCTTTCAATGATTTTTGTGTTTCCCTTGCAAGGGCTTCTACCTTTTGATCCATTGTCTCCTGAATTTCTTTATGTATGACCTTCATGTGTTCCTGTACCAGCATCATGACCAGTGATTTTAAATCCAAATCTTGTTTTACTGGTGTGATGGGGTATCCAGGACATGTTGGTAGAGGAGAATTGGGTTCAGATGTTGCCATATTGCCTTGATTTCTGTTAGTGACGTTCCTGCGTTTGCCTTTTGCCATCTAGATCTCACTGGTGTTAGTTTATCTTGTCAGTGCTGGACTCACCAGTGCAAGCTGCCCCTTCCCAGTTGGCCTCTGGTGCACAGCTTACCTCCTGCACTGCTTGTAGACAGTGTGCTGCTGCCCAGGCTGTTCAGATCCCAAAGCAGGCACCCGAAGGCTCCCGCTGGGGCCCGCTGGATTCACTGGAGCACACTGACTTCTCCCAGCTGGCCTTGGAGATGTAATGCTGCCGCCCAGACTGATCTGGATCCGGAAGCGGAGAGAGTAGAGCTAAGGGCTTCTGCCTGAGGCCTTGCCCCAGATTGTGTCTGTGGAGCAGATGGAGCCCGTGTGCACTCCCAGGGAGTGCCGACGGTGTATGCTACTGTGACCTCCCCTGAGTTCCGCTCACTCCGCTGGGCAGCCGATCTGCCAACCGGGCTATCGCACACAAGGTTAGCCTGGCCGCCCAGTCCCTGAGTCCAGGCAAAAGCCTGGGAGGCCAAGGTCCGAGCAAAGTTCCCCTACGGCTTTGACTGTTAATTGGGTTTGCCAGGTGACTAGGATGGCGGGCGTGTGCGCCCGCGCTCCCTGAAAGCGCCGGGAGAGTCTGCTTTGCTAACAATCACCTGGGCGGGTTGACTCACAGATGGCCCACCAAGCCGCCCAGTTCTTGGGGTCAGTCCTGTGCCTTTTGGGGCCTGGACCCCCGCTTTGTTAGCCTTAGGCTATGCCTGTTACAGGTCTGCCCGCCTGAGCTCTCTGTCGTCCTGCAGGCAAAATGGCGGCGGCGCGCTCGCAGGCCTGGGCAAAAAACCTCCTGGTTGGGTTGGCACCCCGATGGCCCCCCGACCCGCCCAGGGCCTGGGTGCAGGCCAACGCCCGTCGGGCTCAGACCACCGCGGTGTTGGCCTCGGATTATGTTTGTGTACCTCAGTCTGTCCGATTCCTGGAGTACGGAACCAAGATGGATCCTCCTCTCCTGACTGGTGGGAGGCCGAGTTCTGAAGTGGCCTCCGTGCAGGAAAGGCGCCGCACAACTGCAGCTGCTTGCTGTCCGGCTGGTCAGCGAAGGTCAGTGGTCGTGGGCGCAGGGCCTAACTGGTCCCTGTGACGCCTTGGTTCCACTGCTGATGGCCCTTCAGCTGGAGCAGCCACTGCTGCCGCTGCTGCCGCCGCCGCCGCCGCCGCCGCCGATAATGGAAATTTTTAATTGTGCAATTTTATCATTACTTTCTTTCTTTGGTATATAACCTTATTTGTGTATCATAATAGTAGCTTTCATAGATAACTATTACCTTTAATTCTTCCTTCGTGCTGGGCAGTGGTGGTGCGCGCCTTTCATTCCAGCACTTGGGAGGCAGAGATAGGTGGATTTCTGAGTCCGAGGCCAGCCTGGTCTACAGAGTGAGTTCTAGGACAGGCAGGGCTACACAGAGAAACCCTGTCTCAAAAAAAGAAATCTTACTTTGTTTTTAAAAAACAATAACACACATGTCCATTACAAATGGGCATAAGAAATATAAACCAGGGGTAGGAAAAACTGACTAAGAGTTAAAAACTCTTGCTGTGACTTCAGTCTCAAGGGTTTGGTACAGAATCCAGGGATCTATGGACATAATGTATCATTCAGTGTATGTAAAAGCATGCAGATGAACAATTATATACTTAAGAAATATTGTAAAGCAAAATGAAAGCATCAACAAAATCCCTTCAGTTTTTCCGTATGGAACACATTATTATAAGGGAAAAGGAAAAAGAATAGATGAACCAGGCTTCCTTCTAAAGAAGAGAAGAGCCTATGCCGGGCTGTGGTGGCACAGGCCTGTAATCCCAGCACTCTAGGAGGCAGAGGCAGGCAGACTTCGGAGTTCAAGGCCATCCTGGTCTACAGAGTGAGCTCCAGGACAGCCAGGACTACACAGAGAAACCCTGTCTTAGACAAAAACAAATCCAAACAAACAAACAAACAAAAAAGGGAGCCTGCCCTGTAGCCCCACCCCAGCCCTATATAGGGACCATATAGTCCTGTCTGCAGGCCAGGAGGAGGGCCTCATATAACCCATGATGACGCTTAAGTTCCCTGCATTGCTGAGGATGACATTCACCTTGTGCTTCTCCTGCTGCTGCCCCCCTAGAGTGGGTGGATCTATGACTGGCTTTATAAGAGCTTTTGATATGTAGGCAAAACAAGGTTATCTCATTGTTCTATAGGAGTTTCTGATCTTGTGCTTCACAGAAGACCTATTAACAATATGTGAAATATATATGTATACAAATTGACAAAAAAAAAAAAAAAGAATAGAAGAGAAAAAATTGGAAAAAAAGAATAACCAAGCAAATGGTCCCAAGAAACAATCTGGAGTAGCCATTTCAATATTGAATAAAATTGACATTCAATCAAAAGTTATCGAAAAAGAGGAGGAATGACAACACTTCATACTCATCAATGGAAAAACCTACCAAGATGAACTCAAAATTCTGAACATCTATATCCCAAATGCAAGGGCAACCACATCTGTAAAAGAAACTCTAGTAAATCTCAAAGCACACATTGAACCTGATATAATACGAGTAGGAGACTTCAGTACAACACTCTCACCAATGAACAGACCATGGAAACAAATTGAACAGAGACACAGTGAAATTAACATAATGTGTGAACCAAATGGAATTAACAGATATTTATAGAACATTTCATACTTATACACACACACACACACACACACACACACACACATTCTTCTCAGCACCTCATGGTACATTCTCCAAAATTGAACATATTATAAACACAAAACTAGTGGTAACTGATACGGAAAAATTGAAATAATCCCATGCATCCTATCACATCATCATGGACTAAGAATAACAACAGAACAACAGAAAGCTCACCTACACATGGAAGGTTAAAAACTCTCTACTCAATAATAACTTGGTCAGGGAAGAAATACAGAAAGAAATTAAATACTTTTTAGAATTTAACAAAAATGAAGGAACAACATATCCAAACATATTGGATACAATAAAAACATTGCTAAAAGGAAACTCATAGCTCTGAGTGCCTCCCTAAAGAAATTGGAGAGATCAGACACCAGCAGCTTAACAGCATATGTGAAGGCTCTAGGACAAAGAAGCAAACACACCCATGAGGAATAGAAGGCAGGAAACAAATGCAGAGACGAAATTAACCAAGTAGAAACAAAGAAAACTATACAAGTAATCAATAAACCAGTAGCTCGTCCTTTGAGAAAATCAACAAGAAAGATAAACCCTTAGCCAGAGGGCATAGAGACAGTAACCAAATTAACAAAATCAGAAAAGGGATACATAACAATAGAAACCAAGGAAATTAAAAAAAAAAAAAAACCATGAGATCCTATAACAAAAGTCTATATTTAACAAACTGGAAATTTAGATGAAATAATGATTTTTTAGACAGATAACAGGTACCAATGTTAAATCAGGATCAGATAAACAATCTAAACAGTCCCATAACACCAAAAGAAATAAAAGTAATCATTAAAAGCCTCCCAACTAAAATAAAGCCCAAGCTCAGATGGGTTTAGTGCAGAATTCTATCAGACCTTTAAAGAAGACCTAATACCAATAGTTTTCAAATTCATCCACAAAATAGAATCAGAAGGAACACTATTTAATTCATTCTAAGAATCCACAGTTACACTGATACTTAAATTAATCAAAGACCCAACAAGGAAAGAGAACTACAGACTAATTTTCATTACGAATATCACTGCAAAAATACTCGCTAAAATTCTAGCAAACTGACTCCAGAACAAATTAAAATTATCTTTCACCAAGAATAAGCAAGCTTTATCCAGGGATGCATGGATAGTTTGATATACAGAAATCCATCAACATGATACAGTGTATCAAAAACTCCAAGAAAAAAATTAAATGATCATCTCATTAGATGCTTAAAATGGCTTTAACAAAATACAACACCCCTACTTGTTATAAAAGATAAGTAATTCAATGCTCGTAATAAAACATATTAAAAGCCTGCGTATGGTCTGTCTATCTATTCATCATAGTACTTGAAGTTCTAGTCAGAGGAATTAGACTACAAAAGGATGCCAAAGTAATGCAGATAGGAATGGATTGAAAATGATCATCTCATTAGATGCTTAAAATGGTTTTAACAAAATACACCCCCCCTACTTGCTATAAAAGATAAGTAATTCAATGCTAAGTAATTCATAATAAAACATAGAAAAAGAAATATACAGCAAACCAATAGTCAACGTCAAACTAAATGGAGAAAAACTTGAAGCACTCAACCAAAATCAGCAACTAGACAAGGCTGCACATGGTCTGTCTATCTATTCAACATAGTACTTGAAGTTCTAGCCAGAGGAATTAGACTACAAAAGGATGCCAAAGTGATGCAGATTGGAATGGAAGAAGTCAAGACATCACTATTTGCAGATGATATGATAGTATACATAAGTTACCCCCAAATTTCCAAAATTCCACCAAAGAATTCATTGAGCTGGTAAGGAAACATGGCAATGTTACCAAAATCAACACAACACTCATTAAAATTCAACACAATTTTTCACAGATATAGAGCAATTCCCAATTTGATCTGGAAAAACAACAACAACAACAACAACAAAAACCAGTATAGCAAAAACTATTCTCAATAATATGAGAATTTCAGTTGCAATTAACATCTCTGACCTCAAGCTCTACTACAAAGCAATAGTGATAAAAATCACATAGTATTGGTACAGAGACAGGCAGGCAGGCAGGACAATGGAATATAATTGAAGACCCAGAAATAAACCAAAAGAGAACGGGAAATAACCCATTGAGAACTTGCCATAGAGCACCACACAGGGCAGTATCTCTCTTGAGACAAATAAATCTCAGGTGTAAACACACCCATGATCATTGTGTCACATAAAATTCCAAATACACACGCACAAGTGCACGCACACATGTACACACACACAGTCCACAGAACTCAAAAAGGTCAACAACCTGAAGGACCCAAGTGAGGACCCCTCAGTCCCACTTGGGAGAGACAAGAAAGCCTTCACAAGTGGGGAGGGAGGGACCTCGGATGGAAAGGGGCGGGGGGGGGGCAGTGAATGTGCAAGAGGAGGATCTGGTATAGGGTGAGGAAAAAGACAGAAGCCCCGAGGCCAATAGAAAAAAAAAAGCAAAAAAGCAACCTCAAGAAGTAGGAGGTTAGGGAGACCGTCCAGAATGCACCAGAGACTCAGGAGGTGAGAGAATCTTAGGACGTCAAATGAAATGTTCAACAGTTGGGAGAGGGAACATATAGATCCCACCTCCAACCTGAAAGACAGGCCATCAAGTGAGGGAGGGGACTGCCATCCCACAGTCAAAACTCTTACCCATATTTTTTCCTGTCTGAAAGAAATGCATGGATGGGACTGGAGAGGAACCTGAGGAAAACAAGGTCCAGCCACAGGCCAAAAGTGGGTTCCAGTTCTAGGAGAGGTCCCAAGGCCTGACACTATTACTGAGGCAATGGAGCACTCACAAAAAGGGACATATCATGACTGCATTCCAGAAGACCCTAGAAGCAGCTGAAAGTGTCAAATGCAGATATTTGCACCCAGCCAATGGACAGAAGCTGCTGGCCTATGTAGTTGAATTATGGAAGGGCTGGATGAAGCTGAGGAGCAGGGCAATCCTGTAGGAGGACAGGCAGTCTCAATTAACCTGGACCCCTGAGATCTCAAACACTCTGCCACCAAACTAGCAGCATGCACCAGCTGATATGAGGCTCCTAACTCATATAAAACAGAGGACTACTGGATCTGGGTTCAGGCAGCCAAGGTGCACCTAACCCTCAAGAGACTAAAGGCTCTAGGGAGTTTAATAGTCTGATTGAATGGGAGCTGGGGGTGGAAAGGAGGTTTGGGATGTAGAATAGTCATGGGGGGATGGGGAGGTGAGGGAGAATAAAATCTGGAGCAGAATAAATAAATATATAAATGAAAAAAATGTTATAAAATTTAAAAAAAAGTAATGCAATCTGCATCTGCTTACAAACACAACAGTGTTATAGCAAAAGAAAGACACATATTCCTGTCATCTTCTATGCATCCAGGATGTTAATGCTTTTACGATTAGGATTCCAGACAGTCGGCTCCTATAATTTTATACTTCTAAAAATTGTTCTCTTCCATATATTCCTCAGTGTCATCAGTCTCCACATATTTCCATATCCACATCACAAGCTTTTGTTTGGAACCCAGACCATAACTGAAATGCTATTTATGTGACACATGTGACTTTCCTTCCACATTAATATAATAGACAACTTCATCTAATGTAGAAATTAGCCATCAATAGCGTTAAGAATCATTTACTCCAGGTGGTGGTGGCATACGCCTGTAATCCCAGCACTCTGGGAGGCAGAGGCAGGAGTATTTCTGAGTTCAAGGCCAGTCTGGTCTACAGAGTGAGTTCCTGGACAGCCAGGGCTATACAGAGAAACCCTGCCTCAAAAAAACCAAATCCAAAAAACCAAAAAACCAAAAAAAAAAAAAAAATCATTTACAATAGATTCTCTTTCAGACCTGCAGGTCTTCAGTCCATGGAAATTATATTTCCTCACAGTACAAAATCTAGCGAAAATATAATGGAGTAATATATGTGAAATTCCTAAACATTAAATTTCCATTATCCCAAAAGAAAATGAAGATAATAGAAAAATAAGACCTTTAGTTAACATCACCACATGTAGATGCTAAAACTTTTGAATAGTTTGAATGATAGAGAGATTTCTTAAAAAAACGTGGACAGCACACTGACCTGTGAAGTGTTTACCAGAGAAGCACTCATTCTTTTTGTTGTTCTTCTCCCGGGTTCAAATATTGGACCTCTCCTTGAAATTTCACAACAGGGTTTGAAAAACACAAAGGTGAAATTAATACAACTACAGTATGAACAATGCTAAACCACATAAAAATACATTAAAAGCAAAATAGTACCAGGAATCTTGTCAACATTTCTACATACATGAGAGCACGTAATGACATATTTAGTGTGGAAAGGAATATGAGTATAATCTGAGGCCTATTTCTAACATCAGCAGACACAAGGCAAAAAATGAGAGCACATGCATACCTGCCATGAGACATTATTACTCAGAGTTATTTGTGAGAAATTATCTTCCTGAGCCTAGGCTCAAGCACACTGGGCTAGTGGCTACCATGATGGATGCTTAGAATTGAATTGTATTTCATGTATTTCACACTAGAATACATAAGATATCTGATAATACTCTTACTAAGCCATAGAAAAATAATGAGACAATACGATTTGGTTTTATACATTCCTAAAGAATAGTCAGAGAAATCAGAAGACCATTCAGTGTCTAAAATAATCTTGGATGTGCTGGTTTAGTCTACAAACTGCTATAAACAGTGCTGTAGGCAGATGGGTGTTAGGAGTCCGTAATGGCTCTCCCTAGATGTTGACCCTTGTGCTGTAATACCAAACTATCTGACAATGTGTAACTACCAGTGTAGCAGTGACAAGTTGGTAACTGACATACTGCTATATGGAGAAATACTGGAAATGCACTTCAATTGTTGCTGCTTTCAGCCTAAGTCAGACAAACATAGTCTGTGAAGGGAAACAGCCGATTTAGAGAGTTCTGAGTAAAAACCCAGCAGTGGAGGAAAAGGCAAGGCTCTAAAAGGAGGAGGAAGTGGAGTTATGGGAACCCATACTGCCATTTACTATGGAATATGGAATTATGAACATATGACAGCATGGATACCCACCCAAAACCTGCCTCAGAACATACATGACACACACAGGTACGATGAAAACATAAATAACAAGATAACAAGGGATGGGACTGAGAATGAGGCGATGGTAACTGTGCAATCACTCTGGGGCACTTCATGTGCAATGGTCACTCACCTATAATTGCAAGTACTAGGAGATTTAGACAGCACAGATTAAAATAATTTTTAGGAGATTTGTAATATCTGCAACAGCAAATTAATGAGGTAAGGCAAATACTCTATCAGAATGTTTCTCTGTAAACATTCTAACATTAGTATGCATGAAAAAAACGAAGATAATCCCTTATTCATGTGATAAAAAAATTACTGAGAACAGGAATTTCTGTAAAACAGAAATTTGACAGCACGGAAAAATATAATGCTGTCAAAAATTTACAATATGGGGGCTATAGAGATTGCTCAGTGGTTAAGAGCACTGACTGCTCTGCTGAAGGTCCTGAGTTCAAATCCCAGCAACCACAGGGTGGCTCACAACCATCCATAATTAGATCTGATGCCCTCTTCTGGTGTATCTGAAAATAGCTACAGTGTACTTACATATAATACACAAATCTTTTTTTAAAAAAATTCAATATGTAAAACTTGATGCCCTGGGCATTTATAGACAGCAACAAGTGGGTAATAAAAAGAAGTAAATATATAAAATGAATGTGTATCATGGAATTATTTTGTCTATGTGTATAACAGGAAAGGTACACCTTCAATTTCATGGAGACTGAACAAGAGCTCATTCTAGAATGACAAGAATAACCCATGGTTTTACATACTTCCATCATGAAATCAACGTGAACACGAGGGCTCTGACTTTAAATCTTGGAACTGATATTTCCTCAAATACACACCTGATTCTGAATAGGCATAATTCCAAACTTTTGAGCTTTCCAGTCAAATTGGAAAGCTCATATTGGTTTATCACAATCTTTTTACAGCTGAGAAACTCAAATAGCAATGTGTAGTGTTCAGACACTGGAACCCTTGAGTACTAGAAGACCACAGCATTCTAGCCTAGCATTCCCTAGGAAAGTCTCTCAGTGACTGGATTACTGTACTCACAGTTGTATCTGCCTATTTTCACATCTAAGTGCTGTAATAATGTACCTCTCTCCAGTTGTCTTGTACTATCCCTTACCATCAAAAGAGGTGACATTAGCATACAGTAGTGCTAAATATTTATCCACAGATTAAAATCAGGAGAGCATGGAATATATTCCAAACCTAAGAGAAAATAACTGGCAAATGTAATATTAAATCAAGAAAAGTGGCTACTAGTATTGACAGTGTATAAAGCACATTTGAACACAGTGATATATTGAGACATGCTTTTTAGTCAAAAACCTACTTAGCTAATAAACTGATGGAAATATGCACAAAGGAATAAGAAATACATATTTCATGAGGTCATAGAAAATAAGACGTTTCCTGTGAAGAATGAAGGAATACAAGAAAACTAGGAAATATTCCTAATGTACAACATAGTGAAGCGCTATCCCACACAAGAAATGGACACCAATCTGAGCTATACTTTGCCACTCACAATGCCAGCAAACCTTCTAGATTACAAATGCTAAGAAAGACAATCTCACAAAGAACAGAATTTCATTGACCAATCATGAAAGAGGATCACAATACAATCTTGGTAGAATTCAGAATAGATGAAACAGATTTCTACATAATGAAGAGTATTATTTGTGAATCTTAGTTTTCAGTTCAGGAAAAAGAAATTCTGTAGAACTAAAGCAACCAAATATTGTGTAGGGATATTTGAACCTGTTTCATCTTCGCGTGTGGTTCAGCCCATGGCACACAATTTTAATCACTATAGTTGGAATACAAGCATGTCCTTAGTATTCACTTTAATCCCAAAGAACAAAAGGACAGTTACTAAGAAGGTGGCACCCATGTTTTAAAGTGTTGTCTAATTGAATGGCAGAAAATGTGAAATGTCACAGAAAGATCTGACAGAACAGGATATGCGCAACTGTCCTGAGATGAGAGAGGAAGGGGAAGCTACTTAAGGGAGAGAAAGACGGTACAGGAAGAGAATAGTAAAGGAATACAGTAGAGTGCATGGGCAGCAGTACAGAACAGTTGAGAGAGCAGAGCAACAAAGAGGGAGAAACAGTTTTATTCAGAGAGATTTTATGTAGTCTGATTGGACAGAGAACATGCTAGTCACAGGTAAAGAGATCGAGCAAGAGAAAGAGAAGCCCCCGAAGATTTAAAAAGATCGGTACACTTAATTTAAGGCTCAGCAGAACATTTCAGTGTCTCAGAGAAGAAGCAGATAGAATGAGTCAGCTGAGAGAGGAGTTTGAGCTGGAACAGCTGAGTAGAACCAGCCAGTTAAGGGTTAAGAATCACTTTACCAACCCTACATTCCATGGAGGGCTAACATCCAATATATACAAAAAACTCAGGAAGTTAAGACTCCAGAGAACCAAGTAACCTATTAAAAATGGGGTACAGAGCCAAACAAAGAATTTTCAACTGAGGAATATCGAATGGCTGAGAAGTACCTAGAGAAATATTCAACATCCTTAGTCATCAGGGAATTGCAAATCAAAACAACCCCAAGATTTTACCTCACACCAGTCAGGGTAGCCAAGATCAAAAAACGCAGGGGATAGCAAATACTGGATAGTGTGTGGAGAAAGAGGAACACTCTTTCACTGCCGGTGGGATTGCAAGCTAGTACAACCACTCTGGAAAGCAGTTTGGTAGTTCCTCAGAAAACTGGGTATAATACTACCAGAGGACCCTACTATACCACTCCTGGGCATATACCCAGAGGATTCCCCAGCATGTAATAAGGACACATGCTCCACTATTTTCATAGTAGCCCTATAATAGCCAGAGTCTGGAAAGAACCCAGATGTCCCTCAACAGAGGAATGGATACAGAAAATGTGGTACATTTACACAATGAACTACTACTCAGCTATTAAAAACAGTGAATTCATGAAATTCTCAGGCAAATGGGTGGAACTAGAAAATATCATCCTGAGTGAGGTAACTGAATCACAAAAGAATACACATGGTATGCACTCACTGATGAGTGGATATTAGCCCAGAAGCTTGGAATACCCAAGACACACTTCACATATCAAATGAAGCTCAAGAAGAAGGAAGAACAAAGTATGGATATTCTGTCACTTCTTAGAAGGGGTAACAAAATATCCACAGGAGGAGATACAAAGTGTAGAGCCGAGTCTGAGGGAAAGATCAACCAGAGCCAGCCTCACCTAGGGATCAATCCATATACAGCTACAAAAGCCAGACACTACAGTGGATGCCCACAAGTGCTTGATGACCAGAGATGGATATTGCTGTCACCTGGGAGGCTCTGCTAGTGTATGACAAATACAGAGGGGACACTCTCAGCCAGCCATTGAAGTGAGCACAATGTCCCCAATGGGGGAGCTAGAGAAAGGACCCAAGGAGCTGAAGGGGTTTGCAGCAACATAAGAGGAACAACATTATGAGTGTGCTGCCAGGCGGTGGTGGCGCACTCCTGTAATCCCAGCACTCTGGGAGGCAGAGGCAGGCGGATATCTGAGTTCGAGACCAGCCTGGTCTACAGAGTGAGTTCCAGGACAGCCAGGGCTACACAGAGAAACCCTGTCTCAAAAAAACAAAGCAAAACAAAACAAAAAAAACTGATGCTGGCTTCATGTGTAAATGGCCATTGCCACACTCTGATGATTTCAGTCTGTCTAAAAGAAACTTTGTTTTCAATGGGCATCTGCTAATTCAGAGCCTCAAAACTAATTAAATATTAACATCAATTGACTGCTGACTGCACTGCCTACCATGTGAAATCCTTATTGTCACATCTAATATTATTCTCAATGAAATCTTCCAGAATCATTAATGAAATAGCATCTGGAAAAACCAAACTCATGTGCTATTTCAACTGACAGGTTAGCCCCACCCCACCGCTTGTTCACTCCTTCTAACATACCTGGAACCTTTGTTAGAGTCTCCTTGGTCTTTATCATCCAGGGCTCTTAGTATTGATTTATAGTTATGAAGATCTGGCTGGGTATGTGGAGACCTGAAAATGGGAAAATATTCTTCAGAAAGAACCTGGAACTTTTCAGTGTACAAAAATAAAAGATACCAACAGCAGACAAAAGGATAACCATGAAGGAAAGAGATGATATGAAAATGTCTCTTTCAATCTAAGGATTTCCTATGTGATATAAGAATGAATCACACAGTTAACACACATACAGAGTCCTTTTCCCAGCAACATGGAGGAGGAACAAGGAAGAATGTAAGAAAAATACCGTGACACACGGAATCCAGACTGTTGAACTTCTCCAACATAAGCTCTCTGGGAAAAAATCCCTGAGCGCAGGGGTCGAAGCATTCCACACCTGCAAGAACTCAGCAAACCATGATTGTGCAAGGGCAGAGTGCTTCTCATGAACCAAGGAGACATTTTTCTGAAGGAAGTGAGCAATCATGATTATTTCACAGGTGCTGTCTAATTTGTTCTTAATCCATAGTAAGTTTCCTACTCATAAAAATAACTTGGCCTGCTATCAGCATCTCACAGCAAGCTGGGCAGAACCAAGGAAGGATTCAAAGACCTTCAGGAGGCAGGGCTAACTGAAGAGCCTGTTAACATATCAATGAAGACATAGCTGGTTAAGTGGTTTCTTTTCTCCTGGTTATCTCCTGGCCTGCCCCTCTAACTACAGGCTCACTTTCAATTTCACATGTCCCGCCCTCCCCCCATCTGGAGGCGTGGTTCATTTTGGACCCAACTAGTTAACTCTGAATGCTTTCTCCCTCAAACTAAAATGCCAAAAATTAACCTCACCACCAGGCCAAGAACCAGGTCTCTTCTTACAATGCTGCAGGTTACATGTCTTAGGAAAATAATAAAGCCTCATAGGAAACTACAATGGTCTATAAAACCACCTGTAGTATGTGAACAAAGTCCTTCTCTTGGTCAGGAAGTAAAATTTATAAAGCTTGCCCGCATGGTGGAACTGGTTATTCTCTGGCAGCACTCAGGGTTACCAGAACCTACTACATATCTTTTCCTCAGCCATACCTTGCTGCCATACCTGTCTTCATTTTTCATTCAAAGCTAAAGTGTAATATTAATAACTAAGCCTATGAAGACACTTTTCTGAATGCTGTATTTACACTAAAGACTGCATATACCTCAGTGTTAAATTAATGGAGAGTAGAACTTTACTTGGTTAATGTTAATATTTACAGCCATATGATGGTGCTTTGTATCGAAAATTTTGTAATTCAATGAAATCGGCACTGGTCCCCCATGCGACAAAAAGTTTTGGGATGGCTATTCAGTTCGTTCCTGGGAGAAAGGGAATTGAAATGGCAAATGGATGACCAGGGCAGTTAAGAAAGCATGAAGGAATTTGAATTTGGGGAGCTTTATAAAGGCTTTTGCACAGAAAACCCTCCTGGTAAACAAACTCTATATATGGCCAAGGATCTACGAGGTTATTTTAGAAAAATATTCTGGCAACTATTACATTAATTAAAATATCACCATAAACCCAGTTCACAGGATCTCAAACTTCCTGAGATGTTAATAGACTCTCCAGTTAGCCATTCCTACTGAATTTCCTTGAATCCTTCCAAGAATCACTGCATCCTGTGAGAGGATAGTATCAGGCCAACATGTTTTTACAGATATAAAACTGAGTATATATTAAGACAAAATTAGACTTCACCTTTGAAATAATTATGATTGCTCACTTACTTAAGAAAAATGTCTCCTTGGTTCATGAAAAGCACTCTGCCCTTGCACATTCATGGGTTGTTGAGTTCTGCATTATGGACTTCCTGCAGGTGTGGGAATGTTTAGACCCTGCACTCAGGGCATTCTTTACAAACCTCTTGTTGAAGAAGTTCAACCATCTGTATTCAATGTGTCATAATACATTCATGGGTTGTTGAGTTCTGCATTATGGACTTCCTGCTTGTATGGGAATGTTTAGACCCTGCACTCAGGGCATTCTTTACAAACCTCTTGTTGGAGAAGTTCAACCATCTGTATTCAGTGTGTCATAATATGTTTTTACATTCTTCCTTGCTCCTCTTCTGAGTTGCTGGGAAAAAGACTCTGGACCTGTGTTAGTTATGTGACTGACTGTCACATTTCTAGGGTAATCTGAAATCCTCAGATAAAAAGAGACATTTCATAATACCTTTTCTTTTCTTCCTGTATATCCTTTTTCCTAGTGTCGGCATCTTTCATCTTTGTCTCATGAAACGTTCCAGGTTCTTTCTGATCATTATTTTTCCATTTTCAGGTCTCTATATGCAACAAAACTGTATAACTATAAATCGAAGGTAAGAGCCCTGAATGGAAAAGGCCAAGGAGTCTCAGGGATCCAGGTATGTTAGAAGGATTGAACTAAGGGTCAAGTGGGGCTCACTTGTCAGTAGAAAAAGGACATGAATTTGGTTTTGCCAGATTCTATTACATCTATGATGCTGGAAAATTTTACTGAAAATATTATTAAATGTGATGAGTATTTCCCACGGCAGGCAGTGCAGTTAGCAGTCAGTTGAGTTCAACATTTGATTAATTTTGAGGCTCTGAATTAGCAGCTGCCCATTGAAAACAAAGTTTCTTTTAGCCAGACTGAAATCAGGATCAGGCAATGGGTGTGACAAGGGCTCTTTATAGATGAAGCAAGTATCAGTAGTGTTTTCCCTCCTAGGGCCTGTGACTTTCCTTATTGGCCAGATTATCAATTTAATCTGTGTTTTTCTTCCCCCTGAGGAGCTAGCTGGGCTCATCTAGAACAACAAAATCTTCTGTTACCCACAGAGCATCTTGCCACCAGGATACTAGTGGGCATGCCTTACCTCACATATGATTGTAGCACACAAGATACAAATCTGGCTATGGCCTTTAATAACTCTGCCTCCTGCCCCGGTTTGCATAGCAGTTTTTGCCACTGTGAATGCTACCACCATAGACTCCATCCAGGATATTTATTGATTTATTTATTATGATCCAAGCTGAGTTGTTTTCTCTAGCAATGGGATTTGCTTTCTGAATCACATATTCTGTCTAGTCTAAATGATATTTAGTCCTTCAGTTGTGTTCTCACTGATGCACTGTGTTGAATTATTCCTGATTACAGGAGAAGAATTACTGTTGATCTTTTCTCTACTGTTTGGTTGAGTCTCTTTTCCTTAGTATTCTGAGGTATGTTTCTTCTCTTCTTACATTCTAGAAAGCTTTTATACTGAGCAGTGTTCGATTTTCCACAGGGCTGTAAAGTAACTTTATTTTCCAATTGTAATTATTGTCTGGGAGGCTTACTGCCTCTGTCCATTTATCTAGGCCCAGGACTGAAGACTCTAGCCTGTGTACAGTCTTATCTAGACCTAGAGTGTTTTCTGTCTGTGAAATTTCCTGCTGAATAAGCTCTCCCTTTTTTGTTCATTCTCAGCTCTTAACTGGCTGGTGCTGCTCTGCTATTGCAGCTCCAACTCCTCTCCCAGCTGACTCTTACAATCTGGTTCTTCTCTGAGACACTGAAATGCTCTGCTTGGCCTTAAATTAACTGTACTAATCTTATATGTACTAATTCTATTATGTACTAATATAAATCTATTATGTACTAATTCTTTGTACATACTAGCAACAACAGATTCGATTTTATGTTGGTTGTTTTTTGTTTGTTTGTTTTTACTGCAATATATTTTGCATGCAAACTGTTTCAATAAAGTTTGATCTTCCTCTGATAAATTGTTGTGGATACAATCATTACATTGATTGCTTTTAAAATTTTAAGATAGGATAGAAATCTATAGAAAGTGTTATGTTACACAATGTAACTGTTAGCATTGGGAATTTTACATGTCATAGGAGGTTAGCTATTATTTATCAACTTTCTAGAACATTTTATTTAATAAGGTGAACTATCAGTAATTGGTACACTGTTACAATGTAACATTAAAATATGCACTAAGCCTCTTTTTTACAAAGGCTGAATTCAGCAAGGCACTAACTTGCTTAAATGTGAATTACTAACATCTAAAACTGTAGTTTGATTCACATATTTTCAAATCAAGTTGGAGTTGATCCATATTACAATATTTCTGTGTCAAATGTGTATGTTTTTCAGTTCAAAATGTTTTAAAGCCTTAGTAAAGTTTCAAAAATTTGGATTTTTTATTTTATCTAGATGTAAATTATTCTTTAAAAAAGTTTCACTTATGAAAAAGCAAAAAAAAAAAAAAAACCTTCTGGGTGTTCTCTTTCTCTTGCTCATTGTGTCTGTAACTGTGACTGTCATGGCTTCTCTTCAGTCTGACAATATAAAATCTCTCCCAGTAAAACAGTTTTCTTCTCCCTCTCTGTTGCCCTGCTCTCTCAGCTGTACTGTACTGCTGCCCATGCACTCTATTGTATTCCTTTACTATTCTCTTCTTCCTGTTCAGACTTTCTCTCCCTTAAATAGCTTCCCTTTCCTCTCTCAATTCAGGAGAGTTTGCATATTCTGTTCTGTCAGATCTTTCTGTGACATTTCACATTTTCTGCTATTCAATTAGATAACACTTTCAAACATGGGTGCCTCTTTTTACTTAGTAACTGCACTTTTGTCCTTTAGGATTAAAGTGAATACCAAGGGCTTGCTTGTATTCCAGTCATAGTGATTAAAGTTTTGTGCCAGGGGCAGAACCACACCCTAAGTTGCAACAGGTTCCAATATCCATCTATATTATTTTATCAGTTTAGTTCTGTAGAATTTCTTCTTACTGAACTGAAAACCAAGATTCATAAATAATACTCTTCATTATGTAGATATATGCTTTATCTATTCTTCTACCAAATATTTCATTGTTAATTTCTTTGATGATTGGTCAATGAAGTTTCTCTTTGTGAGATTGTATTCCTTAGGATTTGTAATCAAGAAGGTTTGCTGACATTGTGAGTGGCAAAGTATTGTGTAAACAGAACAATTTAAATGCATAGCCACTATTTCTAAATATAGCAGTATGTAAGTCATATATTTACTTTTGGGCTTGTAATCTGTTTAGGAATTTGTAAGCTTAACCAGCATAACAAAGCAAAAGAATGAATTCTTCTCTGGTAAATAGTCCACAGGTCAGTGTACTGTCCAACATTTTTGAAAAATCCCATTTTCATTCAAAACATTCAATAGTTCTGTTATCTATATGTTTTCTAAAGGACTTATTTTCTATGATCTTCATTTTCTTCTGGGACGAGAAAATTTTAATGGTTATGTCTTTCACATACATGAAACCATTATATTTTCCCTGAAATTTTTTTTTTTTTTTACTGTGAGGGCATACAGTTTCCATGGACTGAAGCCATTGAGGAGGATCAAACACACAGTGTAGAAGTCACTAAACTATAAAGTGCTTCTGACATCTCTCCTAAGCTTGTATTCTATTAACTGAAAAATAATGCTCTAGGGAGGAAGAGTCTTGGATAAATAGTCTGGGACTTTTCATGTGTGTCCTGGCACTATATATGCCATATGTCACTAAACTATTTACTACTTCCATTCCCCCATTTCTTGTCAGAAAAGAGTGTACTTCTCTTCCATTTAAGAGAAAACCTTGTAGTTTTACATTCCTGTTTTCCCTAGTGGTTATCTTTGACCACAGGTTCCTTTTGCCCTCTCCAGATAAAAATACATTTTATGAATGTTTCTAGTTCTTAGGATGTTAGTATTGTGTTAGTGTAAATGGACAGTGAAATAATGTTTTCTAGAATATAAATTATGTTGTCTAGATATCCAAACTGTGATTACATTGCATGACTCTATAGACATAAAATAAGCAAATGCTGCTGGCCTAATCTCAGTATTCAGTAAACTGGGGCAGGTATATTCCTGTTTGTGTAGGTGTCCTATCTTAGCCCAGGAGGTTGGTATCTCAATGTGAGAATTTCTGCAACATAACTTGAATCTGAATGGGTCAGAACCCAGGTGCATTGTCCTTCTGGTCTGAAATGGCAGCAAGCTTGTGGGGGAGCTGTGCCCACTGCTGTAGTTGTGTGGAAGTTGGGCTGTAAAAGAGTTGGGGGAGTGGAACCTTAGTTGGGGGGGAGGTCATTCCTGCCTGATTAGATGCATTTAGGAAAACAAGAAAACAAGCAATGAAGTAAGCAAGCAAGCAAGGAAAAACAATCAATCAAACAACAAACAAACAAACCCAGATGAGAGGTACTGGGAAGTTAATTCATTAAAAGAGTCCTAAGCAGGTGGGTTCTGAAGAAACAGGTAACAGGAAGCTGCAGTATATTGGGTGCCTCCAGAAGGAGTTGTCCCAAGGAACCAGGCAATAGTGACAGGAAATCCCATCACTCTGTGTGTCTTGGCTGTCCTCATGGTCAGGAAGTCCTGGGGGAAATTAGACCTAAGGATTTGAGATACTCAAAAATTTCTGCAAGTTACAGTTGCTGTGTGGGCCTTCCTAGAGAGTCACCTGTGAAGAGTCTGTTCTGGAACCTGCCCATTCAGAGAAACTGGCAGGGGTAAAGCAGGTGTATGACAGAGATGCATTTTTTGTTGCCACACTCACTATTCTGTGGTGCATGTCTTACAATTGTCAGGAAGTTTGAGATCCTATTTAGCTATGAGAAACCTGAGTAGAAGGCCATAGATGTAATTTTAGACAAAACAAAACAAACAAAAAACAAACAAACAAACAAAAAAACAGGTCTCAATTTGAGACATATCCAGCCAGCTACAGCTGCTGGGACTTACTGGCCCTACTACATTATTTCCTGAGTACTTTCCCTGCAAGAGATAAGAATCCTGCTCAGTCAGCTAACCTGCTGCATCACGGCTGGTTTACATACTGAGCAGGAATATGCACTGGTATGAAATACATCAGTCAAGTCCTGGTGATCTTTGTGGTTTCAATATCTGGTCATAACAATATGAGCTAGGGTTCAGTGTAAGGTTTTAATCAATGTTATGATTTCCTGAACATTCCTCTAAAATAACCTTGTGCATCATATGCAGTATCTGTAATTTGTACATGGAGATTCTCTTTGGTAAAGTCTTAACAGAGCTCTTCAAATTAAAATTCATCCATTCTTTCTTAACTCTTTTGTTCCTCCATTTGCCATTTTGAGAGAGTAGCCTTTTGCCAGGAGAATGAATTCATATGCATCCCCAGAGTGCTTTGTAGATATTAGTCATATGAGGATCCACTGCAGATTTGATTGGCTCAGAAAATGTACATTGTAAAGCACCTTCACACTGAGTATAGATATTCATATTTATTATGTAAAGTTATACTTTCAGTTAATTTTACAGTGAGGTATGGGCATTTTCTGATGTAAGTACTCCATTTAGAAATGTGTCTTCATGGGCTTAGATATTAGTGTTACACCTTAGGACTGAATAAATCAGGAAGACATGGTAGTAGTAAGGTATGGCCGAGTAGAAGATATATTGTAGGTTCTGTTAACTCTGAGTGTCGCCAGACAAAAACAATCCCAGCACATAAGCAAGCTTTAGTAAACATTACATCCTGACTCATTCTGTAATTTGGACTCATGGTACAGGGAGTTTGATAGACAATCATATAGTCCATTGTAGTTTCCCATGACTCTTTATTGTTTTCCTTTGTAATGCACAGGGCAGTATTTCAGGAAGGTACCTGGTTCTTGGGCAGAGTAACCTGAAATCTTCAGAGAAAAAGAGACATTTTCTGTGGTATCTTTCCTTTCTTTCATTTATATCCTTTTGCCAGTTGTTGGCATCTTTGATTTTTACTTATGAAAAATTCCATGTTCTTTGTGACCACTGTTTTTCCATATTCAGGTGTCCCTCTGCTCAGTCTAATGTGCTCACCCTTCAATCTGAGGTGAGATCTCTGGATGGTAAAGGCCAAGGAGACTGTAACCAAGGATTCAGGTGTGATTGATAGAGGGATTTAGCATGGGGTCTGGTAGGTCCTGATTTTCTATATAAAGGTAAAGAGAGAAAGAATATGTTCAATGAGGTATGGGCGAAGGGAGGTCCTCAAAGAGACCATGCCAAGGCATCCCTTTCCCCCTGAAGGACCAGTCACGCCATGGTTTAGCATAGAGTAGACTATTCAGGGCACAGAGTGGGGAGTAAGAGGGTAGGAGAGGCAGAGAAAGGCAGAGAGCTGGAGAGACTAGAGAAGTAGAGGCCAGCTTTGAACACGTGGAGATAGGGCAAAAAGAATGGGTAAGGGAGAAGGGAAGAGAAGTGAACCAGAGGGCAACAGAGAAGCAAGAAGGAAGCAAGAGATCAAGAGAGAGGGGAGGGTCAAGCAGCCCCTTTTATAGTGAGTCAGCCTACCTGGGGGTTGCCAGGTAACTCTGGGGAGGAGCATTCCTGCTGTTGCCAAGTAACTGTGGAGGTGGAATTTAGACAGAATGCTAACAGGTCTCCCCTGTTAGTAGGAAGAAGACAGGAATTTGGTTTAGGCAGATTCTATTTCAATAATGATTCTGGAAAACTTCATTTTGAGTAATATTAAATGTAGTGTTATCAGTTTCTCATTATAGCCAGTGCAGTCACCAATGAGTTGATTGTAATATTTAGTTTTGAATTTCTATAATAATTGTTGCCCATTGAAAATAGTTTCTTTTACCCAGATTGAAAGCAGCCTCAGATATCGGCGAGACATAGGACATTTATACACTTAGCAGATGTCAATAGTGGATGCCCACCTAGGGCCTGTAACCTATTGGATTTTAGGCAGATTCCCAGTGTAACCTATGTATTTTTTTTCCTGTGGAACTGGTCTCAGCTTGAACCAAAAAAAAAATTCTGTTACCCACAGATAGTCTTCCCATTATGATAGCAGTGGCCATGTTTTGCCTAGCATATTGAGATTGTTGCAAACTGGATGCAAGTCTGGTATGACTATTG